>NC_057710.1:76384730-76570261 GCF_004010195.1 Chiloscyllium plagiosum | reverse complement strand
GCTTGGAGAGGGTGGATGCTAGGAAATTGTGTCCGTTAGGCGAGGAGACTAGGACCTGTGGACACAGCCTTAGAATTAGAGGGGGTAAATTCAGAACAGAAATGCGGAGACATTTCTTCAGCCAGAGAGTGGTGGGCCTGTGGAATTCATTGCCGCAGAGTGCAGTGGAGGCTGGGACGCTAAATGTCTTCAGGGCAGAAATTGATAAGTTCTTGATGTCACACGGAATTAAGGGCTACGGGGAGAATGCGGGTAAGTGGAGTTGAAATGCCCATCAGTCATGATTGAATGGCGGTGTGGACTTGATGGGCCGAATGGCCTTACTTCCGCTCCTATGTCTTATGGTCTTATAATAATGGATCCTTTAGGTTATTCACTTGTTACATTTCTGTTGTATTTTGTGGATAATAATTTCCACAAGTGTAACACCACCTGATTTCCCCCACACCTGAAATCATCCGCTGTAGCTGTTTTATCTTTGTTACCTTTGTTATTTCTCGACTTAACTATTCCTTTGCCCTTCTGACTGACATCCCACCTTCAACCTTACATTAGCTTAAGGTAAGCTAAAAGTCTACTACCTGTATCTCAGCGGCCTCGATATTAAAATTCATACCCATGGGTTTGCCGAACAGCCTTGCCCTTTTCTGTCAATGTAACCTTCCCCATTCCTACAATGAGATATCTTTCCTCCTAAGTTGCTGCCTCTTGCTTGTCCCTGACTGGTTCACCAATGGCAGCTGTGCACTTGGCTGCAGAGGCCCTTCGTCCTGCTATTCCCATGCTGAATCTCTCCAGTTCTAAAACTGTCCTCCTCTAAATCACTCCATACAGCCAAGTGTTTTGATAGAATTTTGGATTATTTGTTCTAATAAATTCTTGTGTGACTTGGTCTCTCATTTTACATGGATATACAGCACAGAATTAGGGCATTTGACCTAATCACTCGATTTTAGTCCACTCGGGACTCCTCCCATTTTCCTCCTCTAAATCTAATGTTGTAGCCATCAATCCTTCTCCCTCATGCACTTGCCTGAGTCCCCTTAAATACATCTATATTATTTGCTTCAACTGCTCCCTGCGGTAATGAGTACCACCTTCTCACCATTCTTTGAATATGCAATTTCTTCTGAATTTCCTGTTAGATTTCTTGGCGGCAGTTTTATATTGCTGGCCACTAGTTATGCTTTTCATCCAAAAAGGAAACATTCTCTCTACATCCATTCTAATCCTTTGCAAGATCTCTATTAGGTCAGCTCTCAGACTTTTTCCAAGAAAACTTTTTCCAGATCATTAATCCTTTCCTGCACACATCTTTGTGTCATATTGCAAATCTCATTTACACCCTTTCCAGTGCCTCTAAATCCTTTTTTTATAACATGGTGACCACACTTGTATAAAATACTGTTTACATATTATCCAACCATTGTTTTGACACAGTCTTTGTTTGATGTGAAGCGCCATTGAATACTTAAAAGTGCTTCGTAAATATAAGTATTTTATACTTATTCACGGGATGTGGATTTTGCTGACTAGGCCAGTACTTAGTACCTGTCCCAGATTGTCCTTGAGAAGGTACTGGTGAGCTGCCTTCTTGAACTGCAGTCATCCTTCGAAGGTAGCTATTCTCACAGAGCTGCTAATAAGAGAGCTCCAGAATTTTTATTCAATGGCAGTAAAGGAATCGTTATGTAGTTCCACCTTAAGATAGTATGTGGCTTGGAAGGGAACTTGATGGTTCTAGTGGCATGTTGCTCTTGTCTGTTAATGTGGTGGAGATTGTGAGTTTAGAAGGTGCTATCAAGGGATATTCTGTGAGTTACTGTAGTGCATTTTCTATGTAGTGCACTATGCAATGCTGATGAAGACACTGAATGTTGATAGTGGTTGATAAAGTGTCAATCAAGTGGGCTGCTTTGTCCTGGATGGTGTAAAGCTTCTTGAGTGTAGCTGGAGTTGCCAAGCAAGAGGGGAGTATTCCATCACCCTCTTAAGTTGTGTCTTGAAGTTGGTGGATAGGCTTTGGAGAGATAGGAGGTGTGTTACAATAGTCCTATCCTCTGACCTGCTCATGTTACCACAGTTATTCCACTTCAGTTTCTGATGAGTACCACTTTCTCACTGTTCTTTGATTAAGCAAGTTTCTTCTGAATTCCCTGTTCAATTTCTTGGTGACTGTTTTATATTGATGGCCTCTAGTTATGCTCTTCAGGATGTTGATAGTGGGGGATTCAATAATTGTCATACCATTGTACATATTCTATCTTGTTTTTAGATTATATTAGATTAGATTCCCGACAGTGTGGAAACAGGCCCTTCAGCCCAATAAGTCCACACCGATGCTCTGAAGAGTAACCCACCCAGACCCATTTCCCTCTGACTGATGTACCTAACAGTATGGGAAATTTAGCACGGCCAATTAACCTGATCTGCTCATCCTTGGACTGTGGGAGGAAACCGGAGCACCTGGAGGAAACCCATGCAGAAGTCATGCTCTGAAATTGTTCAATTCATTGTTGTCTCCAAAAGGCTGTAAAGTGCCTAAGCAAAAATGAGCTGTTGTTCCTCCAGTGTTGGAACACTATAGCAGGCCCAGCTTGAGAGAAAACCAACAGTCTATTGGAGGCAACTCATGGGGAATTGTCTGGAGAAGCCTCTGGTTGTTCAGGCATTAGGGGGTGGAGATTTCGGGCAGGGGGGGGAATGTGATCAGAAGAGTGGTAAATGAGACATAACTGAAGGCCTTCTTAGCTATGTGGATGGGGATTCTTCTTCTGAGAAATAAAGAGAACATCTCAGAGATACCTCAGAATGGATGTGGTGGAGACGAAGAAACTAGGAGAATGGGGCAGGAAGTAGGGTATGAAAAAGTGAAGTCAAGGTAACTGCAGGAATTGGTAGGTTTGTAATAGATATTGGTGGACACCCTATCCCCAGAAACAGAAACATTGAAGTCAAGGAAGGGAAGTGAAGAGTCAAAGATGGACCAGGTGAATGTGATAGAAACTAGAGGAAAAGCTGAATAATTTTTTCAATTCTGAACAAGAGCAGGAAGCAGCACCAATGACATCGGGTGGAGGCCTGAGTGGGACTAGAACAAGAAATCTCCACAATGAAACAGGCATAGCTGGACCCATATAGGTACCCGTGGCCAAACCTATGAGTTGGAGAAAGTGAGATGACTTAAAGAAGTTGTTCAAAGTGACCACAACCTCAATGAAGCGATGAAGGGTGATGCTAGATGGGGACTGTCAGGCCTCATTTCAAGGAACAAGTGGAGAATCTTTTGACCATCCAGATAGGGGATGGCCATGGATTGTAGTCTATGTTGAAGAGGAGGCAGCCGAATCAGGAAAGTGGAAATTGTGAAAAATGTCAGAAGAATCACAAATGTAAGTGGAAAGAGAGGAAGCAAAGGATGAAAACATAACCTCAAGATAAGAAGAAATGATTTCAATGGGACGGGGTCAAGCTGAAACGATGGCTCTATTGGGGTGGTTCTGTTTATGGATTGTGGGAAGGAGATAGAAACAGGCTTTGTGGGATTGTGGACTATGAGCTGGGAAGCTGTGGAGCTGGGGAGTTCTCCAGAGGAATGAGTTCAGTGACAGTCCTGGAAACAAAACCCTGCTCGAAAATAGTTGGGTCATGATCCAGAGAGAGATAGGAGGAAGTATCTGAAATCTGGCCATCAGTTTCTGCCAAGTAGATGTCAACATGCCAGGTGATAACAAAGTCATGGTTAGACCTAAGAGGACAGAGTGCAGCAAGTTCAGAGGGAGACAGTTTAGAGTGGATGAGAGGAGCAGAGAAAATAGGTTGGCTGATGTCACGTCAACAGTTTTCAATGAACTGATCAAATAAAAGTAAGCAGCGAGAAGGAGGGATCCAGTTAGAGGGAGAAGTACTAGAGATGGGTGAAAGGGTCTGTGTGGTGAGGAGAGTACACCTGTCCGCCGTTCCAAAATTATTGAGGTGGAGCACAAAGGGATAAAGCTAAGAACTTTACTGAGCACAGATAATTCAGCATCAGACAGGGAAAGGTAAAAAGGTATATTGAATACATGTCAAGAGATGAGATTAGAAGAAGAGATGAAATTGGAGGGAAGGGAGGGGTCAAAGAAACCAGAGGGACATCGGTATCTGTCAGCCTTTGGAGGCTTGTGTTATTGATCACCTGAAAGGACGAGATTTAGCATTTATTGCCCATCTCTAGTGGTCCAGAGGCCAGTTAAGAGTCAACCATATTACTGTGGGCCTGGAGTCACATGTAGGCCAGACCAAGTAAGGATGGACATTTCCTTCCCTAAAGGACTTTAGTGAAACAGATGGGGCTTTTCCCCATTGGGCCAGCAGGTTTGGGCTAATTATTGAATTCAAACTTCACCATCTGCCCTGGTAGAATTCAAGCCCAGCCCCCCCAGACATTACCTGGGTCTCTGGACTAATAGTCCTGTGATAATGCCACTAGTCCATCACCTCCCCAGTTTCAACAAGCAACCATTGCAAAACATATACTTATGATTCTTACATTATATTATGTTTTGAGTGGAACAACATTAAACTGGAGAAAGGAAGCTGCAGTCATCACCTGGCCTTTTATTTAGACAGCTGTATAACATTTGCATAAAACCTGGACATAGCATCAATGTTCATCATTAACACATATGTAGGTGTTAGCCTCTTTTGTGATAACTATTAACAGTCTAGATTAATGGTTTACTCAAAATTCATAGTTCTCAGTTCAACACTTTGCAGTTCTAGGTCAAACTTTCAAAGGCTCTTTCTGTTTAGCTGTTTTAGAGTTAGTACCATACCTAACTAATTCTCCACCCTCACAATTTAATTCTACCAGGCATTTTTAAGACTGTATATTAATGCCAGCAAGTAGCAATTGTGAACTTAACTTTTCCCTACATTCATGAAAAAATACCTTTAGGTAATGTTTGTATTCAACATGCAACAGCTGCCCTTCAGTGAACATCCCAACTTTTGACCTTATGATGGAGGAAAGGTCATTGATAAAGCAGCTGAAGATGGTTGAGCCTAAGACACTACCCTGAGGAACTCCTGCAGAGATGTCTTTGGATTGAGATAACTGACTTCCAAAAACCACAACCATTTTCCTTTGTGCCGGGTATAACTCCAACCAACAGTGAGTTTTCCCTGACTCACATTGACTTAGTTTTGCTAGGGCGCCTTGATGCCACACTCTGTCAACCAAGACCTTAATGTCAAGGGCTGTCGTTTTCACCTCACCTCTGGAATTTAGGTCTTTTGTCCATGTTTGAACCAAGGCTGTAACATGGTCAAGAGCTGAGTGGCCTTGGCAGAACCTAAACTGAGCGTCACTGAGCAGATTATTGCTGAGAAGGTGCTGCTTGCTGGCACTGTTGACAACTCCTTCCACCATATTGCTGCTAATCAAGTATTGGTTGCTCGGTCAGTAATTGACTGGGTTGGATTTGTCCTGCTGTTTATGGATGGGAAATACCATAAACAGCAATTTTTTATATCACTGGGTAGATGCCAGTGTTGTAGTTCTATTAAAACAGTTTAGCTGGGGCTATTGATGCAAGGTCTATCGATGCAAGAGACTATTGAAGTATGGCTTTCAGCAAGTATTGTTTTTGCTTTATCAACATAATGCAGAGTCCTACAAAGGAAGAATGGATATATATACTATCCTCTAAAAGATGAAATGGAATTCTCACTATGATTATTGTTTACACTCTGCAGTGAAGTTTGTTGCTATCACAAACTGTTTTTATTACGTGTGTTTACCATATTGCTATCCTACTTTTAACATCGGTTTCAATCTTAACCTTAACTTTCAAAATAACCGTTGAACTCACCGCCAGTAGTGACTTGTCTGTTTTCACCAAGTGTTGGCATCCAAGTGTCAGCAACATCTTGACATCAGCATCAATTGTGTGGTTTGAAACATTCAAGGATTTATTCTGTAGCCCTTTTGATTGGGTTTCAGATGCATACACTATACGTCGCGGGACCAGTGCATGCAGTGAGAGATTCAGATCATTTGGAATTCATGGCGGGTAAAGACCTCTATATGCATGAGGCATGTAGTGTTCTCCTTGGGCAAAACCTGGAAGTTGTACCAAAACTGTACTTAATATTGCAACAATTTTGCCACTATTGTGTTGGATATAACATTGACACATACTCCCCCAAACAAGCACAGTTGCGGCATCGTCACATTTGCGGGTGTGACTGGTGTTGTGAGGACAGGCATGTTCAAGTGGAAGATCTGATAAATAGGAGTAAAGATTGCAGACAATCTTTATGTTTAGGAATTTTGTGTATCCATCACTTATGCCATAATTCCATTCAGCAATGTAATTGGTTTCTGCCGAGTTTAGCTGTGTGACTAGTGCTGTTTTCATAATACTGTGACTTGCTGTCAGATTGGCGAAATTTGGGGCTGAATCTTTGCTGAGCAATCTAATAAACTCCAGAAGCCAGTGGCATTCAGGCTGACCTTTACGTATCAGGTCTTGCTGGCCACTGAATTTAATCTGCCAAATTTAGATCGGTGACGTCACCTGTTACTCAAGACTTACTCACGAAAAGATGGTTGTCTCAAAAGCAATCTAAATGTGACTGCAATTGTTTAAAAAAGAAGCCTTATTTTGATCAACTTGCTACTGCATTCTTTCCCAGGAAGTGTGCAGAGAGCTCTGGTGCCTCAGCAAAAGCAATCGTTGTGTGACCAATAGCATTCCTGCAGCTGAAGGTACCCTGTGTCAGACAGCAACTATTGAAAAGGGGGTAAGTACCCTTTCTGAACTAAAAACTTTCACTCAAGTGTACATCAAACCTCATTTCCCTTAAGATAATCAGTTGACTGATTCATGTTCTTATAAATACATTTGGAACAGATGTAGGTGTGGGGGGCAAGCGAAGAGGATGACAGGGAATGTGTAGAGGGATATAGGCAAGACAGGTGAATGGGAAAAGCTTGGAAGCCAGAACGTAATGTGTGAAAGTGTGAGGTTATGCACTTTGAGAGGAAGACTAGAGGAACCGAATATTATTTAAAAAAAGAAAGACTGCTGAAAGCTACAGAAAAGGGATTTGGAAGTCTTCATCCATGAAAAAGCTAGCATCTAAGTTCATAACATAGTAGGAAAGAAAATAGAATGTTGGCCTTTACTTCAAAGGGTATGGAGTATAAAAATAGGGAGGTTTTGCTAAAACTATATAAGGTACGAGTCAAACCACAGCTGGAATACTGTGAACAATTTTAATCCCCTTATCTAAGGAAAGCTTTACTGGCTTTGGAGGCAATCTAGGGAAGGTTCACTAGCTTGGTGTGAAGGGACTGTCTTCGGAGGAGAGTTTGATTAGGTTGGACCCATACTTGTTGGAACATAGAAGAATGAGAGGCAAAGTTATTGAAACAAACAAAATTCTGAGGGACTTGGCAGAGTAGATGTTGATAAATTGTTTCCCATTGCAGGAGAAATTAGAGCCAGAGGATTGAGTCTCAGAGTAAGGGATTGCACATTTAAGACAGAGATGAGGAGGAATGTCTTCTCTGTGGAATCCTTTACTGCAGAGGCTGTTGCGGTTAAGTTGTTAAGTGTATTCAAGGCTGAGATAGATTTTTAATCAGTAAGGGAAACAATAATCAGTATGGATTTAAAACAGGAAAGTGGAGTTTAAGATTATGAGATAAGACATAAGATTTCTTCATTTTATTTGATCTTGGTTAAAGTACTTAATGATGTTATGTGTTTCAACTGCTCATTGTAAAGCATTTCTGTTACAGTTAATAAGGTCCATGCATATTTTAGGAAACAAATCAATTAATCAGCATCAGATGGCAACAATGTAATTTTAAAACTGGGTAAGATAAAGATGTCAGATTAACCTCTGGTAACTACTTTATGCACACAATTGAAGAGATGGCCATATATGATGACAATCTCCACATACTAATTTTCACACTATGTCACACTATGTAAAGTGCTGTGAACAAAAGTGGCAGAGATAGTTTTGGCATATTTCAGTGTGAAAGCAGAACCAAGGCAACAGATCAACTCCATTTTAAACTTGTACACTGTGCAAACTGTCTGGGTAAAAACAGAAATTTCCCTTATTTGGAGTTGGAGATGTTTGGACTGTTCCCTTTTTCTTTCAGTAACAATGTGGAAAGGTGGAAATGAGCAGGAGACAAAAGCAATATCAGATCAGTCCAACTTTTAGCTGAATCAAGCCAAGTCAGCAATTCCACACTCTATATTTATCCTGATTCTGTCACTATAGTTCCTGCTTGCTTTTCTGAGCTGTAAGGACCTCTTGAAGGTGTTTATGTTTCAGTGGGTGGAGAGTGTTATTGTGTGTGTAGTAGCTGCCAGGATACTTGGGGTCTGCCTCGCTGGCAGCTGCCTTTTCAAAAATGATTAAAGTTACTTGAATATGACTGATGAGATCTTCACATAAAATAAGCCGGGAAAAATGCTAGCCCTTCCAACCTTTTCTTGTTCTTCAACGTTGCATGTTAGTCATATTTTCTGTTTTATTTTAATCTTTTTTGGAAGCAGCACCTCAAAATTTATTTATATCTTCGCACAAAGGACTAGGAAAACCTTACTGCTGGGAAACTTTGAATGTCTGATGAGTGTTGAGATACATCAAATTGTCAGAAAGCTGATCAGAACCTGGAAAATTGATTGAAAAGCACAAGAAATTTCCAACAATTTTCCAAATAATTGCAGTGGTAAATATAAGTAAATTGTAAATTTGAGTAGATAAGGACTTTGTGCATACTGCAACAAGGAACTGAATATAGCAAGTTAATTAGAAGGGGTGACATGTAGACTTATATTTCTGATGGAACTTTGGTGAAACAAAACATTTTGGCCGAGAAAATGTCTTTGGTCCATTTGCAGGCCTGAAACGGTTGGAAGACTAGAAGCAGAAACAGATTGGGTTCAGCAAAGGTTCACTCCAGCTGTCATGCTGATTCAACACCACAAACCCGATCTGAGCCATTTATGGAGAAATCGGATTGTGGTTGGGTAGACAGCGCTTTGGCAAGCAATGTGTGAAATTGAGGATACTGAGAGCCAATTATTAAGCAATGTGGGCAAGGGACATCTGCTCAGACCATAGCTAGGCAACCACAGTGGGCTGATGTTGGAAGATAGGGAAGTAGATCTTGATTAATACGACAATTGACAACCCCTACCAATTCTGGTCATACCTACATAATTGCAGCAGCAGTCTGCACCACGGGCATGGGACCCCTCCAGTGAAAGTGGAGAGGCCGCTGTGACTTGTACATTTTTAAAAAAAAAATTGACTTCCTTCTTCAGCAACCTCTGTTGCTGTGCTTTCTCTTCCTCCATCCTAAACTTTCTGTGGGACAGCCATTGTGTCAGTGCTGACAGCCTTAGGAACTCACCCAGCAAACCAAGGCTGTTCCTTGAATTAATTGACCTAGCACTTTCAAAATCTGGATGGCTATGTCTGCAACACATCAGACAGGGTCCGAATCCTGGAAGTGGACCGGCAGCTTGTGTTCCTGACCAATAATTGAAAATCCTGGCTCAGGATTGTGCACTGGTCATAACTCCAAAGACCCAAGGATTACGAAAATTGTGTGTCAGCCCTCAATCGCAAATTTCCAGGGAAGTATTCCAACTGGGTTCTGGAGATATGCATTATACTGCCATCCAGTTTTTTTTTCACAACTTGACATCTGTGTGAGAGTACGTCCTGAGGGTGAGGGAGGAGAATATTAGAGTACATGTGGTTCAGCAGCAGTTCACAATAGTGAGCTAGAGAAGGAAGTCAAATAATATCTGACTTTGTAGTTGTCAGTTCTTAGTAAGGCTTGCACAATCACTGGAAAACATACAGGTATTGGATTTAGGAATAAAGAATTGACCATTTGACTCCTTAAGCCTGCTCCACCATTCAATATGATCATTGCTAATCCAATTAATTCACATTTTTGTCTACCCATGATAACCTTTCACCTGCATATTTATGTACTTCTGCCTTAAGAACCATTAAATCATGGTTCCATTTGCTAAGTTCAAGTGAATATAAACTATCCCAAATGGTAGAATTCAAGGAAGAGCAGAGAGTTAACCTGATACCAAGGCAAATACCTCCATCAACCATTACCACTAATAAAAGACTGATAAAAGCATTGTGCTTGGTATATTTGTGTTCAATTGTTCCTGCTTTAACCTAATGTATCAGGTTGGACCTTTTCAATTACGTTTTGCTCAGATTTTGGCACCTTTGTAATTATTCTGCAAAATTAGATATTGGACCCAAATGTGCCCTGTATTTAAGTTACAATTAGGCTTCATAACTGTCCTTCAGAAATAATTGAGTAATTCATTCTGTATTGCTTGATATAACGTGAGGGTGTGATAAGCTGTTGGATAAGCTGTTCTTCCTTTGCAACAAGTATGCAATAAGATTCCATAAACACTAGCTCCTTTGTAGCCACCTGCAGAATAAATAAGGCTTTACGACTTGATTAGTGTATATTTACAGTGAAGTATTCAAGGGTTCATAATAATGAATGGCTAATCTCTAATTCTAAGAATATGATTCAATGTTCTAACGTCCCCAACCAGGGGAACCATTTTGTCAGCATCCACAATGTCAAAGAATTTTATATGTTTCAATTAGATCACATCTCCTTCAAAATTCTCTGGAATATCGAATTTTTTAGCAGTAGAATTTATTGTAAAATAAAAAAACAGAGATAACGTGTCAATTGTTAGAGTCATATTTCTTAATTTACAACAAGTGATCATGGATTAAATCTTAACTCATGAGAAACAGGTGAGTTTGGGGGAGTGCCGGAGGGTAATGTGCAAGAATCAAAAACAGACAGTGATCTGATTTTACCAGAGAAGGACGAGAGGTAGGTAATCAATTTGCTCATGAGAAACAAATATTGTATTAGAGTTACTTGACCTCAGTTTAATAGTCATTCTATTTTTAACTCATTTTTGCTTGGAAACCCATCAACTCAAGGAGAGATGGAAAGCTGAATCTGAAAGGTAAGTGCTTTGACATAAGAACATAAAAAACAGGAACAGTAATAGGCTATTCAATTTCTTCAAACCTGTTCTATCATTGAATAGCATAATGGCTGATCTTTTAAAGTACCTCCACTTTACGTTATTATAACCACTTCCGTTAATTTCTATACCATCCAAAAATCTATCAGCCTCTGACTTGAATATGTTTTTAATGATTGAACACCCACAGCTTTCTCAGGCAGAAAATTCCAAGGATTCATAATAATGAATGGCTGATCCCTAATTCTGAGAATGTGATTTTATGTTCTAACGTCCCAGGAGAACCATTTTGTCAGCATCCACACTGTCAAGACTCTTAAAGAACTTTATATGTTTCAATTAGATCACATCTCCTTCTTCAACATTCTCTGGAATATAGATCTAGTCTGATCAATCTTTCCTCATAAGATAGCTCCTTCAACCATGGGGTCACTCTAGTGAGCCTTTGTTGCACTTCCTGTCAGGTACGTATATCATTCTTTGAGCTGGAGGAGGAAAAGTGTTGACAATAATCCAGATATAAAGGCTCTGTGTAAATTTGGTCAAACTTTTTTCTCTTAAATACTAATCCCTTTGAAATGAGAGCAAACATGCCATTTCTTTTGCTAATTTCTTGTTGTACCAATATGCGATTTGGGTACTAGGTTGCTCTGAATGATAACATTTCCTGGTCTCTTATTATCCGAAAAATATTTGGAGTTTCTTTTTGCTTCCTAGTGGGTGAACCTTACATTTTCTACATATTGTGTCATCTGGTGTGATAATACAAATTGCACTGTTATATCTGCATTACAGCTTTGGAGCAAACATGGACAAAAATGCTGATATGCAGAGTTGAGGTGAGAGTATGTCATTGACATCACAGACACATTTGACAGAGTGTAGCATCAAGGACCCCGAGCAAAACTGAAGTTAATGGGAATGAGGAGAAAACCTCTCCACTATTTAGAGACATTACTGGCATAAAGGAGGTTGGTTGTGGCTGTTGGAGGTCAGTTATCTCAGCTCCAGGACATCTCTGCATGAGTTCCTCAGGTGGTGTCCTAGACTTAACCATTTTCAGCATCTCCATCAATGATCTTCCCTTCATCTGAAGGTCAGAAGTGGGGATGATCGTTGATGATTGCACAATGTTCAGCACCTTTTTTAACTCCTAAAATTCTGAAACAGTTCATCTCCAAGTGCAGCAAGATCTGGACAATATCCAGGTATAGGCTGACAAGTGATGTAAAGCATTCGCACAAGTGCCAGGCAATTATCATCTCCAATAAGAGAAAATTTAAGCAACACTCTTGATTTTCAATAGGTTACCATACTGAGTTCCCCCACTATCAACAGCCTGGGTGTTACCATTGATCAGAAACTGTACTGGACTAACCATATAACTACAATGGCTACAAAAGCAAGCCAGAGACTAGGAATACTGCAGCAAGTAACCACATCCTGACTCTCCAAACTCTATCCACCATCTACAAGGCACAAGTCAGGAATGTGTTGGAATTCTCCCAACTTAACTGAATGACAACACTCAAGAAGCTTGATTCATCCTGGAAAAAACAGCTCGCATGATTAATATCGTCAAATATTCATTCTCTCCATCACCAATGCTTAGTAGCAGTGGTGTGTACTATCAACAACATGCACTGCAAATTCACCAAAGATCCTGAGCCAGCACCTTCCAAACCCATGACCATTTCTATTAAGAAGGACATCGGCAGTGGATACTGCCACATGCAAATTTCCCTCCAAACTACATACTATCCTGATTTGGAATTATATCATAACTTGTTCACTGTCGCTATGTCAAAGTCCTGGAAATTCCTCACTAAAACATTGTGTGTCTATCTACACCAAATATATTGCAGTGGTTGAAGAGGGTAGCTTAAAAGACAGCAAAGGATGGGTTATAAATACTGGCCCAGCCAGTGACATCCACATCCCATGAATGAATTTTTAAAAAATATTTTGGTGATGGATCCCACTGTACAACATGACATTTTATTGACAATATGTTAGAGACAATTAATGGGGGAGATGTTGAATTTAAAAAATAACACAGAAATAGTACATCAGCGACTTTGCTCTTTGCAAAGATATTTGCAACTCTTTGCAACTACACATACATGCCATATATAACAGGTGAGTGTGGTGACTAAATATGAACTTGGTGCCATTTTACTTTAGCCCATACGGGACAAATGCTCTCCATGGACACAGTGCAACTTGAAAAATGTTAATCAGCAAAAATGGTGTGGAACAGGATTGAATTCATTACTTATGAAGACAACTCCATTAAACAACCACTTGTTGCAAGCAATTAAAGGAGAAACTGAATGCAGAAAAAGAAGTTGAAATTATTTATTTTGCAAAGTAAAAAGGTATGGCAATTTTTTTATTCACTCTACATGTTTCGTAGATTTTGATGAATACCTCATTTTCTTACAATTTGAAAAAAGTATGATATTTTGAAATAACCTGCTGAAGATAAAATGGTATATTCTTTATTTATCTATTTCTCTTGTGGTACAGATGGATGCCTCACTGATGACCATTTTATTTTTCCCTCCATCATTGTCTAGTCACATGGTTAGGAGAACCTGCACAGAAGAACTTTGAACTAAGGTCATTGTAGACATGTGACTGAAGGAAGCCAGTGAGTGTGATCCCTAACTGATGCCACTGCATAATTCTGTCCCTTCAAATATCCTTCCTGGCCTCACTGCATTATTTCTCATCATTATGTAACTTTCTACAATACTTTTTAAAATCTCTTTACTGCCTCACTTCACTGTTTTTTATGTTGCATTTTGCGCCTGTGTACTTTCCTTTAATTATTTGCACACTCTTAGTTTTACCTTTTCGATTCCTATTTATCTCTTTTTTTTGTTATGAGTGTTCCTAAATGCATATTGTATGTTCACCTGGCTCTGACTTGTTTCTTTTCACAGATCCCTTCTTAAAGACACAATGCCTTTGTCAGGCACACAGGGAAGCACTTGCTGATACCAGTTCATCACTGAATGAAGAAGACCATGAGAGAATTGGGATATTTCCTGGTTTCTTTCTGAAACATTGATTGCATACTGACAGAAGGCTGCACTTGTGGTTCTACTGATTGTGAAATGAAAGGACATTGAGTCATACAAGCACCAAAGAAGACTTAATATGAGTTATACTAGAAAAAAAAATGATAAAGCAGGAGACTTACTTGCAGCTAAGCAAACTTGAGAGGATGCAAGTTTGATGATGACTGGAAATGTATGATTTCTCTGTGCCACTTCATTCAGTGTATTTGCTAGCATACACATCCCAACAGAATGAAAGATGGTGAAAGCTATTTTGCATATTCAGAAAAATCTTGAACGTCCCTCCCCATAGTAACCCAGTATAGCACTCAACGGTTTCTCAATTACTCTCCTCACTCATTTCTAATGCCTCACAGAAGCACTCTCAATGTGGATTTAGTAGCCTTACATAGCCTATGCTATGTAATAGTGAGCTGCCACTGGATATTTAAAGAATTTGTCTGCTTTATGTGGTAGATCTACTTGAATATGCAAATCATGGTTCTTTCACTCCTATAGTATACCAGCTTGATTTACATAAAGACATAGAAGATATGAGCAGGAAGATGCCATTCAGCCCTTAAAGCCTGCTCCACCATTCATCACGATTATGGTTGATTGTCCACCTCAATAGCCTAATATAGAAAGTTTTAATGGTTTCAAGGTGGTCAATGTCTCAAAGTCATGGTCACCTCTTCAAGGCAAATATGAGCAATCAGACTGTACCACTTGGTAACCTGGAAATTAGGATTGGCTGTTTTATATGACAAAATATTTCCAGCATGTGAATGTCACCCTTTTTTGCAACCAGAACTGGATAGTACATCCAAGGTATTGTTTGATCAGATGACTATAAAATATAAACACTGCTTCATCATATTCCATATTCACCCATTCGGGCATGTGGTTCAACATTCTGTTGACCTTACAGTACTTCCATTTCCACTTCCATTTTGTGTTTTATATTCATGGGTGGTCAGCATTGCAAACATTTGTTCCACATTTCACACTGCTTTTGAGGAAGTTGGTTAGCTGCCCAATTGAACTGCTACAATCTTTGTGGATAGATAAGAATTCCAGGTTTTTGACCCAATGACAGCAAAATATTTGCAACTCAGAATGGTGTGTGGTTTGGAGGGGGATCATTTATGATTATTGTCCCTTGTGTCTACTTCCCTTGTGCTGCTGGGTAATAGGGTGTGTTGGTTTAGAAGGTGCTATTCATAGAGTTGGCTGCCATTTGTACTGTAGTAGAGGAATTTAATGAATAAGGTGATGGATGAGGTCCCAATCAAATCAGCTGATTTTCCCTGAATATTGTTGAGTTTCCTGTCTGTTGTTGGATGGATATTTTTTAATCAACCTGATTCGAAATGTAATGACATACCTCTGCAGCATGTGGAACTTGAATGCAGGACTTCTGGCTCAAAGGTAGGGGCACTACCACTGTACCACAAGAGATCCTCTATGTTGTTGTATATTCACTCATCCATCACACACTACATCTATGCTTTGTAAAACATAGGCAGGTGAAATGAGTTATGCCACATTCTATTACAGTGCTGATGATTTTTAAAATTTATTCTTTCATGGTATATGGGCAACACTGGCAAGGCCAACCCTTGATACTTATCCTTATTTGCCCTCGAACTAAGTGGTTTGCTTGGCCTTTTGTAGGGGGTAACTAGGGCTGAGATAAATACATTCTTGATCAGTCAGAGAACCAAAGGTTGTGGGGAAAATGCAGGAAAGTGAAAATGTGGTCTGTTAGATCAGTTGTAATGCTATTGAATGGAAGAACGGCCTACTCCTGTTCCTATTTTTTAAATGGTCTTAATGGTCAACCACATGGCTGTAGATCAACAGTCATATGTTGGCCAGACAGGATAAGGATGATCAATTTCCTTCCTGAAAAAAAAATCAATAGACCAAAATGATTTTTACAAGCATCAGCAGTAGTGTCATGGTTACTGTCACTGATATTAGCTTTCAACTCCAGATCTACTCATCAATTTAAGTTCCACCAATTCCATGATGGGATTTTAATTCCTATCCCTAGCGATCTGACAACTAATCCATTGATAATGCCACTACATCACCATCTCTGCTGATGTTTTATCATTCTGAGTAGACTGATCTAAAAGCCTTCCTTTGTCATGCATTCATCTGCCCTATTCTCCTACTTCCATACTAACTAGCGCATGGCACTGGGAGTAATCCAGGGATTACAATCTTAGAGGTTCTGCTTTTTAATGTATTGCCTAGCTCCCTGAACTCCTGGTGCAAGACCTCATCCTTCATTTTACTTATATTGTTGGGACAAATGTGTGCCATGCCCTTTGACTTATCACTTTCCTCCTTCAGGATGCCTTACTCTGGTCTCAGGAAGGCAGCACACAATTCTGGTGTCATGCCTGTGGCTGCAGAAATGCCATGTCTTGAATACTGTGTCCAGTTCTGCTTACGGAGGAATGGTGAAGACATTAAAGCACTTCTGCTGGTACAGACCTGTAAGACTCTATGGTCATAGGTCTGAGTTCTGAGGAAAGATTTGGAGATTCTTGGGTTCTTCTTTCTGCAAGGAGGAAGATTGGAGTTTAGAGCAAGTTAACACTTTGAGTCTGGATGACTCTTCATCAGAGCTGAAGTGAACTGTGGAGGGGACATACTACCCTCTTAAAAAAAACTAGAGCATAAATACTGTCCCCTTCACACTTCACTTCAGCTCTGATGAAGAGTCATCTGGATTCAAAATGATAGCCTGCTGTCTCTGCATGGATGCTGTCTCGCCTGCTGTGATATTCAGCATTTGTTTTCAGTACAGATTCCAGCATCTGCAATAATTTGCTCTTAAGATTGGAGTTTATCCTGTTGAGGCATGTAAATGGGATATTATGTGATCAAGATAAATCTGAATTATTGTTTTAAATTAAACAGTAACAGCAGACAGAAATTCAGACTATAAAGTGGCAAATTTCAGACTATTGAAGTTCTTTATTCGGACAGTATTCATCCCTGGAAAGTATGTGTTATAGAATAGTGGAATTAAAATTTGAAGATTATTTAAGGTATTATTAGGCGCAACAATGGGAGAATCAGGATTGTCATAAATGAATGTAAGACCCAAAACATATCTTGTAATTTTAGTTATAATTTCCTTAGACATTGCTTGCACATGTTTTATATCTTCGTTTTAGTTTGACTATTTTATTTAATTTGTTTCCTCTTTGATGTGATTTTTTTTACTTGCCTTAGAAATTCTTTATTTTTACACATACTAACTATCCTTTATTTCCTTTCAACTGTTTAGATGTTTTATTTTTAATAAATTCACATCTGCATTTATTGCTGTCAGTTTGATGTTTTTAAGTTAGCAAGTTTGGGGCGGCACGGTTTAAGTTTAAGTTTAAGTTTGGGGCGGCACGGTGGCACAGTGGTTAGCACTGCTGCCTCACAGCGCCAGAGACCCAGGTTCAATTCCCGCCTCAGGCGATTGACTGTATGGAGTTTGCACATTCTCCCCGCGTCTGCGTGGGTTTCCTCCGGGTGCTCCGGTTTCCTCCCATAGTCCAAAGATGTGCAGGTCAGGTGAATTGGCCATGCTAAATTGCATTTAGTGTTAGGTGAAGGGGTAAGTGTAGGGGTATGGGTGGGTTGCACTTCGGCGGGTCAGTGTGGACTTGTTGGGCCAAAGGGCCTGTTTTCACACTGTAGGTAATCTAATCTAAAACCTCCTTCTAGCTGTTTGTTACCCATTTGGTTTCGACAGCTCTTCCTGAAATCCAGACTAGCTTTTGCTGCTCTCACGACTGTGCTTACCGTAACTATTTGGTAACTATTTTTGGTGTTCCCAATGCTATTGGGCTCCTAGTCTTGCCTCTTTTTCTAATGATTCACCCTCTTTAATCATACCTATTTACCTCAAAGATTGTGTTATCCTGGAGCTTTAGAAGCCTTGCCTCATTACAGATCATCTTTATTATCAGTAAAGTCCATTATTTATCCAGTTATGCCACAGATCTTTGGTGTCTTTATGCCTAATGTTGATCATATCTTCTTATTACAAAGTATTCATTCACAGGAGACTTGCTTGAAGCAGCTATTAGGTTCACTAACAAAAAATAAGCACCCTGGAAAACTATAACTGTTTTATTGGACTAACCAGTTTAAATTTTTCACTTGATTCTTTGGCGTTTTCTGTATTTGTTGTACACATCTTAACATTAGATACCACTAGAAAAATCCCAAATACATAGGTGAAAATGTGTGCAGTTTAGAATATAATTTGTCATTTTATGATTGCTCTTAATCCCATGTTAGCAACCTCCCATCGTATGCCTTAATTGCCTTTTTCAGGAACATTGCTAGTTGTCCTTTGAACCAATTTAAGTTGTTTCATTAGAAGGCTTTCCTTGTAATTTGTTCCATATGTCTGTTATCTTTCCTGTAAAATGGTCCTGTGTGAATTCCCTATTTACTTCTAAGATATTACACTAAATTCATCATAATTTATTTGCTTAAAGCCAAGGCCACATATTTAATAAGCATGCACATATAGGAGCTATTTTCTATTTTTTGACAAATATTCTTACTTTTCACATTATTGTGTGATAATTGTTACTAAAGATAATTATATAAAATTATTTAAATTCCAAATGTTGTTTTCTTCCTAGACAGAATTGAGATGGGCATTTCTTTACAGGAAGTTTAAACTAATCTACTAACATTTTGTAGTACAGTTGATAATATTGTAAGTTTAAAATGATTCACATTGAATTTCAAAGATCTATCAAAATTGATAGTTGAGGAAATCTTCAAATATCATGTGAGAAGGAGCATTTGACATTTTCTTTCTGAAGAGAGAAGTTATTACAATTGATAGATGATAGCAATTTGAAAAGGATGGTGGTATTTTTATTATTTGATGCATATTTTACTTATATAATAATATGTGGAATTTAAAGCTGCTACTTTTTAAGAAAATTAATTTTAAAAACAAATAAGGCGCAATTGTATGAATGGACTGAATCTAAATAATCTAAAGTGAAGAGGCATGTTAATTCTGTGTAAAATGGTTCTGGGAATCACTGTCTTGCCCTAAACCTTATGTCTGATACCAGTTCAAATTTGTGGAATGGAAATGTCTCCTCTCTATGTGCTGTAAGGATTTGAAATTAAATATAGGTTGGCAATTTCAGCACAGTTTAAAATAAATGTTAGCCAATATGCAGAACTGACTCATATTAAGCATTAAATTAGCAGTATCATTTAGAGAAGCTGTGAGTTGAAATTAAAATTTGAAACATTTATGAAGGTGCAATAATAGATTCACTTCTGAAATTGGGGTTAGGCAGTGCAGAGTGTATTTTGTTCACCATCCAGATATACCTAACTTATGATTTCTTGATACTGACATATGACAGTCTAATGAGAACCAAGAATACTGGACAGGAATACCAAGATGTAAAGAGTGATGGGAGACACAGGTAAAAGGACAGGCAGTAAATGCTGGCTAGCCAGTGATCCTGACATCCTGCAACTGACTAAAACAACAGTAAGCACAGGTAAAACTGGAACAGGTAATAGATAGGTATAAGTTAGGTTCAGTGTAAGATGTTGTGACAATAAAAGAAGGATAGCACTGGATATTAAACATTCCTTGTTACTAGCTGTTCAGAAAAGACAAGAAAGAAAGGGGAGGAGGAGGGGATGGTTAGTGTTAGAGAAACATTGCAGTGCTGGAGAGAGAGAGGATATTCCCAAGGGATCAAGGTCAGAATCTATTTGACTAGAGTTAAAGAACAAAAAATGGTGCAATTACATTGCTTAGTATTCTACAAGCCATCAAACTAATTGGAAAGATGTTGAGAAAAAACATTTGAAAGGAAATTACAGAGAAGTACAAAAATTATAGAGTAATTATAATGGGGAATTTTAATGATCTGAATATAGATTGGGATAAGGAGAAAGGCAAGAGTTCCGATAGCATGTCCTGGGAATATGTTCTTACAACAGTTCGCTGTTTCCAGTCCACTGAGGGAAAAAAGACAATATTAGACCGAGCTCTTGGGTCCCCAAATGAATCAAATGTCAATGGGAAACTATTTACTGGACACAGATCACTGTATCATGAGGTATAGGTTGGCTGTGGGAAGGAACAAGGAGTGCGAAGTTAGGGAAAATTATAAGATCATAAGACAAATGAGAAGAGATGGGCCACTCAGCCCATCGAGCCCCCACTGCAATTCATTGAAATCATGGCTGATCTGATCATCCTTAACCACCACTTTCCTTCCTTTTTCCATAACGGTAGGTTTCTTTCAAAAGCCAGCTTTACTCGGGAAAGAATGGATGTTGGACAGATAGATTGGAATCAAAGTTTGGCAGGGTAGACTACAACTGAAAAATGGGATACAGTTAAAGAAGAGAATAATTTAAATAAATTCAAGGTATATTCTTGAGAAAGGGAAAGATAGAGCAAATAAATGCCGAACTCCCTGGGTGATGAAAGGAAATGTTTAGGGTGAAGTAGAAAATGTATGCATTGGACAGATGTCAGCTTAAATATAATTGAGAATCATACCGAAGAAAGAAGGTTCAAAGGTAAGTTAACTTTATTGTTGGGGAAGCTTCTGCAAACAATTATTCAGGATAAAATCAATAGTGACATCGAAAAGGGTGGATTGTTTTGGAAGAGCCAGCAAAGGTATCAAAAGGGGAATCATGTTTGACTAATTTGCTGGAGTTTTTCGAAGAGGTAGCAGAATTGATAAATGATAATAGGATAACACTGTTAATGTTGTGTACATGGACTTTCAAAAGACATTCAACACAGTGTCACACAACAGACTTCTGAGAAAAGTTAGCGATCTTGGATTGAACGGGACAATAGTAATATGGATACAAAATTGACTGAGTAATGGTAAACAGAGAACAGTGGTCAATGGATGTTTTTCATGCCAGAAGAAGTTTTATGTAGAATTTCAATAGATGTTTGAGACATTTGCTTCTCCTGAGATAGATTAATGATCTAAATCTTGGAGTGAAGGGCAATTTCAAAGATTATGAATTATACAAAACTTGAAAGCATTGTAAACTGTGAGGAGGATAATGTAAAAGTCAAAAATGGCACAGACAATTTGGTGGAGTAGGGTGATAAGCGAGAGTTAAAGTTCAATGTCGAGAAGTGTGAGATGAAAGAAGCAACTTTGAACCAACAGTGTAGGGATCACACATGGATAGAGCAGACGTAAATGTTCTTCAATGGCACATAACATCGATTTTAAGTGTCATGATTTAATGTTTTTTAAATCTTGTATTTGAACTCGAAGAAAAAACAGGCTTAGACTGTCAATGAAGCTTAAAATGAACACTGTTTGCCGGACAATGTAGATTGACAGGCGGTGTTGTCAGAAAAAAAAAATCACTTGTTCCATAGTTGCACAAGAGTTCTTCATTGACATTTCTGAAGGGCTGTGATGAAGTCATTATGAACGCTTTGCAGAGTTTCACAAATTGGAAAGAAGCACTTATCTCAGTGGGGTTTCTGAGTTCACCGTTTGATTGACAGTTTATAGAGAATATGAAATAATTTGCTGGCTTTGTTGTAGCTACTGAAAAGAAGTGTTCTTGGTTTAAAACAGATTAACTACTTGAGGGCATTTAATGGGTTTCATGAATGAATGTTATTTATACAATCAAACATATGTGAATGGGAGCTGTATAAGATTGCTGGATTTTCTTTTCCATACCCCTGTGGCTGCTGAAGTTTTCCTGTAGAAAGTACTGGATAGGTCGACATGGAAGTAGCATAGGGTCTGAGGAGAGTCTCAGGGGCATAGATGGGTAGGTGATGGATGCAGAAGTGTGAGGAGTGAAGACTGGAGGGCATAACATCTTCTGAAATAACTGGACAGTTGATCCTGAGAACTGCAGCAGGCTTTCTAACCAGCTTAGCTTGGCACTTGCCCACACTGTGGCTGTCTACAGTTTGCTTCTGAGGTTTGTTTACGTATTTATTCACCGGGATGCGGGCAAATTTATTGCCTAGAGTTGAAAGTGTGGTGATGGAAAAGCATGGCATGTCAGGCAGCACCCAGGGAGGAGGAGAGTTGACGCTTCGGGCGTAAGCCCTTCATCAGGAATGAGGCTGTGAGCCGAGGGGGTGGTGAGATATGAGAGTGCAATAGGTAGATGGAGGTGGGGGTAATGGTGATAGGGCAGAGAGTAGGGTGGAGCGGAGAGGTGGGAAGGAAGATGGACAGGTGTAAGATGTAGCTGTGGTAGCGAGTCTGCTTTAGGACATGGCTGAAAAACTTCAGAGCAGAGGAGATGGCCTGGGGGTTGCAATGAGAGAGAGAGAGAGAGAGAGACTCACTGATTGCCTAGGCCTAATTGCCCTTGAGAAGGTGGTGATGAGTTGCTTACTTGAACCATTACAGTCCAATATTTACCCACAATGCCCTTAGGGAGGGAATTTTAGGATTTTGTCCCAGTGACAGTGAGGGCATCGCAATATAATTCCAAGTCAGGATGGTACATGGCTTGGAGGGGATCTTGTAGGTGGTAGTGTTACCATGAATCTGCTGCCATTGTGCTTCTAGATGGAAAGGTTTAGCAGATCTATCTGTAACCCATTCCTATTACCCAGAAGTTCAATCTGGATCTAACAGGGCCCTTTAAACTAAGGCAAATCATCCACATTTGCAAAATTTCACACCTTGGTGATAATATTTCAGCAAAAATGATTTGTAGTTAACACATAAATATAGATTTTGTTAGGATAGGGATCCTGATTGCTATAATTTATTACTTCTAATGTCTCAGACTGGTCACACCCTTCTCTGTTGAATAACTAATTTTGCATTTCTGGTCTCTTACAGTGGTGTTATCAAGGTGAATGTGTCCCTTTTGGTACCTGGCCTCAGAGTATAGATGGAGGCTGGGGACCTTGGTCTATATGGGGAGAATGCAGTAGAACATGTGGGGGAGGAGTCTCCTCATCTCTGAGGCACTGTGACAGTCCAGCGTAAGTAACTAAAGTAAGCCAGAGCAAAAAGATATATTTGACAAGAACCAATAACTCAGTTTTGAATGTTTTCTAGAAATTGGATCAGAAGGTTGCAATGGAAAAATTATGTTAAATACATGAATGTTAGTATTCGATAACTGCAGGTTAATACCTCCAAATAATACTGTTTATCACATGGCTATGGTCACAGACAATAGATAAACAGTATGATCTGGATAGTGTGCTGAATGTCCACTACTTCTAAAAGTGAAGCAGTTTACAAGATCAATTTAAGTGTGCCTCAGTAATTCCTTACCATAGCATTATGAAGAGAATGATTTTTTAAAGTGGTGATGTGGTGCCAATTCAGCCAGCTGCTTTATTATGGATTGCATTAAATGATGGAGCAGACCCCAGGGACTGCATTGCCTATTCCTGTACCTAGTTCTTAGGTTCTTATATGATAGGACTGTTTTCCTTGGAGAAGAGAACATGGAGGGGAGATTTGGTAGAGATATCCAAACTCATAGATAAGGACGTGCTGTTCCCACCTAATGAAGGATGAAGAATGAGAGGGCAGCAACTCAAGGTAATTTATAAACCAGAGCAATGGAAACATGAGGAAAAGCATATCCTGCAACAAATGGTTTAAAATCTGAAAGTTGCTGCCAAAAGTGTGATGGAGGCAGGTTCAATCAAGGGATTAAAGAGAGAATTTGACAGTTACCTGAAAAGGAAGCTTGCTCAAGATTACAGGGAGAAGATGTGAGAATGACGTTGGTGCCTTGTTCATTTGGAAAGATGGCATAGACAAGGCAGGCTCAATGGTCTTCTTCTGTACTGTAACAATTTGGGGATTTTGTGGTCAAATGGAAAGGGTTAAGGTTAAGACTATTCATCCAGTTTGGAGGTGGTTCCTACCAGTTGCAACAAATTAAACTCACACCAGTGAGTGATGACTAACACGAAGTACAGGTGTCTCTCCCAGAAAATTAATCTTCAATTTTCTTTTGTTCCAGTTTCAGGGGTCAAAATATTTTTGCTTTTCTGAGAAGTATTCATGAGATATTTTCTGGTGCTTCTTTTGTTTTTTGGGGGATACTTCTTATTCTCATGAGTATGATGATGCTTTGCCTTTAAGAGGTTATTTTGTTGTGTTTTTTTTAAGAGAGGTTGCAAAGCAGAGGCACCAAGCAGTCTACAAAACCACTTCAGTAAACAGCATGTGAGGCCTTGGGGATTTTGTTTAACAACCTGAATGGGTGTGGCCAGCCCTCAGTGATCAGGATCTCTGGGTTTTGGTTTTTATTTAGCATCAAAAACTGTTGGGGTTTCAACAGAGTAGGAAGCTTTAGTAAATGTCTTCTGGCTGCTATTCTCTTTGAATGTTCTCTTGATTTTTTTTCCCTTCTGGATTAGACAACTGCATGTGAGAATCTGTTTCTGAATTTGTCTTTTTGCTAAGGGATGTGTTTGTGGAATGTTATTGTATTGGCACAGTTATAGAGTCATAGAGATGTACAGCAGGAATCAGACCCTTTGGTCCAACTCATTCATGCCAACCGGATATCCTAACCTAATCTAGTCCCATTTTCTAATCTTGGCCCATATCTCTCGAAATGCTTCCCATTCATATACCCATTCAGATGCCTTTTAAATGCTGTATTTGTACCAGCCTCCACCACGTCCTCTGGCAGTTCATTTCATACATGCATCACCCTCTGTGTGAAAAGGTTGCCCCTTAGGTCCCTTTTAAATTTTTCCTCTCACCCTAAACCTATGGCCATCTAGTTTTGGACTCCCCCATTCTAGGGGAAAGAACTTGTCTATTTATCCTATCCATTCCCCCTCATGATTTTATACACCTCTACAAGGTCACCCCTCAGCCTCCGATGCTCCAGGGAAAACAGTCCCAGCCTATTCAGCCTCTTCCTATAGCTCAAATCCTCAAACCCTGGCAGCATCCTTGTAAATCTTTTCTGAACCCTTTCAAGGTTCACAACATCCTTCTGATAGAAAGGAGACCAGAATTACATGCAATATTCCAACAGTGGCCTAACCAATGTCCTGTACAGCTGCAACATGACCTCTCAACTCTGATACTCAATGCTCTGACCAATAAACAAAAGCATAACCAAATGCCTTCTTCACTATCCTATTTACCTGCCACTCTACTTTCAATCCAAAGTCTCTTTGTTCAGCAACACTCCCCAGGACCTTACCACTAATTCCATAAGTCCAGCTCTGATTTGCTTTTCCAAAATGCAGCTCCTCACATTTATCTAAATTAAACTCCATCTCCCACTCCTCAGCTCATTGGCCCATCTGATCAAGATCCATTGTACTCTCAGGTAACCTTCTTCGCTGTCCACTACACCTCTAATCTGCAACCTTACTAACTGTATCTCCTATGTTCACATTCAAATCATTTATATAAATGACAAAAAGCAGTGGACCGAGCACTGATCCTTTTGGCACACCACAAAGTTAATGTATCTATTATCGATTAAGTTTTCCAACAGAGTTAATTTATTCTAAGTTCTTCTTTCTTTTGTTTGTATTTTAACTATAGTGTTTAAATAAATTATGTTTTTGCTTAACGTCGAGTAGTTTGACCAGTCGCATTGCATCTGGAAAATGGTACTTCACATTTGCCTTTAAAATAAGAAAAACATAGGGTCGAGGTTACCTTCATAAAATATTTTGAGAGGGTCTAGTCAAACACAGTCATATAATAATAGTACATAGGCGGCACAGTGGTTAGCACTGCTGCCTCACAGCACCAGAGACCCAGGTTCAAATCCCGCCTCAGGTGACTCTCTGTGTGGAGTTTGCACATTCTCCTCATGATTGCATGGGTTTCCTCCCACAATCCAAAAAATGTGCAGGTAACGTGGATTGGCCACGCTAAATTGCCCAGAGTGTTAGGTGTAGGGGCATGGGTCTGGGTGCTTTGTGGGTTGGTGTGGACTTGTTGGGCCAAAGGGCCTGTTTCCAAACTGTACGTAATTTAATCTGAAAGTACCTCTTATATTTGTATTCACATACAGGGTATTTTGACTCACACAGAAGAGGGATTAAAATAATGCATCATTGCATTCAATACTTATCAACTCTCCTTCAAACTTAAAGCCACAACATAACAGGAAAATGTTTATTTCCTAGACACCACAGTAATTAAATTGGTACAAGATAACAGGCATAAGCTAGCATGAAGAGCATTTTAATAATAACTGATACACACATCTACACAATCAAAACAGCACTCTAAACATACCTTCCAGATTGATGAGTTCTCAACTAGTGCACTTTTACTGTATATTCATAAACTTGGAATATTTTAACTAGGCAGTTACTAACCAGTTTTACTCCATCTCAGAACTTTATTGAATCAGTGGCACGGTGTTCGTTACAGCATTAATGCAACCACGTTTTTTCCAAGTTCCTGAATGGACACAGACACTAGCAAGTATTTTGTTATCCTGGTGATTTAAGATTTTCTTGGATCTCAGTTAGCTGAATACTGTACATTTTTGGTGTCAGGTTTGTAACAGTTCTCTTTCCTTTGCAGCCTCCCTTCACTTTCTCTTGCAGCCTCCTTCTGTCCAATACCAATTGCGCAGTCTCCTTCTTGCTCAATGCTCTTCTCAGCATCCTTCTCCACACCATCCCCCCAACTCCTAAAGGCAACCTCCTATTTCCCATACCATCTTGCAGTGCCAAGCCCCACACTCAACCTGGCAGGCTGAACTGGCTAAAGTTGGTTCCTTAACCTCAGTAAAGTCCACCACGCCTTCACTTCCACCCCTTACTTAGCTAACTGCTCACTGTTCCTCCAAACACAGGCAACTTTATTCCTGTAGGCCATGAAGGAGCAAGCCCAAGGAAGACACAGTCTCTGGAGGAGCAGCTCTTCATCATTTCCTTCCATGAAACGCACGGGAGCAAACTTTGTCTGATTGTTCACCCTGTGACTAAATTTTCCCAGACTATTGGGGGTCTGTTAGAAATAGATTTGTGCTCTGCCCATGAATAAATTAAGCATTATCCTACTTCAAAAATAAAGAACAGCCATTTTGTATGTTAATGACTGGGGTACATGGCAGAATTTATTCTCTGGCTAAGAAGGACAAAATTACCAAACCTTCTGATACATAAGACTAACAGAAAGTGAGGACTGCAGCTGCTGGAGATCAGAATCAAAATGTGTGGCATTGGTAAAGCACAGCAGGTCAGGCAGCATCCGAAGAGCAGGAGAGTCAACATTTCTGGCATAAGCCCTTCATCAGGAATGTGGAGAGTGGTGGGGGGGGTGGGGAAGGGGAGGGGATCTGAGATATAAATGGGGAGAAGTTAGCTGGGAAGGCGATAGGTAGATGCGGTTGAGGAGTGATAGTGATAGGTCAGAGGGGAGGGTGGAGCGGATAGATGGGAAGGAAACTGGTGAAATCGATGTTAATGACTTGAGACCCTCCAATCACATCATCAATGTAATCTTCAGCAGTTTTGTTATCTCTCCTCCCCCCCCCCCCCGCAGCTCACCCTAGATCCGACCTTTCAACTCGGCACCGTCCTCTTGAACTGTCCTACCTGTCCATCTTTCTTCCCATCTATTCACTCCACCCATCCCGCTGACCTATCACTATCACCCCCCAACTGCATCTACCTATTGCCTTCCCAGCTACACCACACCACCCCCATCCTCCTACTTATCTCTCAGCCCCTTCCCCCTCCCCACATTCCTGAGGAAGGGCTTATATCCGAAACGTCGACTCTCCTGCTCCTCGGATGCTGCCTGACCTGCTGTGATTTTCCAGTGCCACACTTTTCAACTGTTGGTACATAATCAAAATCTTAAGAGAAATAAAATTGGAAGGAATGTAGAGTGAGAAATTATTGGAGGGTTGTGCCATATAGCTAATATCGGCATGGTGGAAGAATCACAGAAACCCAGGAAAAATGACGTGGATGTTGATTGTGCCATTTCTTCTGTAGTAAGAGGAGAAGCTCTGCCAAAACTCAATTTATTTTATGAACAATTCAAAGTAGGCGTGTGCCAGATAACTGTGGACTTCTTTCAGAGGAGAAGGTTTCGAGGAGACTTGATGGAGGTGTTCAAAACTGTAAGTGGTCAAGGCACACCAGATAGAAAGAAACTTTTCTGATTGGTGAAAGGATAAATCTGCAGAGGGTGCCAGTTTAAAGTGATTGACAAAAGCATTGAAGGTGATATGAGTTAGATCTATTAGATGCAGTGAGTGTTTACGATCTGGAATGTACTGCCTGTGAGTGTGGCTGTGGGAAATTCAACCAAGAGTTTCAAAACAATCAAATAAACATGGGAAGACAGAAAACTTGCAGGATTACAGGGAAGGGACACCAGCTGAGTTACTCAAGCAAAGAGCTGGCTGGCATGGGCAAAATGACTTCCATTCCCATTCTAATATTTATAGTACAATATTTATAACATCTCTAATTTAGTGCATCCAGCTGTACTGTCTAAACTTAAAAATAGTTAAATAGTTTTCTGTTTAAATTATCGTTTTTTTCTCTATTGGTCCTTCACTGATGGACTCAGCTTGTTTTGCCTTTTATGGGCTAATTTTGTCACCATGTTGCTGAAATAGTGGATTCTATGACCTTTCCAAATTCAGTAATGTTTGGATGCCATCCTATGGGAAATTCTCAAAGCAGTTATATACTCCTAAGATTGCACCAAGAATGTGCAAACATTGAAACACTAAAATCTGGAGGCAATAGAGTTAGAAAAAGTGAACACAAGAAAGTGACATGCAGAGATTTTGGTCGTGAGGGAGATGGGGAAGCTAATTCCAAACTCTGACAAGGGTGTAAAATTGAGAGGGCACATAATGGGTGACAGATACAACACAGCATTTTTATATCTTCACGTAAGTTGAAAGTTAGCCTTCTTACACAATGTGAAATAGAACCTGGAAGACATTTTGAACCCCTCGAATTATCAAGAGAGATTTCCAAAATCATCTTGCATTGTTGCGCTCTTCAACATTTTGCTGAAGTTCTCAAAACATGCAGCTACTAGAAGCAAATGGATCACTAATTGCAATACATAAATCATCATATTATGGTAGGAATATAGGACACAGATGCTATTTTAAGATTTAACTGGGCAGACAATGTTCCAAGCACACTGACTTGTATCTGCTACAGCTAAAGAAGAGTATAGAAGTTAGTACTTCTTTACTTTTGTGGGATTAAGAGGAGTGGTACTTCTACTCCAGCTTCCCCAGAGGTACCTGGCCCATGGTATCTGTTTAATGCTTAGTCTGCTGGCCCTGTTTAAAAAGTGGGCCATCCCTCAAGTGGACCAGGTAAGTCTCCCTGACTAAGTTTTCTGTATTCAGCAGAACATCAATGAGATATTTTTCACTGGGACGAAAGTGTCAGAAGCTATGAGCTTAGTTTGATAATGCTTTTTTATTTATTCGTTTTCTGGACTTAAAAGAATATCCTTTAGATAGTCAATGCAAAATGTTATCAAATTTTTGTTTTTAATAAATCATCCTTATATCTATTTTGTAAAATAAAAACAGTTCGTTCCTAAACAACTTTTAATTTATGTACCCTTCTAGCTATGAGTAATGTGCTGCTACTGCTAACAAGGGTGTTGAAATACTGCCTAACTTTTCAATGTATTATAAGTGATTGTTCAGACATTTTTACTCTGGCCGTGATATACTGAGCACAGTTTCATTTGAAAGTTGTTAATCTCTCGAGACTTATGTGACAAAATGGAATGCTATTTCTTTAATCATTATTTCTTTCAACTTGTAAAATAGGCCTTCTGGTGGTGGGAAGTACTGCCTTGGAGAGAGAAAGCGTTATCGATCCTGTAACACTGACGTAAGTGAAACCTTTAAATGTTACTGGCAGTGGTAATGGATGAACATGTAGTTTACTTTTACAATTGTAAAATCCTCCAGAGAAAACAACTGTTCACAATTAAATATAGAAAGTTCTGGAAATGTACAGCTGCAGCCATAACCTGCATGAGAAAGATACTTTTAATGCTTCCCATAGGACTCTTACTTCAAATTTCTTCTGAAGAAGACCACCCTTTGAACAGTAACCCACATTTAACTTTTAGATGTTAGCTCACCTGTTATGTATTTCCAGGATTTTCTTTTTAACTTTTAGATTTTCAATACACATGGCTTTTCTTTTTACCCTTTCAGCAGCATTAACAATTTGTATTTACTTTGTTTTTTTATTCAGAACATTCCAGAAAATGTTTTCCTCTATAACTCTTTCGATTTTTTTTTCCCAGTCAAAAGGCCCAGCTTCAAACTTTACCCAGCGGCTAGTTTTCATGAGATGGCCTACTCCCAGGCTTCATTCCCTCCAAATAGAACCAGTTACAGGTTGGGCCAGCTACTTAGGAGGGGGAGGAAGAAGTGTGGAAGGGCAATCGCAGTGGGAGACTCATTAATGAGGAGAGTGGTCAGGCACTTCTGTAGCCATAGACATGACTCCAAGACGGTATGTTGTCTCCTGGGTGCTAGGGTCAAGGACATCATGGAATGGCTCTGGGGCATTGTGAAGGGGGAGGAGGAACAGCAAGAGGGTCATGATCAATGACATGGGATGAAAGAAAAATGAGGTCCCGAGTAAGGAGGTTCTGATGGAGCTATGTATAATGTTAGTTAGGCTTCAGAACTGTGTGCATCTCTGATCACCTCATTATAGGAAGATTGCGATTTCACCACAGAGGATGCTAAAGAGATTAACCAGGATATTACCAGGACTGGAGCAATTCAGCTATGAAGAGAGACCTGATAGTCTGAGATTCTTTTCCCCAGATCAGAGAATGCTGAGGGGGATCTCATTGAAATGTACAAAGTTATAAGGGGCATAGATTGGGAGAAACATGTCTTGGAAAGGTCAATAACCAGGGGAACAGTACCGAGTAGAAAGTCTAGAGGTGATTTGAGGAACAATTGTTTTCACCAAGTGGATGATGCTGAGCTGGAACTTAATGCCTAAAAGGGTAGTAGAAGCAGGAATGCTCAAGACATTTAAGAAGCATTTAGATGAGCATTTGAAACATCATAGCATACAAGGTTATGGGCCAAGTGTTAAAAAATTGGATTAGAGTAGATTTGAATTGGATTTGTGTGTTCAGTGACTGGCATGCGTGTGATGGACTGAATATACTTTTTTCCATCCTGTAAATCTCTGATTCTATTAGGGAATTAGTTAGGAAATTGAAAAGCAGGACTTCTTTGGATTATTTACCGTGCCAAACAGTATTGAGTATATGAACTCAAGGATAGAGCAGATTGATACGTAGTTGGACAAATGGTGCAGAACAGAGGGGTTTAGGTTCCTGAGGCATTGGGACCATTTATGGGGCAGATGGGACCTATACAAGTTGGATCTGTTACATCTGAACAGGAAAAGAACTGGCATCCTCACAGGGAGGTTAGTGAATTCTGTTAAGAAATTTTAAACCAGATTGGTAGTGGGGCATGGGACCCTGACAAGTAGTTCGGAGGGGAGAGAAGCTGAGATGAAATTAGTAGTTAGCATGCAAGTAAGTGATACTGTAAGACAGAGAAAACTTAGACTAGGTAAGAAAGAAATGAATTTAGCAATAATAAATTTAATGCAAGGAGCATGATGAATAAAACAAATGGGCAAAGGGCACAGTTAGACAAGTGGGAATATCATATCAAAATTATAACCAAACCTTGGCTCAAGTAAGGGCAGGATTGGCAGCTCAACAAAGGTTAAAGGATTATTAGATGAGCTAGAGTGGGTACAAGATGGGTAAATATACTGTAGGAATAAATGCATTATGGGCCCTCAACATTCAGAGGGAGATAGAGGAACAAATGTGTAGTTACAGGGAAGTATAAGAATGCTAAGGCAGTAATAGCACTCAGTAGTTAAAAGGGGGTTTTAACCATTTAAATATCAACCAGGATCATCTTAGTGTGCAAGGTAGAAAAGGGAGAAAATCCTTAAATGGGATCCAATACATTAAAGAAAAGACCAGCAAGGATTGGGAAAGTTCTGGAAACAGTATTTGGAACTGAGAACGGATAGGTGAAGGGTATATGAGTAGTAGAGCATTTTGGAGATAGTGACCATAATTCAGTCAGATGAAGGATAATTATGGAAAAGGATAAGGCTAATTTTACCAAGGTAAGAATCAATGTGGTCCAAATAGACTGGGAGCAGCTAACTTAAGTTGTAAATGAAACTGTGTCAGGGCAACAGGAGGCATTCACAGAGGAAACAGTGAGAGTGCAGGGAAAATATTTCCTGTAAAGAGAAAATGTGGGACCAAGGCCAGGGAATGCTGGATATCAAGGGACATGAAGTTATGATTCAAAAAGGAGGAAAGGCTCATTGTAGATGCTAAGGGCTCAGTGGGGCAAAGTCTCAACAGAAGTATAAAAAGTGCAGAGGGAGCTTAAAATGGAAATTACGAAAGCAAAGAAAGCACAGAAGAGAATAACTAGAGAAGAATAGTCTCATTAGGAGCCATAGAAGTCATCCCATGTGAGAACCCAGAAGACATGGACACAGTCCTCAATGAATTCCTTGCTACGGTCTTCACAATAGAGAAGAACAATATCGGGTATAGACATCAGATGAAGGACAATGAAATCTTACAAGAAGTCAATATATATAGAGAGAAGAGATGCTCAAAGGGTGACACATCATTTTTATGTATGCCTGGTGCTGCTTCTAGAATGCCCTCTATAAGTCTCCATTGAATCAGGATTGATCTCTGGCTTGATGGTAATGGTTGAATGGGGGATATGCGAGGCCATGAGGCTGTAGACAGAGTACAACTGTGGTGGAATACAGTTCTTCATGGATACCCAGTCTTGAGTAGCTAGATCTGATCCCCTTGAGTATGGTCATAGCGCCACACAGGTCATGGGATAGAGATTCAACATACGAGAAGAGTTGAGATGAAATGTTACATCCAGAGGGTGATGAGAGTCTGCAACTCACTATCTTAAAGTGCCATTGAGTCATAAACCCCTGTCCAATTTAAGCAATAAATTATTTATTTGCGAAGTCATAGCCTTCAGGACAATGGTGATATTATGCAAATGGAAATCAATACTTTTACTAATGGTGTGGATATGTAGTTAGAAGTTCACCTCAGGATAAAATACAGCATCAAATTTGTAGACAGCCTGGTTCAGCCTGAAAGACTGAAAGACTTCTGGAGAACTCAAATTGTGATTTATCATTTAGACTGTGTCTTTTGAACCGTGTTTTCAAATCATCACAACTGATGATAATAGAAACCAAGGGACTGTCAGGATCCACTGTAAAAGGACACCCCTACCTGTGGAATGTTCCTCCCCCTCAATGTTTCCCAAACCTATTTGAAAATTAAAATGCCACTCTGTTAACTGTGAGTAATGGATTTGCAGCATAGCAGCTTACATCAGAGGAGAGGAGGCAATTCTGAAATTCCTGAAAAATGTCAGGTATGTCTGTAACACCTGTGATCAAAACCTTGCTGCTGGATTTGTTTGGACTGACCAGAGGTTGACAATGGCAAAGCAAATTCTTCTAAATTAGTTCAATATTTGTGAATTGGATCAGGCCAGATAAATCTGAACTTTGAAACAACGTTAGAGGCCATTTCATTATACTAATGAAATTTGCACAGCTGCTGGCACAGGCCAGAGAGGATTGACAGTGGTGCTATCAGCTGAGTGCTATGTAAAACGTAATTTTTGAGGCCATTAGATTTCAATGGGGTATAACATGTTTTGTGCAGCTTTTAAAATGGAATGTAATCTTGGTTCATGTCCCCACTGCACCACACCTTCCATATCACAAAGCTTTGCACTCCTGTCCTGGCCATTGCTAATTAACTGAGATCTCAGAGCTGCTGATCAATCCAGGTTAGATAGCAACTGTATAAGGCAGAACTTTTGTTTTGAGAGTGGAGCAGAAGTGCTGTCTCCAGGCAAGAGAACATTAAATGGCTGTGGATCTGCTGTGATTGGCCAGGATACATTCCCTGTGGTATATGGCATTTGTAACTATCTGCTAATAGCTAGACTGCATAATTAGTGATAGCTGATAGTAGATCACATGGAACTGGAACCTATGTATTGAAAGTTCTCAAGATGGCCTTCTTGAGCTTCTCCTGCACATTGTTCATGCATTATATCTGTCAAGGACACCCAGATGTCAGTTCTGTGGTTGCAACATTCCCCACAGACTCTTCGACTAGTGAGCCGGAAACAATACCATCCAAGAAATCCTGCCCACTGTGAAATAAAACAGATAAAATCCATCTGAAGTGGAAATTTAGCATTGGATGCTAAGGTTTGATAATTTATTGTAGTTTCTTGTCGAGGGATTGCATCAATTACTCTGCAAACACCTCATAGAGAAAGCTGTTAGTTTCTATAGTGCATACTCATTTTGAACAGTGAAGGTCAACAATTACAATGAACTAAGCTGCAAGCTTTCTTTCTGCTTTGATAATTTATTGTAAGAAACAAGACTTTCACAAAAGCCATGTCTTGTCAATTGTGAAATGTTGACAACTCACTTTGACTTTTCAGCTCTAACCTTGAGTCATGGAAGCAGTCATATTAGTAGGAAGGCAATATTTTTGTGAATGTGACTTGTTGTAAATTTATTACCAGTGCCAGTAGATTGACAGTGTAATATTTGAAAAAGTACGTCGAAAATCACTATGTCGGGGGAGGGTAAATTCCTGAGCAGACTGAGTGTTTTCTCATTGGAGCCCAACAGTCCCTAGGCATCTGTTAAGACAATTTATTGATTTAAAAAGTGACTGTAACTGGTTCAGATCACTAACAGAGAATATATAAAAGAGGAGACGGGGGCTCCAAAATCCAAATGCATGATTTCAAAATTCCTTAAGCATTTTAGCAAACACCCGCTGCAACGTTGGCAGAAGGTTGCAAACATTTCGGACAACAGCTGGATACACGGAGTGCTTGCCCTGATATATCCAGGTGTTATTTTCGGAGTGGAACTTCAGCCGATAACAAACATAACCATTGTCATAAGTGGAGGTGGGAATCTGTACATTAGAATTTCCTACATTTCAGGATCTCAAGGTGAATCGCCTGGTCAACCTGTGATTTTGGGAGTCAACTGGTGGCCCAGACCCATCACAAATAAAGTGAGTTAGTACACTGAACTGCTTCTAGATGAGCTAATGTGGCTTCAGTCTTTCCAGTGGAATCCCGTAATTTGGAACTTTGTCCGTCAGCAGGTGGTGGATGTGGATCATTAAATATTTTTAAGGCAAAGACAGATTTGTTAGTGTTAGGCAGGAGAATGACGCGTTGTCAGTAGAGGGAACGTAGAATTTGAGACAGAAGCAGATCATCCACAGTCTTAGTGAATGGCAGAGCATGCCGGAGGGGCCGAAAACAATACTTCTGACTTTAATTTAAATCTTCATGTCATAACGCACCAGAAGTACAGTTGATGACACAATCACTCGCTAACGAGTATGATTGTCTATCGAGGAAATTCTGTATCACTGCTGATGGGTTCTGTGGTGCTTGTATGGCTGGTTAGCCCAATCCTAGAGCTGCATATCCCCTGACCAGACTTCTGTCAGGGGTTTCTGGGAGGAGGTGGAATTGGTCCTTGGCCTTGAGCTCATTGGCATTCCTTTCTCTGTTTCCTTTTCCGAACTACCTCTTGCCAACAACTGTTCTTGAAGAATCGTGTCCCTTCATACAAGAAGTTTCCTCCAAGTCAGTTTCTTCTGAATCTTCTATGCATTGGCATCTATGTTGCACTTCTTGAGGGAATTTTTCAGGGAGTCTTCGAAATGCTTCCTTTGTCACTCTCTTGTTTGAGGATCTGGGTAAAGAAGATTTGCTTTGGTAGTCAGAACTAAGGCATCCTAAGCACATGGCTACCCCTTTGGAGTTGGTTTCAGATGATCATGCCTTGATGCTGGGCCTGTTATCTGCATCAAGGTTGCTGATGTTAGTACACCTATGCTGCCAGCTGATGTGGAAAATCCATCTCAAACAATAGTGACAGTACTTCTCAAGAAGTATAATTAGTAAGTTTGCAGATGACATGAAAATTGATGGTGTTGATAGTCAGGAGAATGGTCTCAGGCTGCAGACTGATATTAATCTGCTTGTAAATTGAGGTCTAAAAACATATGGATATACACCATAAATGGTAGGCCCCTTGGGAGTACAGATGAACAAATGGATTATGTTGTGTAAGTCCATAAATCTCTGAAGGTGTAACATAGGTATGTGGTGTTAGTGAAGAAGGCATACGGGATACTTGCCTTCAATAACCGGGATATAGAATACAGAAGCAAGGAAATTCTTACGAAATATTGATTAGGCCACAGGTGGAATACAATGTGCAATTCCGATTGCCAGACTATCAGAAGGACAGAAAAAAGCCAAAGAACTGCAATGCTGGAAATCAGAAAAAAAAACTGAAATTGCTGGGAAAACTCAGCAGGTCTGGCAGGATCTGTGGAGAGCAATCAGAGTTAATGTTTCAGGTCCAGTAACCCTTCTACTTTCTCTTCACGGACCTGCTGAGTTTTCCCAACAATTACTGTGTTTGTATTGGAAAGACATGACTGTGGAAGGAATTCACCAGGATGTTGCCTAAGATGAACAGTCTCAGTTATGAGGAGAAGCTGGATAGGCTGGGTTTGTTTTCATGGAGCAGAGGAGGCTGAGGAGGGAATTTGATTGAGACGTACAAAATTATGACACAATGTTTTCCTTCTGGCAGACATGTCTGAAATCAGAGGGCATATGTTTAATGTAAGGAATAAATGGTTTGGAGGAGATCTGAGAGAACAATTTTTCACTCAGAAGGTGGTGGAAATATGAAACGTGCTGCCAGAGAGGGTGATGGAGGCAGGTATTCTCACAATATTTAAGAAACATCTGGATGAGCGTTTAAAATGTCAGGGCATTGTAAGCTATGGACCAATTGCAAGTAAATGGGATTAGTGTAGAACATAGAATATTAGCATCAAATAGCACAGCGCAAAAAAGGCCTTTTGCCCACCATATCCATGCCAACCATGATGCCATCTACACGTACGTAGTCCATATCTCTCTATTCCCTGTCTGAAAATGTATCTGCCCAAATGCCTCTTAAATATTGCTATTGTTTCTGCTTCTACCACCTCCCCACCAGCGTGGTCCAGGCACCAACCACCCTCTGCTTAAAAACGTGCCTCCCACAACTCTTTTCAACTCTCTCCCTCTCACCTTAAACCTATACCCCCTAATATTTGATATTTCCACCCGGGTAAAAACTCTGATTATCCACCCTATCCATGCCTCTCATAATTCTACAGACTTGTATCAGATCGCTCCTCAGCCTCCAACGCGCAAGTGAAGACAATCCAAGTTAGTCTGACCTCTCCTTATAGCTAATACACTCCAACTCAGGAAACATCCTGGTAAACTTCTTTGCACTCTCTCCAAAGCCTCCACCTCCTTCTATAGTGTGGTGACCAAATCTGCACACAATACTCCAAGTGTGGCCTTATTAAATTTTTTTACAGTTGCAACATGACTTGCCAAGCTTTATACTCAGTGGCCTGACCAATGAAGGCAAGCATGCCATAAACCTTCTTTATCACTTTATCCACTTTTGTTGCCACTTTCAGTGAGCTTGGACTCCATGATCCCTCTGTATAACAATGCTATTCAGGTCCTGGCAATACTGTAAATTATCCTCCTGCATTTGACCTCCCAAAATGCATCACTTTACGATTGCCATCTGCCTTTTCAGCAGCCAACCTTCCAAATGATCTATATGTTACTGCATCCTTTGATATTCTTCCTCACAATCCACAACTCCGCCAATTTTCATTGTCTGCAAACTTACTAATCAGACCACCACCTACATTTTCATCTAAATCATTTATATGTAATAAAAATAACAGAGATCCCATCACTGATTCTTGTGGAACACCATTGGTCACAGGTCTCCAGTCAGAAAAACATCCTCTATCTGCCTTTCAGCCCAATTTACTATGGATCCCATGTGACTTAATCTTCTGGATCAGCCTACCATGAGAGACCTTGTCCACGTAGAAAACATCCACTGCCCTACCCTCATCAGTCATCTTTGTTACTTCATCAAAAAACTCAGTAAAATTTGTGAGACCAGACCTCCCCTGTACAAAGCAATGCTGACTATCTCTAATAAGTCCATTCTTTTCCAAATGTGAGTAAATCCTGTCCCGAGGAATCTTCCACAATTATCTTCCTACTCTACTGATATAAGGCATACAATTTCCTGGATTATCCCTGTTGCCCTTCTTAAATGCATTGGATAGGGAAGGAGAATGCAGGGGATGGACACACTTGAAATGTGGAGCTTATTCCAGGAACAGCTACTGCGTGTCCTCGATAAGTATATACCCATCAGGCAGGGAGGTAGTTGTCAAGAGGGGGAGCCATGGTTTACTAAATAAGTTGAAGCTCTTGTCAAGAGAAAGAAGAAGGTTTATGTGAGGATGAGGCATGAAGACTCAGCTAAGGGTCTTGAGAGTTATAAGTTAGCCAGAAAATATCTAAAGAGAGGGCTAAGAAGAGCCAAGAGGGGACATGAGAAGTTGTTGGCGGATAGGATCAAGGAAACCCTACGGTATATCAAGAATAAAATACTGCAAAATGTGGGAGCATTATACACTATGCAGAGGATAGTTTAGAACTTCAAAAGGACACCCACTTGATACATTGGGCAGGTAATTGGGATGTGAACTTCATTGTGGTGAATTGTGAAGTGATGATTCTTTGTTATAAAATATAAATTAAAGCATGCTATTCTAATGGGTATGCAGGAGCAGAGAGAGCTGGGTATATATGTACACATTTATTAAAGGTGGCAGGACATTTAAAGAGAGCAATTAATAAAACATACAGTTTTCTAGGTTTCATAAATAACAGCATGGAGTCCAAGAGCAAGGAGGTTTGATGAACTTATATAAATCACTGGATGGTCGTCAGGTGGAGCATTGTGCCCAGTCTGGATGGCACACTGAAGGAAGAATGTGAATGCATTGGAGATATTGCGGAAGAGTTATACAAGAATGGTTCCAGGGATGAGACACTTCAGTTATGAGGAAAGATTGGAGAATTTGTAACTGGTTTCTGTTAAAGGAGAAGGCTGAGAAGAAATTTTATTGTAAGTTTTTGGTCAGAGTGGATGGGGAGAAACTGTTCAAACTTATAAACAGTTTGAGAACATGGGAGCGTAGTTTTGTAGTGTTTTGCAAAACAAGCAAATGTAAGACAAGAAAAAAACCTACACAGCAAGAAGCTAGGATATGGAATGCACTGCCTGGAACTTTGGTGGAGGCAGGTTTAATTGAGTTATGAAAGGATTGTTTTTTTAAATAGAAATAATATTGTAATGGAGAAAAGACATCAGATTGGCTGTAACATAAAAGACTCAGAGATCTGGTGCACACATGCTGGGCTGAACCGCCTCCTTCAGCAATGAAACAATCCTGTAATTTTGTGATTTAGCAAAGTCACCTCTATGATTTTAACAGATAGGGACCTGTTTACTGTTACCGCCACCCCCCCCCCCACCCTCTGGCTAATTTAAACCTGTAACACAGAAAAGATTTACCCCGTGCGGTAACCCGTGAAATTTTGAGAGGCCAAGAACTATCCCAAAGGTCACTATTTAAAGTAAAAATTAACAACTTTATTTCTGAAAGTATAACAGAGAATAATTAAGTAGCAACTATTTACACCTCCTTTCTCTAACCTATCTTTTACCTTCCTATTCTACAATACTAGTCTGATAAAACCCCCCCAATTAAGACTTACCAAAAATTCAAATTTCAAAACCAGCCAGCTGTCGAATCTTCTTTTTGTATCTTCCTCTGTCTTCTTTTCTTTTTCTGAGGGATTTCTGTTTCACAGGTCACTGATTAATAAAGGTACCTTCAAGAGAGATTTTTTTGGGGCAGTCTGTACATGTTGGTGACTTGGCAGTTCCCTCTCAACTGTTCAGTTTTTCCTGGTCTTACACCCCCAAAGCATTGGATTGTGTCATTGCCTTTTAAGATTGTCAATATACTAAATTCAAACTGGATTGGAGTTTGGTATTTTTTTGGGGTATAATTTAAACTGAATGGCCGAATTTGAATTTGTTTCGTCGTCTCCAGGCAACCCAAATAATCTAGCTGTTGCGACCAAGTGTTACATTGTTACCTTATTCAGAACACTTGGCGCTGTCTCAGGTAGTTTTGCTCATTTTTAACTCTCTTAAAGATACAGTACACCCACATTTTAATAAAATTACAATTTTGGGACTATTATGCATCCAGTGCAGTAATTCCAAACATGCTGTATGTAAATATTATAAATACATAGCTATAATCATAAGCTAAAGGCCAATTGTTCTTTTGCAAGAAGCAAACTTTAAAATAATTGAGCATTCAAGAACATAAGAATTGACTTTTGTTGCTCCATTTGCACGTTAACTTATGCTACAGAAACACAGTTGCATTTTTTAAACATTTAAATGTATTTGTTAATTTTGATTGCCAGCTGTGATTTGCTGTAGTATTCTTGGTTGATTGTTAATGAAATAAAAACTATAAGGTAAATACTGTTGTGGTAAATGATATTATGTACTCAGCAATTAACTCACCATGTTGGAATTTTTATTGACACAACTCCTATTGTCTTGCAAAAAAGAAAATAGCTGACAGTCTTGTCTTTTTGGTGTTGCAAGCATTAACTCGTTGCGCCCAAATGATAATGCTGAAGCTACAAGCTGGAATTTAAATCACAGTAGTAGCACATTGATACCACTTTGGTAGCTCAGGCTTTGTAGCTGCACCTAGAAAAGTCAAAATCACCTGGACCCACAAACTTAAATATGACTAATTTTTATAACGGGAGTTTTTAAAATTTATTTTTATTTGATTGCATTTAGCTTTCAATTTCTTTCATATTTGACTTTGAAAATATTGCTTTTTTTGGAAAAGAAATTGGCCCAAGGAAAATGTAATAAGTAATATATTTCTTCAAATTCAGCAAAAAAATGTATAATCTCTGCCCCCAATTCCATTTAGCCATGCCCAACAGGATCTCGTGACTTTCGTGAAAAGCAATGTGCAGACTTTGATAATTTACCTTTTCGTGGAAAGTATTACAACTGGAAGCCATACACTGGAGGTTAGTATGCTTCTGTCTCCTTACTTTTATTTAGAGTCATAATGTGAGAGAGTAGTACAGCATGGAAACAGGCCCTTCAGCCCAAACTGGTCAATGCTGACCATGGTGCCCACTCAGCTAGTTCCAATTGCCCACATTTGGTCCATATCCCTCTAAACACTTTCCATCCCATGCACCTATCCAAATGTACCTGCCTCAACCATTTGCCATTTATTTTACTATTTCTCCTTTTTCTCCTTCTGCATTCCCCTTGACCATTTAACTGTCAAGCTATTTGAGATGGGTAGACATCACTCTGGCAGTATTACTAACTGTCCCCAGGGCATGTACATAAATAATTAGATGAGACTCTTTTTTCTGATTTATACTTCCTTTTTAGAGGAATCTAATGTCCAGAACTCATGGAAGCAATATTGAAATGCACAGACAACACTTATGCAATTATGGTTATACAATATATGATAATGTGATTAATTTGCTTTGAATTTTTCACTCCCCTTCAATATTTATAAAACTAATATGTAACTGAAAACACTCATCAAACAGTCCATGATCTCCACACATTAGCAACTAATGGGAAATGCATGTTTATGAATGATGGGTGACATCAGAAATGGGGATCAGGCAGTAGAGGACAAGTTGTCTCTCACTGTGCCTTGTCCTCCTCATTGTTGACCTCAACCATTTGGTCTCCTCCCTCTACTGAAAGTTAGTTACTAAAAGGTTGTCCATGCCTGCCTGTGGTCAATAGAAACTTGGATATCGTAATGGGATGCTACCATTACCAGTAAGGCTGAACCGTTATATCAGGCAGGAGCTTCAGATGAGGTGAGGGAATACCAGATTAATAACAATGGGCTCTATTCTCCCATCTGCCCCTGAATGATATGGATAATGGCGAGTCTCTTGGGAAAATATAGCGAGATCAGGAAGTAGAGATTCCTAACATTGAGAAAATAAGTCTGATTTTCCATCCAAAGTTTGATCGACAAGATAAAACTTGCGCTGGTGAGTGTCAAGAGGACCATATGCATACTCTAACATCTCATTATTACTTATTTTCACCTCATTTATTTGCAGTTTGCTATTCTCCCACACAGAAGACAGAAACTATATGGTGACAATTCCTGATATGAAAGAGCAAGTATCTGGCAAGTTGAACTCACTGCTTGCTCCTCTAAGCCTGCATCTTAGCAAGCAATCTTCAACATCACAGCTCCAAGAGTAGTGACCATCTGCATCTTTTGTCCACAGATTTTGGTAATGCACATGCACTAGTCTAGACACATCATTATGAGCAATTCTGACTCATTTAGGACACGGGGTACAGTTCTCCACTTCAGTGCTGAACTTTGAATCACATCAGCATCTTTCCTTGTACTGCTGTTGCCTGGCAGCTTGCACACAGTGACAGGAGCTCATGACATGGATTGAAGCAGGGTACATCTCAGGAGTCTTGGCTGACTCCTTTAGGGGTCACACCCTTTATGACTACTTGGATGTTCCCAACATCTTTACCCACTTTGCCATTTTGCCCTTTGTTACTTCATTCAGAAATTACAGGTTCACCCAACTTCTGTCTTGCTTTGCCTTTTGGCATTATAGTAGTAATTGTTGTATTCCCAGAGGACCAGAGGACTGTTCTGACCTTAGACAGAGATGTCTGGTGACAAATTTAACCTGATGGTCGCCATGTCTCAAACAAAGGGCAAGGTCAAGAAGACTGAACCTTAATGGTAACCTCGGCTGGTGTGGGAATTGAACCTATGCTGTCAATGTCACTCTGCATTGCAAACCAACCAACTAAGCTAACTGACTTCCCATTTAGAAGTTAAATTCTTGCCCCAGTTACCAGCACTGAACAGTCAAGGGGGCAGACGTGTTGTCGTACAAAACTGTGCCATGTCATTGCCACATCTCCAGCATGTTGCATCGGCTTACATCACAAATACACTGCTCATGCTTCAATAAAGTGTTCATGCCTTGAAAGTCTAGGAGTAGTCATCAGTCAAGCCAAGGAGGACTGTTGTCTGTCAAAAGGATGCTGCATGTTCAGTCAAAGGCAGCATTTGATATCAGTCTGCCACATGGTACCGTAAGACCATAGAACATAGGAGCAGAATTAGACCATTCAGCCCTAGTCTAGTCTAGTCCGCCATTTGATCATGGTTGATATGCTTCTCAACCCCATTCTCCTGCCTTGTCTCCATAAGCCTTGATCTCAAACAAAAACCTATCTATTTCAGTCTTAAATGCACTCAATGACTTGGCCTGTACAACCCTTTGTAGCAATAAGTCCCATATATTCACTGCTGTCCAGCTGAAGAAATTCCACCTCATGTCAGTTCTGAAGAGTCATCCCTTCACTCTGAGGCTATGCCCTCAGGTCCTAGTCTCTCCTACCATGTCCACTCTATCCAGGCCTCTCAGTATCTCAGTAGGATTAAGAGAACTGGTCTGTGTCAAGTTAGCCCATGTAGCTTCATTCATAGAGCTGCAGTTAGAACGAAAGTCAATCAAACGTGATGATATAATGAAGTAATACATTTATGAATATGAGACTCTGTTTCCAATAAAATATGAGCTATGCCACTTATGTGCCCTCAGGAGCTTTCCTTTTTCATTTTCCTCCCATCGTATGTACAGTTCAGAGCTTTTCATGGCTGGCAGTGATTGACCTGGACTTTAAATATGGTGCTGGTGGTGATTATCATGATAGTTCCCAGCACTGGTGAGTACTTCTGCTGGTGATGAGTGCAAGATATTGTGAAAATGGCGCATACATATTGAGATGAGCAAGGGGAATTGGTTGAGAAAACATGCTAGAGCTCACAAAGAGAACCTGTCCTGAAGCTCCCTGAAATTGACACTGAGCTGATTTTTGGTAAAGTTCAACCTAATGTTTATTTTTCTGATTTTATGGAATGCATGGTTGCTCAGAAGACTAAAGTGGAATAATCTGGTATGAAATGTGACCTTTTGACTTTTTTTCATGTAGAGAACATTAGTACATTGTACTAATCTGCTTTATATTTAAATACTCTTATTCTCATTCAACAGGTGGCGTTAAGCCATGTGCTTTAAACTGCTTGGCTGAAGGGTATAATTTTTACACTGAACGGTCCCCTGCAGTTATTGATGGAACTCGTTGCCATGCAGACTCACTGGACATCTGTATTAATGGAGAATGCAAGGTTGTACATACTCTATTGTCAAATAATTCGGAACTTGTAACATATTTCCTTAAGAGTCCCCTTTCCAACTAACAGCACATTTTTCTCATAAAGTACAAACTATTATTCTCTTCAAGATTTGATATTCTTGCGATTCTGTCCTGATGAGTAAAACGCAAAGTGCTTCAATGGCATGTCTTTTTCCAGCATTACTCAAGTATTGTACCCTAACAACTATTACATAGTGGGGATGGCACAGTGGCTCAGTCGTTCGCACTGTTGCCTCAAAGTGCTAGGGACCTGTGTTTGACTCCATCCATGGGTGACTATGTGTTGAGTATACACATTCTCTCCCTGTCTGTGTGGGTTTCTTCTGGGTGATCCTGTTGCCTCCCAAAATTCAAAGATGTGGGGTTAGGTGGATTGGCAGCATCCGAGGAGCAGGAAGGACTGAGGAAGGCTTTTGCCTGAGACGCCGATTTTTCTGCTCCTCGGATGCCACCTGACCTGCTATGCTTTTCCAGCACCACTCTAATCTTGACTCTAATCTCCAGCATCTGCAGTCTTCACTTTCACCGGGTTAGGTGGATTGGCCATGCTGAATTGCCTGCAGTGTCCAGGGATATGCAGGCGAGGTGGATTAGCCATTGGAATGCAGGGTTGCAGGGATAGGGTGGGTCTGGGTGGGCTGCTCTTTGAAGGGTCAATATGGACTCGATGGGCCAAATGCCTGTTTACACACTATGATAGGTATTTCAGGGAGAAAGATTCACTCTAGATGTCTTGGTAGCTGTGCTTAACCTAACAGACACTTACACTAATTAAGGGGAATGCTTTAGAAGGTCTACAGCTCTAGTTATGCTATAACATCAAGGATGAAATGAGATTTAAGTTATTTTTTAAATAGAGATAGAATTTAGCTTATGTGACTCAGCGATCATTTCTGTTGAGCTGTGTTACTAATATCCTCTAAACATGATCCCCATTGAAAAGAAATCTATTGTTGCAATTTATATTTGGCAAAGAGACAAATACAGTATCATTCATGCTACTTATTAGTAAATTGTTTGACGGAGAAGTAATGGTTTGTGTGTTTTTCTCTCTCTCTGAATGGCTTTAGTGAATCAAGCCATGAATAAATGTTGCCCTTTAACAGCCTGATTATAAAAAGTGATTGGCTGAAAAATTTGCTACAGAAGCCAGAGGCCCTCTGAGTAGGTATGTAATGCTTCCGGCTGTGTCTGGCGCAGCTTATATGGTGCCCCATTGCTGGAAAGAGAGAGCATGCTGTGCGTGTGCTGAATATATTCCAGCTGGCCAGTCTGTGCTGTCAAGCAGCCATTCCAGTGGATTTGACGCACTTGTTCTATATGCACTGGGCTGCACATCTCATGAATGTATTCTCTTGTCACTCTAAGTTGAGCGCATTTATTTCCGAGAGGAGCATCCCTACTAGTGCAATTTAAAGGCCAGCCTTTCAGCCTTCAGGGGAGGTGATCTTGAGTAATGTTTGCTATTAGAACATCTGTGAAAGTGCATGGAGAATTTTTAATGGTGAAGTGTTAAGTTTCTGGATTTGGGGAACAGTACTGCTACATCTTCATGGGGAGATAATCGGATTTATAACCACACAAAAGCTACAACAGACATTGAGACTGTAGATCTAGAGCCTCTGGCATAAGACGAGGAGGCAGGGAGGGGACATTGGGATTCCTTTGTTCTAGATGAGCTGTATGTGAGCACCTATTCAAACTCTGGCTCCCTTAGGATAGTGTCTCCACATCCATTGCTACCAGGTGCCCCTATCATTTGCAGTGTTCTGTTGCAGCACCCTCTTGTCCAGAATCTTACATTGGAAGCCATTAGCAGAAGCCCTTCATTATATTTTTATCAAACAATGCATCAAATTATAATAAAGTATTCCCTTGTGCATTCCCTTCGTCCTTGTCCCGTAGATGTCCTCGTCTGTCCTAGTGCTCCAATGCAATGCTATCTCAGTGCTGCGAGTGGGAGGCTGCTATGTTCAGTGATGAATCTGCAGGACAGTTTTAAACAGCTCTGGGACTTGAGATCCCAGCTTTAGGTTGCACCACCTCAGATTATGTGACAGTGGTTGGACTGGCTATGAGAGGGGTAATGGCAAGAGTAGTGGTGGAGTGGCTGTGGTGAGAACATGACTATTGTCATCTTGGTTTATACTCAACATTGTTACTACTACTCTTATGGAGCAACAACTCACCAATCCCAGTGACCTACTGCCTTGGACAGTCTTGAAATCCTGCCTGCCCCTTGGAACACTGATAGCCACAGGCCATGATGACAGCGGTATGAACCTGCAAGACAAAGACATATAATTATTGACCTCCAAGTGAGCTTCCACTGCAACATTAAGGTTTGGGGTAGCTGCTGTCAGTGTTGCAATGTGTCTGCAAGTGCTGTAAAGGGGTTTTAGCCATCATTTTAAGGTAGACAAGATGGGCTCCAAACTCTGTACCAAAGTGAAGCAAGACTCCACTATGTACTCTGCTAGTAACAGGAGGCTGTCTGCAGGTCTGCCAATGCTCCAAGTATCTTGGTATGTCTAATGAGGTAGTGTGTATTTTTTTATATATACGAAATATATACCACCTCGTCAGTACCTTGCAGGACAATTTCAAGCAGCTCTGAGCATTAGGAGCCCAGCCTTGGGCTCCGGAAACAGCAGCACTTCAACATAAACAACCCCTTAGCATCTGAGATGCTCCCATCAATATGGCCACCCTAATCCACCTGTAAACTGGCACACTTTTCTATCTTTTCCCCTTGCTTCAACCCAGTCATGTCCTGTGATTCACCAAGTGCAGATCACAATTTGAACTGACCCTGTAAAGTATGCACATTACCAGTACCTGAGCTGGTGACAACTCTCCTTCATCAATGCTATTGTATTGCTCTCTCCTCTCATAAAGCTGCTGTAAGTGGTCAGTGGTATCTAAAAGCAAAATATCAAAAGTGAAAGATTGGGATGAGTGAAAGTTGGATATGTTAGAAGCAACGGTAACAACTTCCTACATATTTTGCCAAATAGGATGAGGGTGAGGAAGGAGTTGAGAAAGTGCATAAAGCAAGAGGGTAGGTCATCCTCAATGTTCTGCCTGAGGCTAGATGCCAGGAGGTCCTTTGCGGCTGGATCCACAATATAGAGAGCCATCTCTTTTCTTGGGTTTCGGAGATACATGTATCATTGGCTCCTATTTTCTGCTCAGCTTCTTTGTGCTCCCAACCTTCCAATTAATGTTGTAACCACAATATTTATATGGCTGTTCCAGTCAAGTTTCCGTCAATGATAATCCCAGGATGCTGATGGGTGGGCATTCAGATATGATAATTGTATTGACTGTCAAGAGGAGATTGTTAGATTCACTTGGATTGGATGTGGTCATTGCCTGATCCATATATAACACAAGTGTTTCTCCTCCTGTTCTTTTCCTTTCAGAGAGGTCTCATGACCTCTCTTTGCCTATAGAGGCTTCAGTGCAGTATTTGTGAAACTGGAAGCTTCAATGTTCTCTGTTGCTTTACATGGACTGGTCCTATTTGCAGCCAGTGTAAGTGCAGACAGCCAGCAATAGCTCCCTTCCACTCTGTGCTGCTCCACCTTAAGAGGGACAGGCTACCTTGAAGAGGAACAGAGTGGCTGCATCACATTATCAGTCTCCTGTTGTCACTTAAGCAGCTAACAACACTAACCACACTCTGGCCAACATTATAATCATTTACACAAGAAGACAGCATGAGGTTTGTGTGCTGTATGTCTGATCAGAAATGAATGCAAGCTGAATATAAATCACCACCCATCTCTGCACACCAAAAGCTGAAAACTGACCACAATGAAATTTCAGTCTGAATGTCTCCCCAGTGTTTACGAAGAAAAACTCTTATGTTACAGAAAAGTTGTAAAATTCAGCAACATTGCAAACTGCATGCCTTTCACTGGTTCCATACCATCTACAACCCTCGGGCTGAATCAAAGTAAATGACTTTGCAATAATGTAATGCAGGTTCACAAAAGATTTACTTCCAGCCATAAGCAGACATTCCTTGTCAAGGTTAAGGAGGCTTAAATTGTCGATTTACACACTTTAAAGCACTTAAACTATGTCTTCACACTAACTCATAGAAGCACCAGAAAGTTTGATGTAAAAAAACACGCACACTTTATGGTACTTACTACAAAAGCAGCCACCACAAAGCTTAAAACTAGGTGGGAATGACAGGACCTTTCCTGCCACTGTGTAGTAATCTGTAAGTCCATTGTGGATCTACAAGTGACACAAGATAAACTGCACCTGCATGGCCTCCACAAGGTTCACACACAGAACAAATAAATACTGCAGATAGCCACAGGGAACAACAAATGTTCCAAAAATCATGTTTCTCTGCTCTGTTATATTGTTAAGTCTCGACAAATATTTCTGGATGTTTCACTACGGATTAGGTTAGTTCCACAAGAAAGTTCTTGTAAGTGTTTATTTTGGTGAAAGAAATGTTGCAGCAGTTACTGCTCAAAATGTTTGCCACAAATGGGAAAAGGTCACATTTTAATTGCTGGATCTCAGTGCTATCCTGTGTTTTTCTTCTCTATCAAACAAGTATACATAAGGAGTAAAGAGCAAAGGTTAGCTCTTTAGTCTGACATTATCAATATATTTCCATAGTGGTTAAGCTTAACTGCTGAATGACATAATTCAGGTGATGGAAGAACAAATCCAAATTCTGAAGGTCTCCCATATTATATTCTTTTAGAGAGTCACAACGTTCAAGTGAACAGCGTTTTTATAAAATTATGTCTTTATGTTATTTTGGTTCTCTCTTCCTTTCTGCTCCCATATACCCAAAGAGACCAAGATATTAATTTTACAATTGTCAAGTCAACACTATCAATAAAAAAATCAATATGAAACTAAAAGCAATCGGTAAGAATGAAATTCAATGCCCAGAAATTAACATTGTGGCTATGTAAACTGTGCACATTCAATATTTCACTTGCCCATTTTAAAAGTATTGCCCAACAGTTAGAAGTTCAACTGGCAGTATTCTACAATACAAATCTTCACTTATTATTGTTTCTGGAATTTTCTTTTCTGATCTAATCTGCTCCAAAGTATAAGCTTCTGTCCTCTTTCTTACCTAAAACTTCAAGGCAAAGAATTGAATTTAATAAATGCAATGGCCCGTACCTCAGACTGTGCAGATTTTGTCTCACCTTTATGACATGCTAAATAGTTTCAGAGAAAGATTTTAAATCAAACTCCTCAATTACTTAAACATTACATCATTCTTAATAAAATCACATTTGCACATGCCGGAGGTCATTGCTTTGAACAGAGCTCGATCATATTGGACCTTACAAATCACTCTGGCAGTGTGGGCATTGAAGAGTTATATTTTAAGAAGGAGTCTGGACAAAGCATGAGACTGTTGTGATTAGGTCATTGCGTATATGATCTATGTACATGTGATGCCAGACAAAATTACTGACCTGAGCTCAGCAACATGCAGACATAATCAACACAACAGTGCTCCCATACATACAATGCACACATACAATGAGTATTGTCTATGAAACTCTTTTTATGTACTCATATGACCACTTGGGTTAACTCTGCTAATGGTTGACCATCCCTGTTAACTTGGCAGATTTACCTATTGGCTGATCCAACTGACCAGGAATACCTCAGAGTTGAATTATGTTGAGTTGATTGATCTCAGTAGAGTAGTTTTAGGAGTATGATAGAAGACATCAGTGTCTTAGGCTCAGGAGCTTTTGTTCTTGATTAACACTCAATGACAAATGTTGGAAGTGAACATGTATCAATATTAAGTGAGGCTAGGAACAGCCCCCTTTCTAATACTGCTGTCTCACCCAACCCTATCAAATGATCAATACATACTTCTACTTAAGTCTGACACATGAATAATGGCTTGGAACCAGTATTGGACGAGGGTGGACAAAGCTAAAACTCACACAACACCAGGTTATAGTCCAAGCGGTTTATTTGGAAGCATTAGCTTTTGGAGCGCAGCTCTTTTATCAGGTGGTTGATGAAGGAGCAGCGCACCGAAAGCTAGAAAATGAATAATAGACACTGAATCAAGGTACCATGGAATAGGGCATGGCCAGTGTATGATTCAATAGGGTGGAGCTAATGAATTCACAACAATAGGGAGGAAAACGTATGTTTAAATTTAAGTATACAAAGATGACATAACCTTATCTTTTGGCAATCATACATAACGTCTGCTTTATAATTAATGCTTTATATGGTTTTGTCTACATGAGTTAGCAATAAATCGTTTCCATTATTTCAACAGTATCAAAATGATAAGTCAGCTGTTTTGATTTACCTGTTTCTTTGTGTCCAAAGCATGTAGGGTGTGATCATATTTTGGGATCTGATGCAAAAGAAGACAGATGTCGCATTTGCGGGGGTGATGGAAGCACTTGCGAAGCAGCGGAAGGTCTATTCAATGATTCTCTGCCTCGGGGAGGTAGGTGGACATAGCCACAGTTCAGCAATCAGAGCAGAACATTGAATACCAGCATGAAATGTTCCTTTTCCATGGAGTTAAATGATTTATGACAGTCAAATGACTTTTTGATTAAATGAAAGTGTTTGTAATGTGCCAATTTTAAAACCCCAGGGCATTACTGCTTTGCTGTGAAAAGTGGACTGGCTTGACAGGTAATCAAAACATTACTCCTACCTGGGGCCTGTTTCCTTAGAATATCAAATGATATCCAGTCAAGCATGACTAATAGCTTGTCTTATTTTCAGCAGAAGGTATTGGGTATGGAAACAGGTAATATATTTTCCTGATTGCCTTGCTATGATTCCATTACATCCTCGCGACTTACACGTGGACATTTTGAATGTCTGCTGTATCTCATGAAAACATCACAACTTTCAATTAGCATTCAGGCTTAAAAAGTAAGACCTGCTTACCTGTTGGTAATTCATGATCTTAACCATTTTCCAAATGGTTTCATAAAATCACAAGCACAGAGAAAGCTTTCCAGCTTTTCTATTCAAGTCTTCTGTCATGGTGCTCAATTGTTTAGTTTCTCATTCCATGGCTGAAGGTTTCGGTCATATCATGCTGGATCAAGAGTTGTTATGCAGCCTTGCATTGAGTTCCAGGAGCAGACAGTGCTGAAGCCAATGTTCTCTAGCTACCCAGCACCTCTGTAGGAAGCAGGAGGCTGGAAGAACACAGCAAGCCAAGCAACATCAGGAGGTGGAGAAGTCTGTCTGGCTTGCTGTGTTCTTCCAACCTCCTGTTTGTCTACCTTGGATTCCAGCATCTGCAGTTTTTTTGTCTCTAACCCAGCACCTCTGAGCACACATCAGTTCTGTCACATTATCATGTATGCATTCCCATACTGAAGTTTAGAGGGTTCACAAACTTAAAGGAATAAGTCACACATAGGAAAGCAGAAAAATTAGAAGTAATGTTGATGGGTCAGCTACTAGCACAATCTACTTTAATCTCCTCATTGATATCATTGAGTAATACTGTGCAGGGTGTTCACAGCATGGGTCTTGGGGGAATAAACAGTCTGTAAGTGGTGCTACATATATTTAACTTCATACCAATGTCAGTGACTGTTTGTGTGATGATCTCTGGTATCAGTCCGAAACGTAGTTGCAACTTTGATGAAAATATCTGAAATTCTTATTTTGACCGAGAGGAGGGTATGAAGAAGGGCTGAAGAAGGGCTCATGCCCGAAACGTCGATTCTCCTGCTCCTTGGATGCTGCCTGACCTGCTGCGCTTTTCCAGCAACACATTTTCAGCAAGAGGAGGGTATTACTCATTCAATGCTATTTAGTCTGGACTGTGCAGCTTACTACAGTAATTCAAGTTCTCTGCAATGCATAATTTGATGCAGTCATGTCAGGCAGGATTCAGAGATTTAACAACACATACAATTCGCAGGACTGCTTTCAGAAAACAGGCAGACAAATAGGGCTAATTCTGTCCAGTTCAGAGATCAAAAAGTCCTAACATTTTGAAGTAAAGTGAATTCACAGTGCAAACACTATGGAGTTCAGGGAACATGAGTGCTAGCACTCTGGCGTTCGGGAACATGAGTGCAAACACTATGGAGTTCTGAGAATGCATAGCATTCACATAACTCTTTATTAGTTATGTCCAGAATTTATTATTCTGGACAGTCCAGAATTTATTATTCATCTCAAATTGCTCTGATGTGAGCTACTTCCTTTAACATCTGGAGTCCTGTCAGAGGGGAGTTCCAGGATCTTGACTCAGCAATGATAAAAGAATAGCAGTATGTTTCCAAGTCTAGATGGTGTGTGGCTTGAAAAGGAAATTGTACGTGCTCATCTATCTGCTGCCCTTGACTTCTATCTGGTAGAGGTTGTGTCTTATGAATAGGACATATAATTGCCATAGTGCTTTAGTAGAGAAGAGTGTAAATGTTGAAATGGTGCCATTGAAGCCAGATGCTTTCTAGATTAGATTAGATTAGATTAGATTACTTACAGTGTGGAAACAGGCCCTTCGGCCCAACAAGTCCACACCGCCCCGCCGAAGCGCAACCCACCCATACCCCTACATTTACCCCTTACCTAACACTACGGGCAATTTAGCATGGCCAATTCACCTGACCTGCACATCTTTGGACTGTGAGAGGAAACCGGAGCACCCGGAGGAAACCCACGCAGACACGGCGAGAATGTGCAAACTCCACACAGTCAGTCGCCTGAGGCGGGAATTGAACCTGGGTCTCTGGCGCTGTGAGGCAGCAGTGCTAACCACTGTGCCACCGTGCTGCCCACGGCATTTCTCATGGATAGTGTCAAGCATCTTGCATTTTATTGAAGCTGCATCAATCCAGACAAGTTGACAGTATTCCATGACATGTCTGCTATGTTTCTTATAAATAATGGAAAAGCAATGCAAGAGACAGATCAGTTATTCACTATAGAATTCATAGCCTCTAACCTACTGTTGTAGCCACAATATTTGCATGGCTGGTTAAGTTCAGTTTCTGGTCAATGTTAATCTCCAGGATGTTGATATTGTAGGATTCAGTTATAGTAATGCCATTGAATGGGGAGATATTTCAAGTTCCTCTTTCTGGAGATTGTCACTGCCTGGCACTTATGTGGCACAAATGTTGCATGCCACTTATCCACCCAAGCATGAATGTTGTCCATGCCTTGTTGCAAATGGCCACAGACTGCTTCAGTTGCCAAGGTGTCATAAGCAGTGCTGAGCATTGTATAATCATCAGACAACATACCACTTCTGATCTTTTGATAGAGAAAAGGTCATTGATGAAGCAGCTGAAGTTAATTGGACCTAGGACATTGGCCTGAGGAACTCCTTCAGAGATATTCTGGAGATGAGATGTCCAATGTTCAACAACCACAATTATCTTCTGTTGGGCTGGTATGATTCTAATCAATAGAGAAACTTGCCCCAATTCCCATTGATTTCAGTTTTGTTAGGGCTCTTGATACCACATTCGGTCAATTGCTTTCTCAATGTCAAGGGCAGTCTCTCTCACCTCACCTCTGGAGTTCAAGTCTTTGTCCATGTTTGGATCAAGGCTGTAATGAGGTCAAGGACCAAGTGAACCTGGTGGAACCCAAACTGAGTGTCAGTAAACAGATACTCGATAAGCAAGTGCTGCTTGGTGCCCTGCTAGTGATACTGTCTGTTGTTTTACTGATGATTGAGAATGGATTGATAAGGCACCAATTGACTAAATTGAATTTGTTCTACTTTATGTATATCAACTTATGTAGGAAATTTCCTATCTTGTTGGATAGTTGCTAGTATTCTGCACTGGTGTTGAACAGCTTGGTTCAAGGACACAGCTAGTTCTGAAGCACAAGTCGTCACACTAATCCTGGAACGTTGTCAGGGTCCTTATCCTTTAAAGTATCCAGTCTCTGAGTTTAGATAGTGCACAGCATGAACACATCTTGGTTGAGAAAGAAAATGGTTTGTTGGCCTTCATTGTGAAATAACTCAAGGAGAGGTGCAGGGATATCTTGCTGCAATTATATGGTGTGGCTACATCTGGAATATTGTGTACAGTTTTGGTGTTCTTATCTGAAGAAGGATGTTCTTGTTATGGATGGCGTGCAATGAAAGTTTACCAGATTGATTCCTGGGATGGCTGTACTGATATCTGGAGAGAGACTGGATCAATTAGGACTATACTCACTGGCATCTAAAAGAGGAATCTCATAGAAACTTATAAAATTCTAACAGGATTAGATAGGGTAAATGCAGGAAGAATGTTCTCCATAACCAGAGTAAGTCCAGAATCAGTTATCATTGTTTAAGGTTAATGGGTAGGCTATTTAGGACTGAGATAAGATGTTACTCCACCCAGACAGCAAGTGGGCCTTTAGAATTCAATGCAACAGAAAGCGGCTGAGGCCAAGGCATTGAATGTTTTCAAAAGTGAGTTATAGTTCTTCGGAGTAAAGAGATCAAATGATATGGAGAGAAAGCAGGAACAGGGTACTGAGTTGGATAATCAGCCATGATCCTGTTGAATGAGGGCAGCAGGTTCAAAGGGCCAAATGGCCTATTCCTGCTTATATTTTGTAAATTTCTATGTAAAAAGGAGTTGCCACAAAGAGATATTAATATCAAGATCTGAGGGGACTAATAGTTAATGCAGATCAGCAATCAAAGCATTGATGGGTCCATGAATAAGCCAAGCTTACGTTTTGAGATGAATATGAATCCTCTAGAAGCCCATACCAGAGTTGAAACATTAACTCCTTCTCCCTCTACAGATCATACCAAACCTGTTGAGTTTCTTTGTGTTTGTTCGTGTTATGCTGAGAGACAGCTGAATGAAAACATCAGTTTGAGAAAAAGAAATAAATACTTACAGAAGAGTTAGCAATAAGGTCATGGCCAGATGGAGGAATGCAAATTTTGCAGAGTTCATCACGTGCAAGAAAGCAAAGCAGAGTGGGGAAAGCAATGCTCTAACTACAACAAGCTGAATCACTTTATACATAAGTGGTTAGCTAGCAACAAAGGAAACAAGCCTATAAAGATGGCTACCTGAGAGAGATCAACTGATAATTCTGATGAATTACTTTGTACCACACAACAGGTCTAAACGTGAAAAATGGTTTGTGACTGTTAGAATGATGACTACAGAAGGGGAGCATAAAGTTAATGTGAAGTTCATTGAAATTATACTTTGCGCAACATCATGACTTTCAGAGACCTGTGCAAAGTTGTCAAAAAATGAAACCCTCAAAGGCATGGAAAGTCGTACAGGCCAAGGAGTAATATCATACTGCACCCAAGGTACTTTTTCAAGATCATGCCAAGTTGTTGTAACAAACATGAGTGACAAAGTCATGGTGAAACAACAGAAAACCAAACTTTATGTCAATAAAGGTGCCAAGTCATTGCCAGACCTGAGCACTGTAGAGTCAGTCAGAGTGCAAATATTCAGTGCTCTCTACAAAAATCAACCCATCTAGCAACTGGGACCTGTATCACCCCAACCATATGCAGTGAATGTGAACAGCTAAATATGCCCTTGCAACTGCAGATGTCTTTATGTAAGAAGTAAAGCTGTTCCTTGACTGCATGTAGCTGACAGGAAGAGGCATGCACAAAGTACAGGATTCTCAGTCCCAGAGATCCACTATTCCCCAGCAAAAGAAATAGATCAGCAACAATAATTGAATTGAATTGAACTTGCCACAGGAATAACACCTCACAGAGAAGTAAAATCACTCTACAAATAGGCAGATACCAGAGGGACAGTCAATGAAAGATCTATATAATTTAAATACCCTTCTTAACAGCAGAACAACAGCCTCCAAGGACTGCAGCAATTCACAAGGACAGTTGACAACCACCTTCTCTAGCACAAATAGAGATGCGCGATGGATGCCGACCTAGTTAGCAATGCCCTCATCCTACTAACAAAGTTTTAAAAAGATTGTGTGTGTGATGTACCTGCAGTGACTGACTAAAATTTGTTATTTACTCACAGAATGTAGGCATCCCTAGTTAGCCTTGAGATGAGCTGCCTTCCTGAACTGTCTCAGTCCATTTTCTGTAGGTAGACCCTTGGAATATTGTGTTCAGTTTTGGTCACCTTGTTACAGGAAGAATGATATCAAACTGGAAAGAGTGCAGAGGAAATTTACAAAGATGTTGCCTGGATTCAATGGTCTGAGTTATAGGAAGAGGTTGAACAAGCTAGGACTGTTTTCTTTTGGGCAGGAGTCTGAAGGGGGACCTTATCAAGGTGTATAAGATCGTGAGAAGCATGGATAGGGTGAATGCACTCAGTCTTTTTCCCAGGGCTCAAGAATCGAGGATTAGAGGGCAACAGTTTAAAGTTAGAGGGAAAAGAATAAAGCAGAACCTAAGGGGCAATTCTTTACACAGAGGAATGAGGTGCCACGGAAGTGGTTGAGGTGGGTATGTTAACAAAATTTAAAAGGATCTGGACTAATGCATGCATAGGAAAGGATTAGAAGGATACGGGTCAAGTGCAGGGAGATGGTATTATTATGGATGGATACTTTGGTCGACATGGACCAGTTTGGGTCAAAGGGCTGTAGGACTCTTTGACCAACAATGCCATTTAATGTATTGTTTTGTTTGTGTATGATCATTTTATTTCTAACCGTGTATATTGGGTAACTTTCAAAATGTGTAACTACACATGATAATGCATGCAGGTTTTGGTTATTCATAAAAAAAGGGAAGGTTTGGAGGAATGTAATTGTAGCTAATGTAATCATTTAATTTAGGTATGTTGTGACACATTTCTGAGATAAATGGTTAACCATGGTTAAGCATTATACCGAAAGAAAAATACCAGGCAATATGGCAAGGACTAGTGGTAAGCCAGAGGATTGAGAAAGTTTTAAAAACCAACAAAAGACAACCAAAAATATAATTAAGAGGAAGGAAATGAACTTTGAGGATAAACTTGCAAGTAATATCAAGACAGACAGCAAAAGCATCTTTAAATATAAAAAAAGGAAGAGAGAAGTCAAAGTGAATACGGGCCCCTTAGAAAATAAAGCTGGAAAAATAATAATGGGGATCTAGGAATTGACAGAGGAGTTGAATAAAAACAAACACAAACAAAAACAGAAGTTGCTGGAAGGAAATACGCAGAGAAAAAAATGAGGTATGAAGGTAAACTGGCCAATAATATAAAGGAGGATAGTAAAAGCTTTTTTAGGTATGTGAAAGGCAAAAAATGGTTAAGACTAAAATTGGGCCCTTGAAGACAGAAACAGGGGAATATATTACGGAGAACAAAGAAATAGCAGAAGAATTTGAATTGGTACTTCAGATCTGTGTTCACTGGGGAAGATACAAACAATCTCCCTGAGGTAACAGTGGCTGAAGGACCTGAACTGAAGGGAATTAATATTTGCCAGGAATTGGTGTTGGAGAGACTGTTAGGTCTGAAGGTTGATAAGTCCCCAGAGCCTGATGGTCTACATCCCAGGGTACTGAAGGAGGTGGCTCAAGAAATCGTGGATGCGTTGGTGATTATTTTCCAGAGTTCAATAGATTCGGTATCAGTTCCTGCGGATTGGAGGGTGGCTAATGTTGTACCACTTTTTAAGAAACGTGGGAGACAGAAAGCAGGAAATTATAGACCAGTTAGTCTGACCTCATTGGTGGGAAAGATGCTGGAGTCTATTATAAAGNNNCATGGTATTGGGGGCAAAGTACTAACTTGGATTGAAAGTTGGTTGGCTGATAGGAAACAAAGAGTAGTGATAAACGGCTCCATTTCGGAATGGCAGGCAGTGACCAGTGGGGTACCGCAGGGATCAGTACTGGGTCCGCAGCTTTTTACAATATATGTTAATGATATAGAAGATGGTATTAGCAATAACATTAACAAATTTGCTGATGATACTAAGCCTGGTGGCAGGGTGAAATGTGATGAGGATGATAGGAGATTACAGGCTGACCTGGACAAGTTAGGTGAGTGGTCAGATGCATTGCAGATGCAGTTTAATGTAGATAAATGTATGGTTATCCACTTTGGTGGCAAGAACAGGAAGACAGATTACTACCTAAATGGAATCAATTTAGGTAAAGGGGCAGAACAGAGAGATCTGGGTGTTCTTGTACACCAGTCAATGAAGGTAAGCATGCAGGTACAGCAGGTAGTGAAGAAGGCTAAGAGCATGCTGGCCTTCATAACAAGAGGGATTGAGTATAGAAGCAAAGAGGTTATTCTGCAACTGTACAGGGCCCTGGTGAGACCATACCTGGAGTACTGTGTGCAGTTCTGGTCTCCAAATTTGAGGAAAGACTATTCTGGCTATTGAGGGAGTGCAGTGTAGGTTCACGAGGTCAATTCCTGGAATGGCGGGATTGCCTTACACTGAAAGACTGGAGCGACTGGGCTTGTATACCTTTGAGATTAGAAGACTGAGAGGGAATCTGATTGAGACATGTAAGATTATTAAAGGATTGGACACTCTGGAGGCAGGAAACATGTTTCCACTGATGGGTGAGTGCCGAATCAGAGGACATAGCTTAAAAATACGGAGTCGACCATTTAGGACAGAGATGAGGAGAAACTTCTTCACCCAGAGAGTGGTGGCTGTGTGGAATGCTCTGCCCCAGAGGGCAGTGGAAGCCCAGTCTCTGGATTCATTTAAGAAAGAGTTGGATAGAGCTCTCAAGGATAGTGGAATCAAGGGTTATGGAGATAAGGCAGGAACAGGATACTGATTAAGGATGATCAGCCATGATGGTGGTGCAGGCTCGAAGGGCAGAATGGCCTACTCCTGCACCGATTGTCTATTGTCTATTGTCTATTGGAAAAGCAGGTTTGGCAGCATGTGAAGAGAAATCAAAGTTAATGTTTTTGGTCTGATGACCATTCCTCAGAGTTAAATAAATACTTTGTATCAGTCTTCACTGTAGCAGACTCTAGTGGCACCTCAATATTACTCAATATTAAAGGTGTGAAAAGAAGGAAATACAATAACTATCACTAGAGAAAATGTGCCAGAGAAACTAATGGGGCTAAACATTGAGGAAGTTCCCTGGACCTGATGGGATGCACCCCAGAATATTAAAGGAAGTAGCTATGAGATAATGGACACACGGATAGAAATCTTCCAGGAATCCTTGGAATTCTAGAGAAAACTGCCAATGTAATACCTTTAATTAAAAGGGAAGGAGTCAAAAAATGGGTAACTACAGGCCAGTTAGCTTAACATTATTGGAAAATGTTAGAGTCCGTTGTAAAGGATGGAATAGCAGAGCATTTAGAAATGCATACATCAAGCAGAGTCAGCATGGCTTCATGAAGGGAAATCATGCCTGACAAATTTACTAGAATTCCTTGGGGTAACAAGCTTGATAGATAAAGGACGAGTAGTGGATGTAATATATTTGGATTTTCAGACAGTGTTTGATAAGGTACCACACATTAGGCAATCTAATAAGTTAAGAATCCATGGTGTTGGAAGTCATATATCAGCATGGATAGAAGATTGGCAAACCAATAGAAGACAGAGAGTTGGGATAAGTGAGACATTTTCAGGCTGACAACTGTAACTTGTGATGTGTCAGAGGAATCAGAGCTGGGGCCACAATTATGTATAATGTATTTTATTGACCTGGATGGCAAAGTAAATACACTATAGCTAAGTTTGTGTATGTCACAAAAATAGGTGGGAATGCAAGTGGTGAGAATGACAGAAAGACTCTGCAGAAAGATATAGCCAGGTTAAGTGAGTGAGCAAAAACTTGGCATATAATGTGGGGAAAAGTGAGGTTCCTGCAGTGTTGCTGAGTGAAGATTCTGGAATTCCCTCTCTCATGGTATTGTGGATCAACCTACAGCAGGTGGACTTCAGTGATCCAAGAAGGCAGCTCATCACCACCTTCTCAAGGGCAACTAGGGGAGACAGGCAATAAATGCCGGCTAGCCAGTGACATCCACGTCCCTAAAATAGATTTTTAAAAGTTATGCATTTTAGCAGGAAGAATACAGGAGCTAAATGTTATTTAAATGGAGAAAGACTGAAGAAAGTTATGGATCAGAGGGATTGGGATTCCTTGTTCATAAATCATACAAAGTTAGCATCTGTACTGAACAGGTAATAGGGAAAGCCAAAGGAGTGCTGGCCTTTATTTCAAGGGGAATCAAAGATAGAAGTAGAGAGGTTTTGCCAAAACTGAACAAGGCACTAGTCAGACCACAGATGAAATACTGTGAACAGTTTTGGACCCCATATATAATAAAAGCTGTATTGAGGGATTGCCTTATGACAAGAGTTTGAGTAAGTAGGACCTGTACTCATTGAACTAAAAAAGCATGAAAGGTGACTTTATTGAAATGTACAAGATTCTTAGAGGACTTGACAGGGTAGATGCAGAAAGATTGTTTCCCCTTGAGGGAGAGTCTAGGACCAGTGGGCATAACCTCAGAATGAGGAACAGCACATTTAAAGACAGAGATGAGGAGGAATTTCTTCTGTCAGAGGTTTGTGAATCTATGGAATTCTTCACCACAGAGGGCCGTTGAGACTGGGTCATTAAATATATTAAAGAATTAAGATAGACAGATTATTAATCAGAAAGGGAATCATGGGTTTTGAGGGAAAAAAAGCAGCTAAGTGGAGTTGAGCCATGAGCCATCAGTAATGATTTCATTGAACAATGGAGCAAACTCAATGGGCTGAATGGTCTGTTTCTGCTCTTATGTCTTATGGTCCTATGGACTTGAACCTGGACCTTCTGGCTCAGAGAAAGTGAGGACTGCAGATGCTGGAGATCAGACTTGAGAGTGTGGTGCTGGAAAAGCACAGCAGGTCAGGCAGCATCCGAGGAGCAGGAAAATTGACGTTTTGAGCATAAGCCCTTCATCAGTTGCTGACTGACCTCTTGTGCTTTTCCAACACCACACTCCCGACTCTCCCTTCTGGCTCAGAGGCAGGGACACTGCCACTGTGATACAAGAGCCCCAAAGACAATTGCCATGACATTTTTATGTGTTCTCTACCTCTCTGTATATGCTGTTGGGTGCAGTTAGCCATTCAACACACTTCACTTGTAACACTGTTTTTGGATATGTACTACAGAAGTTTGCATGCGATTGAGTTTGAGAGTCAAAGAAAAAATATAGTAAGATAGTTGAGTCTGAAGGTAAGAAAGAGTTTGAGGCTGGTCCTACTTGGGCACTTTGTCTTAACCTGTGGATTTCAGGCCATCTGATGACATCACTTATGTGCATATGGAACATTTTCAGAGAAAACATTTTTATTACACTTTTGGGAGATTTGAGAGGCTATCCCTAATTGCCCAGAGTGTCATGGTGAGCTGCCTTTTTGTGTTTTTGCCATCTATGATGCTAGGCTTACAGCATTTTGTTTTTAGAAACAGAATCTTCCTGTTGCTACAGCCAAAATCTCAACTGTATGTTTGGAAATCAGACTTCTCTGTCTCTTCCCTTGAGCTTACACCTTGTGACAGGGCAGGACTTCATCAACCGTGCCCCAGGTCATGTACATTGACTGAAGAACAATGTCTTAAGAATCTGAAGGCTGGATATGAGTTGCATACAGTTGGTGTTCTCCCCAAGACAGTGATATTCACTCTCCAATATTTACAGTGGTGTACCAGAGCAGTCAGGTTACATGAGAATAGAGTAACTTTGTTTAACAGCAGCAGCCTTAAAGAGCTGCAACAGTCCTCACTCCCAACCCACCAGTTGCGACAATGTTTTGTGTGCACAAGAAAAAGCTGAATTCGGAGAAGTCAACAATCTAATCTATAATTGTGGGAGCACACATTAATACTAGTTCTAATTACCCACAATCATGGGATTGGCCCGAACAGCAATTATACCAATAATCTGGTGATTGATTTTATTATGTGCACAGATTATGTGCTAACACAACAGCTGTATTTTCCCATTTTGCTCTATTTGTCCTTTACAACCTTCACTCTATACAAGAGAAATATGCAATCAAAGCAGAAAACAGATGGAATAGTTGGTAATTTAGAAGGATTGAGATAGGGTGTTATAATCTATCCAGTTCTGCTGAATTTGATCTAAGACATGGACAAGAAATGACTGATTTGGGAGTGTGGGGGGGAAGGGGGGGAGGTTGGGTGGGTAAAACATTAGCTAAGTGACTAATAATCTTAGGCATGCAAACAGCAGATGCAGTTAAAGTCCTTTTGTATCTAGTCAGCCAGAAAGCAAAAATGTGAAATTAATACCAAAAAAGTACACACAAATAGTTGCATCCAGTACAATTTTCTTAAAGATCAGGATTGATGATGAAAGTTGGAACAAGTTGATCACGTTGTCTGCTGAATAATAAGCCCAGAAAAATATAAGCTGCATGAAAAGGTTCCATGTCAGTTAGGTTCATCAAAAAAACATTAAGCAAGACATGGATAACATGGACAAACTGCAGACCTAAATAAACTTCTGAGCTCAGCTTTTGAAAGTGCTGTTTTTACTCAATCCCACATATCTATGCAAAGTAATTGCCCAGTACTGTTGAAAAATATTGCAGATTCGGCAGATAATTAATCTTGCGGAGATTAACAAATTATGGGTTTTAAAAATGGGTATTGGCTAGAAGAGCTTATGCCCGAAATGTCGATTCTCCTGCTCCTTGGATGCTGCCTGACCTGCTGCGCTTTTCCAGCAACACATTTTCAGCTCTGATCTCCAGCATCTGCAGTCCTCACTTTCTCCTCCAAGATTGGCCCCATGTCTAGTAGGTATGGATACACAACACAACAGTATCTATATTGTGTCTCATTTATATCAATTTGAATTGTCGTTCACATAGTCTATAAGGGTGACTGAACTGGGAACAGAAATAAAAAATCTTTGGAATAATGGATGTTTTTCTGAGTTGGAATTAAGACAAGTTGGCAAGAAATCCATTTCACAGCTGCCTGTTTCCCATTTATAAAGGCTCTGCATTATGAGTTGTGCTCTGCTGTGCTGAACTGTGCCAGCAAAACCAGAATCTGTCACATTGGCTCAAATGACTTTTAGATATCCAGGGTGCCTGCCTTCAAACAGTGTTAGTTCATCACCTTAAATACAAATTTAAGGTCCTGCATTGGTTGTAGAATCCTGAATATGAAATTCAGGAACATAGGTTTGGAGCTTGCACATTATTTGCCTTGTTGTATCAGGTGCTGAGTAGCCAAACCAACAATTCTTAACAGTATTACTGGAAGTCGCTCAAGAAAAGCTCAGGAAATATTCAATTTTTAATTCACAAAAGAAACTCCAGGACACTGCATCACCTCACCATCTGCTGGCACTCCAGATTGCCAATTAACTGCGATCCCTGACCAGCAAGTAGCAGCTGAAAATTCATTTGATGGCCACAATTACTCACAACTATTATGTGAGATCTGATGCTGATTTGTCTCTGACCTCAGGACAATACAGACTGGTGCACTCAGCTATTGGGATACTGACTCTGTACCCATTTTCTATACAAGTCAAATTGCTTCGCTATTGTTTAAAGAAGGGATTCTTTTTTCAGTTTGGGCTTAAATCAGCCTGATGTTGCCAGTGAGTGGCCCAATATGAGCAAGGGATACATGCTTAGAAGCCCAAAATTTCATGAACATCTGAAACACTTAAAAGCAGCAGGCCCACTCATCTATTACTCTGCCCATGCTTATTAAAGACAGTCACCTATATCTTTGCCATTCCAATAGAAGTCAATATTAAAGGCACATGTCTTCAGCTAATCATATCTCATTAATATGCATCAAAGAGTCATAAAGTCGTTGAGCATAGAAGCAGGCCCTTCTGCCTGTTTATGCTAACCAACTAACACCAAAGTACACAACTCCCATTTCCCTGCATTTGGTCCATAGCCAACGATTCCCTGGCATTTTAAATACTTATCCAGATGCTTCTTAAATGTTACAAGAGTAACTGCCTCCACCATCCTCTCAGGCCTACGTATCCCATATTTCAACCATGCTCTGGGTGAATTTTCTTTTTCTCAGATGTTCCTCATTTGTTCCTCATCTTAAACTTCTGCCCTCTGGTCTTGGACATGTCTGCCATGGGAAAAGGATTCTCACAATCTACTCTGTCTCTACCTGTCATAATTTTGGACACTCAATCATCCCAAAGCCTCCTCTGTACCAAGGAAGGCAAACCCAGCCTATCCAGCCTCTCCTCATAACTGAGGCAGGCAACATCCTAGTGAATCTCCTCTGCACCCTCTCCAGTGCAATCATGTCTTTCTGATAGTGCGGTGACCAGAACTGCACACAGTACTCCATCTGTGGCCGAACCAATGTTTTATAAAATTGTAACAAGACTTCCTTGTTCCTATATTTTTATCATAACAAAGAAATTTGACATTCCATAAAGGTAGAATTAGTTTTTCATAGAGCTTGTTTGGCAGCTATTATAAACGTAACAACCCATTAAAATCCCAGTTATACCTTCTTTAACGAGGTGTAACTTTTCAAGGGTTTCATATTGAGGCTGCAATTGAAGCACTCCATCAGATCCCAGTTCAGACAGAGTAAGCATGTAGCACGTATGACTGATGATAAAATCCCGTAAGTGATCATGCATTCACAAATAGAGTCAAATAGAGTCTAAATATAGACTAAATATTGCAGAGTTCAAGTTTGTTCATATGCTCCTTGAAGGTGAACATCAGGAACTGTAGCCTTTCCACTATGGACTGGGAGGTAAACTTCATAAGAAAGAGCTATCTGGAGAATGATTTCAAGTAATGCCATTACTTTCACAATGAAGAATATAGGCAGCTAAATACAAAGAGGCACTAGGAAGACTGGCCAGTCCCAACAAAATCAAACAATTCATCATTGCCTACACTGTGGAAAGCCATGTAGGTCTGCAGTTGGGCTCCACAGTCAATGCACAATAAAGATACTATGCATGCATGATACAGCCATCTTTGATAATAAGTGAAACATATGAATAGTGACAAAGAGGAAATTCACATCAACTTATGTGAATTCAAAACAGCATCTCGTGGATTTGCAAGGAATCATTGACAACAGCTTCTGATTTCTGCATTTAACTTTATACAAATGTTGTTGCACTTTCACAGCTGTAATGATGGCAAGCACTGACAGTTTTGCCATTGTTACAACTGCAAAAGATAAGCCACAACTAAACCAGTTAAGGTTGTGCATTTCCTTTTACTATGGAATAACAAAATTGGTTACTGTCAGTCTTTCTATGGAAATAAAATCATCATATAGTAAATATTGTGCTTTCAGGTTACATGGAAGTTGTCCAGATTCCAAGAGGATCAGTTCACATTGAAATACGGGAGCTGGCAATTTCAAAAAACTACATTGGTGAGTTATTAATGATAAGTACATAACAGGTTCAGTGACCTCGATTTTCACAGAATTGGGAGACTGTGTGGAGGGGTCCAGTTGCAGTTTGGAAATGATTTTGAGGTTCCTGAGGTTCCAGTTTTTTACCAGAGACCTTTAAGGCTGAGGACAGATCCATGTTGTGAGCCCCATCTTGCAAATAAGAGATTCAAAGAGAAAGTATGAAAAGAAACAGTAAGTCAAACTAGAAGGAATGCCCAAAGTCTCCTGTGTGCATATAAATAGTAAAGGGAGAGGGGTTAATGGATGGAGTATGGCTGATTAGCTGACCAGGAACCAAAAAACGTTTTACACATGAAGGCAGAAGGAATAGCTGAGATATTATGTAAATAGTTTACAGTTGTCTTTACCATGGAAGAAGGTCATGGTTAAAGAGGAGGTCATGTAGACACTAGAAACGTTTAAAATTGGTGAGAAGAATGTATTGTATATGCTGTCTGTACTTCAGGTGAATATGCAAACAGATGATATGAACTCAAGGATAGTGAGAGACGTGAGAGAGGAAGTTGCAGTGGCATGGACCATTATTTTGTCATCCACCTTGGATTCAGGGTGATGCCAGAGAACTGGAAAATTACAGAATTGATACGATTGTTCAGGAAAGGCTGTGAAGATAAGCCATGCAATTACAGGCCAGTCAGGTTAATTTTGACTGTGTTAACTTCAAAACAATAATTCGGGACAAGATTAATAGTATTTAGACAAATGCTAATTAATTAAGGAAAGCTTATTAATTAAGGGAAAAGTCATATGTCAACATGCTTAATATTTTCTGATGAGGTAATAGAGAGTTGACAAGGGCAAAGCTGTTGATGTAGGGTACATAGCATCCAAAAGGCATTCAGTGAGGAGCCATATGATAGACTGGTGAATAAAGTTGGAATAAAAGGAACAGTAGCCACAAGTAAGGATGACCAGAAAGAGCAGTAGTTAGTGGATGTTTGTTGGGCTGGAGGAAGGTCTGTATTCGAGTTCCCTCAGGGATCAATGTTGAGACCCTTGCTTTACCTGATGTGTATTAATAAATTAGACTTTGATGTACAGGTCGTAATTTCAAAGTTTGTGGATAATACGAAACTTGGAAGCTTTGTGAACTGTGAGAAAGTTAGTTTGGAACTTCAGAAGGAGATAAACAAGTCAATGGAATGGGCAGACAGACAGTAGATGATGTTCAATGGGAAGTGGTTCATTTTGGTAGAAAGAACATGAGGTCACAATTTAAAATAAATGTTGCAACTCTAAAGGTGCAGGAGCAGAGGGACCTTGACATATATGTACTTAGGTTGTTGAAGATGGCAGCATAGGTTGACAGCTTGGTTTATACGTTAGTTATAGGGGCAAAGACTACAATACCAAGAAAGATGTAATGAATTTATGTAAGACACTAGTTTGGGTTCAAATGGAGATTGGTGTCCAACTCTGGAACTCACACTTGATAAAGCAGATGAAGACATTAGACAAAGTGCAAAACATATCCACGGGAATGTCTCCTGGGATCACGGACTTCAGTTATAAAAATAGGTTAGAAAAATTCAGACTCTTTTCTTTGGAGAAACTGAAAGCTAAGAGGTGATTTGATAGATGTATTTAATTCAGGAGAGGCCATAACAGAGTAGGTAAGGAGAAACTCTTCCCACTTTTGAGGGGATTGAGAATGAGAGGGCACAGATTTAAAGTAATTTTCCAAAAAAAAACCCATGATATTTTTCACGTGGTGAGTAGTTAAGATCTGCAATCCTTTGTCATCGAGTTTGGTGGAGGGCAGGTCCATTTGAAGCATTCTGAATGGAATTGAGCTGCTATTTGAAAAGGAAGAATACAAAAAATTCTTAGGGGCTGAGGAATGGCACTAAGTGAATTGCTCATTCAGAGGGCCCGTACAGACAGGATGGTTTGAACGGCCCCATTTTGCACTGGAACAATTTTGTGAGTCTGAAGGAGTACATTTGGGTAAAAGATAAATAATAAGGTAAGTTTGGCTGACAGGATGCTCCATCCTGGGTCATTTTATGTAAGTGCATAGAGTTTATAGGTATCATCGATGGAATCTGCACATAGTACCAGAATAAATGAGCACATTCCTCATAATTGCAAAGGATGCCCTGGGTATAAACAGCATTCTAGAAGACTCTAAAATTTGAATAAATTAACATAAAGATACAATACTGTTGGATTTAGCAGTCTTAAAAGTGGATGAATCTGCAGACTATGATGAGATGTACATCAGACTGTTGAGGTAAGCAAGGCAATAATTTTCAAATCCACTCTGGCTACAGATGAGGTGCCAGAGGACTGCTGATATTGTCCTTGAAATAACACCACAGATCCTGGTATCCCAATACCAAGTCACTCTTTCTTTACACATGGAGAGTCCTTGACACTGATCCAGCTCCCTCAGAGTCAGCTCTCAGAGTGATCAGAGCCTTTGACATTCCTGTTTATATCGTTAACCAGGGCTCCCTGATTGGACCAGATTAACATCCCCAATCAGGGAACTCATATTCTATGAAGTCCAGCTGGCTGGCCCTGTTACAATTACTATGTCTGTTTCCCTCTGAGTCCGAGGACATAGGCTGGGTTTTTTTTGTAGCTTCTCCTGGGGTGTTTTAGCACTCGGTCAGGTTCCTCCACCTTGGCCTCTGTTATTGGTGGCGTGTATCGTTTCTTGCACCTGGAGTGTCTTGGAAGAAATTAATTCTCTTCTTCAGGTGCCTCAGGTGTCAGGCAGTGACATCTGGCATTTCCATCTCAGATTCTGAGGTATCTTCAATGTTTGACGGGAGAGGAAGGACACTCAGGTTCCCAAACAGTTGGAAAGGCTCTCAAGAAACAAGGCATGTTTTGCTCCTGCACCGTTTGCAAGTTTGCAGCTTTCATACGGTCTACGTGGTTATTCAGGACCATCACACCTACCCGAAATGGACCTGACCTCGCATCAACCACACCTCTTACCCATTCAGGGCATTCCCGTAGTTCCTGCATCAAACTTCATCTCTGAGGTAAACTGTCTCATTCACTTAGCGGAGTCTTGTATCTGGCATTGGCGTTCCTGATGCCATTTCGCCTCCCCCCCCCCCGCTCCAGGTCCAGGAAGATCAGAATTAACCTGGTGCAGAATCCCTTCCCTATTAGTAATTCTGCTGGAACTATCCCTTTAGATTCTATAATCAAATAGGAACCAGGACAGTTTGGTATCTAAAGAAGATGTAGGCTGTTCCTTTAAGCCTGCCTTCAAAGTTTGGGCTGCTCTTTTTGCCAGACCATTGGATAATGGAAATACTCAAATTCCCTGCTGGTAAATTATGGCCTGTTTTTCTATGACCAACACTTCCAGGAGTCCATTTATTGCAAAAAGAATGCATGCAGTTCTTCTATCATCATCCCTGTGTTTGATTAATGAACTTTACTCATGTCCAGCCATTTTGAATGGACATCCACAATGACACAAACACATGGATAGGAAAGGATTAGAAGGATATGGGCCAAGTGCAGGGGAATGGGGTTCGCATGGACAGACATTTAGGTCGGCATGCACCAGTTTGGGCCAAAGGGCCTGTCTTCATGCTGTTGGACTCTATGACTCTATGACTAAGAATATTGAGCCCATGGAAGGACCTGCATTGTCGACATGTAACTGAGTCCAGGTTTACCCAACCAATCCCTTGAAGGTGGGAGAGCTACTGTCGGTAATTTTTGTTCTTGTTGGCTCTCTGGGCTCTGCCCTACCAACACAACTACGTCTGCATCCAATCTTGGCCACCAGACATACCTTGTTACCAATATCTTCAACAAATCTCTGGATGACCCTGGTGGAATTCAGCTAGTATCTGGTGGTGAAGTTTGCTCGGGACAATCGGTCTTGTTCCCCATAATAATATGCCATTCTCCACTATGATCTGGTCTTTCCCTGCGTCTAAAAAGGTTTCAATTCTGGTTGCTACATGACTTCCTGGACAGTGTTCCAACTTGCAATTGTACGATTTAGATTTGTACCCCAATGCTTGAAGCTATGTGCAGCACTGCCTTGTGCTTTTTAAGTAGACCTAGCAGAGGTTTGTGCTCCATTATTATTACAAATGTATGTTGATATAGGTATAGGTGGAACTTCCTGACTTCAAATATGATGCCAAACCTTCCTTCTTTACCTGGATGTATTTATGCTCTCGTATTAGTCAAAGTCTTGGATGTGTACTTTATTGGGTGCTCTTTTCCATGTGCCACCTATGAGCTAATACTATCCCAATACTGAACGGGGAGGCCTTGCATGTCAATGCCAGGTCTCACTTGAGATCATAATGTGCCAACACCTGAGACAATGATAACTGTGTCTTCACTTCCTTGAACGCTATGGCTTGGCTATGCAGCCATTTCCAAAGCTGACCCTTTTTTAAGAGTTAATGCAAAGGCACTAAGGTGAAGGCCAGGTTATGAATGAGATTTCCATAATAGTTCACCAGCCTAAGGAAAGACCTAAGCTCCGGTACTAATGAGGGAGCCAGGGTATCTTTGATCACCCTCCCTTGATCTTCCAATGAGTGTAATCCGATCTTGTCAACTCTGTAGCCCAATTGGGTCACTTGGGGAGCCTGGAGCACAGATTTTGTTCCCTTCTAAAGCATATACCTATTGGAGAAACATCTAAGGACAATGTCAAAATTCTCAAAATACTTCATATTCATCTTCCCCGTTATTAGCACACCATCTCGGTATATATAGACCTGGGGTAGACCTTGCAAAACATTTTCCATCATCTGCCGAAAAATTGTGCAGGTCTACGATATGGCAGTCTCATATATTGTTACAAACCCTTATGGGTATTAATTGTAGCATACTTCTGGGAATCCTCATCTAACTACAATTGCAAGTATACATGGCTCATGTCCAGCTTTGTGAAGGACAATCTCCCTTCCAGCTTTGCATATATATCCTCTATGTAAGGGATTGAATATTTATCCAACTGCAAAAAGTGGTTTACCATTTGTTTAAATCCCCACAAAGGCAAATTGACCTGTCGGGTTTCATAATTGGTACACCCAGTGCTGCCCATTCCGCAGACTAGACTGGTTTGATTTCTTTGTTTGTGATTTCTGCCTCTACTTTTGCCCATAAGGCAAATGGAACTAGGCAGGCCTTGCAGAATAATGGAATTACTTCCTGGTCAACATGCAAGGTGACCTTGGCTCATTTGATAGTCCCTAGACCTCCCTGGAAAATGTCAGGATATTTAATTAGGACTTCACTCAGGCAGCCATTTTCTGATCAAAAAATGTTGAGTCAATCAGGTGAATCTTTCTCAACCAATTTCACCTCATCCAGTTTGGGCCTAAGCTTTTTGCTATAATCAGTGATAACAGAACCAGCTGCTTCTTTTAAGAGACCGGAACTGAAGTTGTACCCTTTATCTGTAAAAGATCCCTGTTTTAGGTTCTCAGTCTAACTGAGGGCTTGCACAAACTTAAGAGTTGGAGTCCAGAGTGAATTTTATTAAAGACTGGTTCTGTAACCACTGAAATGGGCACGCTAGTACCCACATCAATTAGAACCAGGTGACCATTTAACTGGACGTTTATTTTGATTGGTTCTGATTTGGGTTTTGCTAAGCAATTAACTGTTCCAAACCACATGTCAGGGGACTTTCAAGGGTGTGCTCTTTCCCTGTCTTGAGTCTGCATATCAGCAGCAAATATAATGGCTTGCCGGCCTGGATCCAAAAGAAAATTTTAACCATTTGGCCGAGGCTTGGCTTTGTTTTGGGGTTTTACTATAGGCTGATCTAGAGTCCCACTGTTCAGGACATGTCCTGAGTGAGGCTGTGCAGTTGTCTTCACTCACGTGGTGCTTCCCAAGTTCAGCTGGACTGTCGAAAGTGTCCACTTCCAAAAGATTACCCTCCAACTCATATGGTCCACTAACTGCATTTTGCAATGATAAACCCCATTGTCGAATATGCTTAAAGTCCAGTTAGACTTCAGCTACTAGGCTGTTTTGTGTGGTTACATCATTAATCTACATACAAAATGGTCTCTTAGCATCTCACAGTCCTCTGCCAGTCTTCTTAGCCTAGTCAGAAATCCCAATACAGCTTTCCATGGTTCTCCATGGTGAATTGCTGAGTAAAATCGATAGTGTCTCAAAGTTAGAGGAGGCTTGAGGTTGTAATATTCCTTAACTAAATCCACCAATTCTTGAAAAGTTTTAGTATCTGGTGTCTCAGGGAAAGTTAGGCTCCCAATAACTGAAAATGCTGTGGGTCCACAAGCTGTCAGGAAAATTTCCTGTTGCTTTTCATAGCCCCAGTCTCATTTGCCTGGAAAAAAATAACACATTCTTTGCAAATACTGGGTCCAGTCTTCATCTGCAGGATTGAACAAATAAAGCTCCCCAAATTGCAGTATGATGTAGAAATGCTTACTCCAACTCAAAAACAACTGTTGCGAGTGAATTTCTTCAGGCATGTGCTTTTCTTTTGTTGCCACTGAAATAACTCCACAGAGGCCGATATCCTGTCACCAAGTCACCCTTTATTTACACATGTCATTGATCCAGCTCTCAGAGTGAACAGAAACTCTGACACTCCTGTTTATATGTATCAGTCAGGGGTCCCTGATTGGGCTAGGTTAACAGCCTCAATCAGGGAACTCACATTTTGTGAGGTCCACCTGGCTGACCTCATTGCAGTCACTACAGTCCCATTGTTAAAAAAAGGTATGAAAGGATAGACTGGGGAACTACAATCAGTCAAATCTCACTGGTGGGGAAAGGGATGGGTTGTATTTGCACTTGGAAAGACCAGGATTAATCATTGATAGTCAGCATAGATTTGTTAACAGAGCACTGTATTTGAGAAATTTGAATTTTTTGGGGAGGTAACCAGGAATGTTTAATGAGTGTAAAGCATTTATTGTGGCTAACATGGGCTTTAGAGAAGGTTTTGATAAACTCACTCATGCCTGATTGGTCGAGAAGGTAAGAGCCCATGGGATCGAAGACAAAGTGAGAAGCTGAATCTAAAATGGGCTGAGAAGACAGAAACAAATTGTGATAGCAGAGAGATGTTTCTGTGTCTGGAATATTTCCAGTGGGTACTGCAGGGTTCAGTGTTGGGACCGATCCTGTTTGTGTTTATATTAATTATTTAGACTTAAACATAATGGGTATGATCAAGAGATTTGCAGATAACACAAACATTGGTAAGGTGGGAAATGGTGAGGAGAATACCCATTACTTGCAGGAGGAAATTAACAAAGTGGTCAATTGGGCAGAGCAGTGGCAAATGGAATTCAACCTGGAAAATGTGAGGTAATGCACTTAGAAAAGGCTCACAAGGCAAGTGATTACACTATGAGTGCTAGGGCCCTTGAGAGCTTTGAGGATCAGGAGGACTTTGATTGTTCTGCAGTACATAGCAGGGCAAGTAGATATGCTGGTTAAGAAGACTTATGGCATTCTGCCTTTATTGGTCGAGGATAGAGTACAACAACAGGGCATTATGCTGAACGATATAAAAGACTGCTCAGGTTACAACTTGACTATTGTGTGCAATTCTGGTCACAACATGACAGAGAGGATGTGATTGCATTAGAGAGAATACAGAGGAGATTTACCAGGATGCTGCCTGGGCTGAAGCATCTCAGCTATGAGGAAAGATTATATTGGGGTGCTTTCCTTGGAGAAATGAAGTTTGAGAGGAGACCTGATGGATGTATTAAGATTATGAGGGTCATAGGTAAGGTGGATACGAAAGCACTGTATGTGTTAGTAGAGAAGTGAATAACCAGGGAGCACAAATGTAAGGTAAGAGGTCGAAAGCTAAGAGAGTTGAGGGGAATTTATTTCATTCAGAGGTCAGCAGGAGTCTAAAACTCAGTAGTTGAAAGTGTAGTTGAGTCAGAAACTCTCATATCATTTAAGCAATATTTAGATATTCATTTGCATTGTAATAGCCTCTAGGATTATGGGCCAAAAACATTAGAATAGTCAGATCTTCGTTGACTGACATGAACATGAGAGGCCAGATGGCCTCCTGCAAGGCTGTATATGTTTACGAGTATATGGGTCAGGCCAAGTCAGGTCAGGTATTGTCAAGGGTCAGTGTGACCACTCAAAGTGCAGGAAAAGACTGGCACATGAACAAGATAACTAGTCCAGGGCAGCATGCACCAATATTGTGCTTAGACAAATTGTCCAGTAACTTTTACTCATTTAATAATAATTAAAATTGATGCATGACAGCTTATAAAATTGTGTGGTTTTCAGACAGCCAGACCTTTAGGGTATGTACCTATGTATGGAAATAATTGTTTCACTTATTTACTTTCTTTCGATACAAAAAGAAATTTGCATGCAAGTCTTATAAACGTCTCTAATTGAAATGATTATTTAAGAAATAACACTGAAGCAAAGCACCACAGATGTTGGAAATCTGATTAAAGATAGAAAACATTGGAAATAGTCAATAGATCTGGTAGGAACAACCTGAATATTTGGGCTGACTTTTCATTTTGGGGTTCAGACCATTTCCAGGGTCTGACTCTTAACAATGCTATCAGTGTAATTCTGAAGGAGTTAGATACTTATTAGCCAGAGAGTGCACTCACTTTCCAATTAAGGACAGATGTTCAGAAAGAAGGATTCTATTCCATTCTTCCAGTTTCTCCATGTCCATCACGTCTGTTCCAAAGATGCCATCTTCCACGGGGTGCCTCAGAAGTGATCTCCATTTTTCTCAACCAAGGACTCGTCACCATTGTGGTTGACTGGGCTATCAAGTATATCTAACCCATCTCTCCCACATCTACCCTGACACCTTACCCTCCCTCCCCAGAAGAATGATAAGGCTCCCCTTATCCTCATTTTCCACCCTACCAGTTTCCACATCTAGAGGATCTGCCATTTCTGCCATTTCCAGCAGAACACTACTGCCAAAGAGCATCTTCCCCTTATCTCCACTCTCAGCATTCTGTGATATGCTGGTCCACACCTCCATCACTCCTTAAAACTTCCTCACTCCCAAAGGCACCTTCCCATGCAATGGCAGAAGGTGTAATTCTTACCCATTCACCTCCTCCCTCCTCACTGTCCAAGGCCACAACATACACCTTCTAGGTGAAGCAATGTTTTACTTGTACTTCATTCAATCTTATCTACTCATGCTGCAGTCTCCTTTACATTGTTGAGACCAAATGCAGACAGGGTGTCTGCATTGTGAGTGGAGGAACACCTCCAATCTGTCTATAGGAATGAGCCTGGCCTTCCAATTCCTTGCCATTTCAAGAAACTATTTCTCTCCCATGTTAACATTTCTGCCCTGAGCCTGCTACAGTATTAAGACCATAAGACCATAAGACCATAAGACATAGGAGTGGAAGTAAGGCCATTCGGCCCATCAAGTCCACTCCGCCATTCAATCATGGCTGATGCGCATTTCAGCTCCACTTACCAGCGTTCTCCCCGTAGCCCTTAATTCCTCGAGACAACAAGAATCTATCAATCTCGGCCTTGAAGACATTTAGCGTCCCGGCTTCCACTGCACTCCGTGGCAATGAATTCCACTTTGGAAATGTATTCCAAAGAAACACGATGTAAGCTGTAGGAACAACATCTCATTTTCCACATAGATGCTTTATAGCCTATAAGACTCAATATTGAATTCCACAACTTCAGAGTATGACCTGTGACCTCCATTTTTTATACATCTCCAGCATGGTTGTGTCTTGTTGAGTTTGCTTTTCCTCATATCATTTACACCTACTTTACATACTGTCTCTCCATTACCACCATTAGCAATCCTGTTGTTTTTGCCCTGGACACCTTCACACTCTGTTCCACTTGCCCGTCCTGTTTCTGTGTCAACAACATAAAATGCCCATTTTCCATCCCTTTCAGTTCTGAAGACAAAGCGTATCAGACTAGAAACACCTCCCTCCATGATGCTGCCAGACCTGCTGATTTTGTGCAGCACTTTTTGTTTTTATTTTGGTCAAATGGAAGTCCTCCAGAACTGAGACAGTGGCTTCCCCATTGTCAGAGGTAGGCATTGCTCACCTAAATTGAAAAAAGAGAGAAAGCATGTCTCAGAAAGAAGACCTCCTCTGAACACACCATCTTTTAAAGATATTCTGACCACTGGTGTAGAAGTGAAGCCTGTGTTCTCAGTCGTCACCATGCCACTTTTTCAAAGCTGCAGTTGAGCAGGGAGGATTAAAATGATGCTGAAACACTATCTTCCAAACTGCCACTGAGACAAAGACAGGTTTTGGCTACTGCACCGGTCAACTAGAAAATACACATTGTTCTCAGAACATTGGTCTTAGTTGCATTAATAGGCTATCCACTGTCCATGGGCAGGTAGCCCAACTCAAACCTTAAACCTGTCTTGACTAAAATGGGGCGGTGAAGGGAACATAACAGCCAAAGACAATGTTCCAGTCTCACACCACTACTCCCACCTCCAACATGAATTCAGCCTATTAACTCCAGTATGTTTCCCCACAGCTACTGCCTAACCTACTGAATATATCCAGCAGTTTCTTTTGCAGCCTTTAAGCAGCATTTTACACTCATGATTACCTTCAAATTGCATGCAATTTAATAGTGTTTTTTTTTCATTTCTTTCTGAAGTTGTTGAAGTTTTGTCTTAAGAGTAATTTGGAACATTTTTACTTATAGCTTTGAAATCTGAAGGTGATGAATATTACATAAATGGTGCCTGGACCATTGACTGGCCAAGAAAATTTGACGTTGCTGGCACAGCTTTCCATTACAGGAGACCTGCCGATGAACCAGAGTCTCTGGAGGCATTAGGGCCTACCACAGAAACTCTAGTTGTCATGGTAATTCTAAAAAAAATCCTGTATTCATTTATTTTATTCTTGCTTCTTCTGTTTATTTTCATGCTTTCCTCCTTTAAAAGTTTTGACTCCTTGCTGTGGGGTGTTTGGTATGCCGTTTACTCTCCACTTTTATATATACTAGTCTAGACAGTGAGTGTCAACAGGGAACAATTACAGCCAAACCTGACCCTGTATACACACACATATTCCAAAGAGCAACTGAAACATTGATTTGCCGCTCCCTAACTCAGGACCACCAATACAAACTAGAGGACCCCTACTGCTATCCTGGCTGCGATCAGTTCGATGCAAAGGCTGAGAATCAAATTTGTATGTAATTGGTTTGTATGGTTTAAGTGCTCATTTGCCAACAATATTCTTGGGGTATCTTTATAGAAAATCAGCAGAAATGTGTAACTGATATTTCTGTGGGTATTCAGCTAGATCTTCTGAGGAAAGTCCCTGAGGAAAGTCCTGAAAACTCCCTCAATCAGCTGAACTCTTGAGGTGTTGTACTTCATTTGTCTTTACTCATTTCTGTTCCTGAGTACTAATTCTAATTTCTCTTGACTAAGACAAGGGCTGGCATTATTCAAGAACAGAGGCAATTGACATCATATAGCAGCATTATTAATTCTCAGTTATGTACAATAAATTTAGAAAAGTTCCCTAAGAAACTTTACAAATGTTGCCAAACAAGAAATAGACAATAATTAACATATTTATTGTACATTAATATAATTGAATTAATGATTGACAAGTTTTGCTAAAGAAGAATACAGTCTCACGGTGACCCTTCCGTTAACGTATTTTGAGAAGATGCATTAAGTACTATTATCAAAGCAACTGCTGAACCTTTTTTTTAACAATTGCTCATACCTTGTTATAAGCAAAACATGTTACCTTTGTTCTGTACTGACTGGGCTGAAAATTTGATTTCCAGCCAATACAAGCATAAATCAGTGGAGTAGTAATCATCGAGGTTCATGTTAGAGTTTCTAGGTACACTCAAATATGTAAAAATAAGGTACATCTTTTGTAAACTAGGTTTGAGATGTGATGAGTCTTCAATCAATTAAGTTTTGGAGTTGTTTGGAAAAGTTGAAAAATTTAGACCTGTTCTCATGTCCTGCCCCTGGTCACCCAATTTCAGGAGGTGATATATCACCTTGTTGTAGAAAACCCATAACCTTAGAGTACATTGGTTTGAGGAACATCACTGACTGAGAGATTACCAGTTTGGATGCAAAACAAATAGAGACAACCATTGCTCAAAATTGGAAAGTACCTCTGGCCAGCTGTGACTTGCCAGCAAAAGTGAAAAAACAATTGGATTTGTAAAGCATCATTCATGACTTAGGATATCCTAAGTTCCTTATAGCTAATTAATTTCTTCTTAATGCAGTAATTCAGGAAATGTGGAAATGTGGCATTCAATTTCTCCACAGCAATGTCCCAAACTGACAATGAGATTATGACCAGATGATCTGTTTTAGTTGTGCAGGTTGGTAAGTATATGTTAACCCAAACCACTGTCTTGTGGCCCTGGCTGCCTTTTCATCTTGAATTCATTAATATCACGTTTAGAAGCCTGCTGAGGTTATATTACTGATCGCCAGTAGAGTAGCAATAGGGCTTCTCATAAAATAACTGGAATTTTCATCTATATTCTTTATTTTAGATGGAAGGGCAGTATCTGGAGATTAAAACGGATGTGACAGAATACATATTTCATCTAATTCCTTCCCATTCCATCCAGTTGTGCTAAAAGAAGTCAGTAATGGCAGGGCCTGAAATTCCTGTCAGCAGGTTAACACAGATTTCTAAGGGCTGCAGTGGAAGAGCAGTTCAAGCATCATTGTCACAAAGTTGCCAAAAATCCTTTCTTCCAGAAAAAACATGCATAGGAGCATCCCAGCACATATGACAAGCTTCTGGCCATGTGATCTGTAGCTAGGCTTGGCAAAAGGATACTCTGAAGAGGGCAAGAGTTGCAGGTTGCTTTGCTACAGGGACTAGGAGGTGGACTTTGATGTAGTAGGCCACAGGAGTATGCTAATGAGGAATCAAATGTACTACATTGACAAGCCTGCCAGATGGCTCCTGCACAGTTCTGGAGTATGGAGGAGTCCAATGTCAGTATGTCACTGAGCATCATGCAGAACTTGGAGCCCACCAGCACATACTTGCAAATCCAGAGGAGGTCCAACTTTTGGTGGCTGCTCTTGCAGTTTCCACTGTGACAAATAATATTTGAGCAAAATTTAATACTCAGGAGTATTAATGGTTGATGATTTGGCAATGAAATTACTGTTAAAAATCAAGGTGAAGTGGTTAGATTCTGCTTTATTGGAGACAGTCATTGCCTGACTCATGTGTGGAGCAAATATTACTTGCTGCCTGTCTACTCAAGGCTGGATATTGTGTCATGCTGAAATGTGTGCAATCATCAGTAAACATTCCACCCCTGACCTTACAACAGAGGGAAGATCATCGATGAAGCGGCTGAAGATAATTAGGCCTGGAACCTTCCTTGAGAAATTGGGCCATTGTGGTGCAAAGCTAGTGTCCCTATCTCTGAGCCAGAAGGTTTGGGTTCAAGACCCACCTGCTCCACATATAACATATCTGAAAGTATCTACCCTGAGAAATTCCTGCAGTTATGGCCTCAAATTGCAGCAAACCATCTTCTTCATGCTGAGTGAATCCACCTGATTCCTATTGACATCAATGTTTAGTAGAATCCCTACAGTGTGGAAACAGGCCATTCGGCCCAACAAGTCCACACACTGACTCATCCCCTGACCCTATCCCTGTAATCCTGCAATTCCCATGACCAATCCACCTAACCTGCACATTTTTGGATTGTGGAAGGAAACCAGAGCAAATCCACACAGACATAGGGAGAACATGCAATCTCTACACAGACAGTGGCCTGAGGCAGGAATTGAACCCAGGTCCCTGGCACTGGAAGGCAGCAGTGCTAACCATTGAGCCACCACATCGTCCGACAGCTAAACCTCCTGATGCCATAATCAGTCAAACATTGTCTTGATGTCAAAAACAATCACTCTTGTTTAACCTCTTGATTTCACCTCCATGTTTGGATGAAGACTGAATTGAAAACAGAAAATACTGGACTTATTCAGCAAATCAAACAGCAATTGTGGAAAGAAATAGAGTTGGCATTTTATATCAGTTAACTTTCTTAAGCTTTGATGAGAGCTCTTTGATTTCAGATAGCCCAGCTAATCTGATCAGGGTTGGAAACTTGACTTCTGACCTTGATCAGATTTTAAATTACCCGCTTACATGTTGATGACTTCTGCACTAGAGATTCCTGGACAGTGGCCTTCTGATATGAACTTGTCCAAGAATCCAGGAATCCTGCAGTGAAGTAGAAACCACAGCCCCAATAAGTGTCATATTCTGAGATTTAAATGTCTTAGACATTAAAATTGCTTAAATTTACAGCTACTTTCATAGAGTAGAAATGTAAAGTAAGTGTGGAGTTTGGGAAGCCAGATGGGCAAGGGGAATTAGGGTGTTATGTGGATAGGGTGCTGGGATTGAGGTGGATTGAGGGCTAGATAAATGAGGTGGTTGGGGTGCCAGATGGGTATGCTGCCAGATGGATGTGGGGATTGTGTGCCAGGTGGTTGAGTTGGTCAGGGGACCATGTGATTTAGGTGCCTGGTGCCAATGAGTAATATCGGGTAAGCCCTCGAGGCAGAGGGTGTTGTTTTGGACAAGTCAGTGTCAAGTTCAGCAATGAGGGAGATTGCCAGGTTAGATAAGGGTCAGGTCCAGTTGGCAGGGTGGGATAGCAGAGAGGATCAGCTCGGGTAGAATGTTAAATTTGCTAGAGCTGTGGGTGTGTCAGGTCACGTTGAGAGGGGTGGGGTCGAGTCTGGTGGGGTTAGGTCAGCTCAGATGGAGTGGTGTCAGGTCGGCTGGTAGGGTGTCTAAGACAACTCAGTCTGTGTTGCTCCAGTGATCATCTGCCCATTGGAATATTTGGGCCTTTAATTGTTTCCGTCCACAAATACTTCCTGACCTGTTAATATTTGAAGCATTTTCTGGTTTTACTTCAGATTCCCAGCATCTGTAATATTTTCTGTTTGTGAATAATCCGGTATCTCTGGTGGACCCTACCTGAGCATCAGATGTATGGAATTTGTTAGGGGTGTATCCTTTGCAGTATTCAGTGGCTTCAGCCATTTCTTTATCATGTGGAGGGAAATGAATTTGCTGAAGATTGGAGACTTTGGAAAGACTGTTATGAGTCATCATCTTGGTGTTTCAGGCTGAAGATATACACAAATATTTCAGCCTGGTCTTCTACATTGATGTGGTTAGCTTCACAATCACTGATAATGGGAATGTTTAGAGTCATAGAGGTCTGCAGCACAGAGAAAGGCCCTTCAGCTCCTCGAGTCTGTGCTGGTCAAAACAATCACCTGACTATTCTAATCCTATTTCCACCACTTGGCCCATAGCCTTGTATGCCTTGGTATTGTAAGTGAACATCTAAATAATTCTTAAATATTATGAGGGTTTCTGCCTCTGACACCATTACGGGTAGTGTGTTCCAGTTTCCCACTGCCCTCTGAGTTAAATTTATCTCCTCACATCTCTTCTAAATGTCCTACACCCTGACCTTAAATCTGTGTCCCCTGGTTATTGATCCCTCCACCAAGGTGAATAGTTTCTTCCTGTCTATGCCAATCATAATTTTATATAGCTTAATTGTGTACCCCCTCAGTAACCTCTGCTCCAAGGAAAACAAGCCCAGTTTTTCCAATCTTTATTCATAAATAAAGCTCTGCAGCCAAGTTAACATTCTGTAAATCTCCTCTGCACCTTCTCCAGTGCTCTCTCTCATCCCTCCTATAATGTAGACTCCAGAATTGCACACAACACTCTAGTTGAAGCCTAACTAACTTTATTTACGGTTTCAGCATAACCTCCTTGCTCTCAAACTCTAAGCCTTGACTAATAAAGGCGAATATCCCATGTGCCTTCTTAACTGCTTATCTACCTGTCCTGCTACCTTAAGAGACAGGTGGACTTGCAAAGGAAGGTCCCTCTCTTTGGAGCTTCTGAGGATCCTATCATTCATCAGATATTTCTTCGCCTTGTGATTGTCTGGCCTAAATCCATCACCTCATATCCAGATTGAATTCCATTTGCCACTGATTGGCCCATCTGACCAGCCTGTCTCTCCCCTCCTGTAATCTAAGGCTATCCTCACTATTTACCATGCCACTAATTCTCATATCATCAACTGTCCTGTATTCAAGCCTAAATTATTTATGTAGTCCGCAGCAGCAAAGGTCCCAAAATGATCCCTGTGGAACCTCACCAGACACAGGCTTCCAGTCACAAAAGCACCCCTTGACTCTACCAATTCTGGATCCAATCTGCTAGATTTTCTTTTATCCCATAGGCTCTTACCCTCAATATCAGTATGCCGTGTGAGAACTTTTCAGAAGTCTTGCTAAAGTTCAAGTAGACTTCGTCAAATGTATTACCCTCATCTACACACCAGGTGACCTCTTCAGAAAATTCAATCAAGTTAGTCAAATATGACATTCCCTTCACAAAACCATGCTGACTGATTCTGATTAATCACTGCCTCTCCAAGTGCCAATTAATTTTGTCCCTCAGAATTGCTTGCAATTGTTTCCTCACCACCTCTCATAGGCTCATGCAGCAGATTTGGCCGCATCTACATGGCTTCATCGTTGTTTCTCCAGTTCAGTAGCTCGCTCACATTTATGTTTAGTTTTGGATGCCCTAGAAACTTCTCCTGATGTACTCCTGCGGGAGGCCAGAGCCCCACTTATTTCCATCCCCGCTCCATCTTGGGTTGAGGCATTGGAGGATGAGCCAGGAACCTGTTGATCGATGTCCAATGTCAGAGGGGGGGGGGGGTGGGATCAACACAGCATGACCATCTCCAGCTTGAAGGTGGGAGACGCAGTAGTGATGGCACTAGTGGCGGCAGTAAAGCACATTGCCATGACCCTGTCAGACAGCAGCGACTGGATGAGCAGAGAGGGTGACATCTACAGAGTGGGAAAGATGAACCTTTTAAAGCTGTTTCAGATTTAGTAATATCAATTTAATAACAATTATTCAGTATTTTACAATTTATACAATTTATTCAGTAATTTATCTTGCAATCCAAGATGGTGCTGGAGTGTGACGACATTGTATACTTTTCACTGTATCTAGGTACAAGTGATATATTAAATAATCTCAATAAATGTAAATCTACATCTAACTCGTCTATGCCAATCAAGTTTCCCAAACAAAAGTAGTCCCATTTGTCTGCGTTTGGCCCATATCCCTCCAAACATTTCCTGTTCATGTATCTATCCAAATGTCTTTTAAATTTGTAACTGTACCAGCCTCTACCACTTCCTTTGGCATTTCACTCCACATACTAACCACTCCCTGTGTGAAAAAGTTGCCGTCAGGTCCTTTTTAAACCTTTCTCCTCTCACCTTAAAACATGTAACCCCTAGTTTGAACTCCCTTATCCAAGGGAGAAGACATTTTCTATTACCTTATCTAAGCCCCTCATGGCTTTATAAACATCTATAAGGTCACCACCTAATCTTTACTTTGCTCCAGTGAAAAAACTCACAGCCTAACCAGCCTATAACTCAAACTCTCCAGTTGTGGCAACATCTTGGTAAATCTTTTCTGAACTCCTCCGTGTCTATGTTAATTTGTTTAAGTAAATCACAGTCCTTCTCCCTAATTTCTATATCTACATCACCCCACTTACTAGTGAACACCACCGCAAAGTATTTGTGGAGTCTTTTACTCTGACTAGGTATTAGTTGTCTGTCACTATTCACAACTGGATGTGGAAACAACTATTAAGGAAGGAATAGCAGCACATTTAGAAAATCATAAACTAATCGAGCAGAGTCAGCATGGATTCATGAAAGGGAAGTGTGTCTGGCTAATTTGTTAGAGCTTTCAAGCAATTCTCACCCAGAATTGATTGAGGGGGGGCAGTAACTGCATTGTATTTGAACTTACAGAGGCATTCAAGAAGGTACCAAATAGAAGGTTTAAGTCATAAGAGCCCATAGTGTTGGAGGTAGTATATTGGCATGAATAGAGAATTGGCTAGTGGGCAGGAAACTATGAGTAGGGAAAAGGGGCTCTTTATCAGGTTGGCAACCTGTAACCAATGGGGTTCCACAAGTTGTTTACAATATACTTATTAATGACTTGGAGAAAGGAAGCGAATGTACTGCAGCCAATTTTATTCTTGGAGAGGTGTAGCAATCAATTGTGAGTTATGAACAGTGGAGATGAAGGCACATTTACTGAAGGAAGGAGACAGATCTACACAAAACTACAAATAGCCAGCAGGTTTTCAATATCACAGTGGCATGAATGTTGTCTTACAACTGGCTACAGAATATACCAGTTATCCTCTTACTTATTAGTTTGCTGGATAAGTTACTGAAAGAGTCAGAAACTTCACCCTTTGCCAACGGTTTTTTCTTGTTGTTTACAAGCACATAGTGTGATGACAATGATCATGTCAGCATGCATCACTGTATTAATTTTTCATGCTATCATTGTGAGAACACAGAGCTCTTCTGGCTGCACTCCCACTCCGAACACAAACATGTTTGCCAAACATGAACATACCTTCTTCATTAAAATATTTGCTCATGTGGCTGCTTTGATAATTTCATGGGCTGGAATCCATCCATGAAAATGTATCTATGCCCGTAAATAAACTCATGTGCAGGCAAGGGTAAATCTAACAAATTTATACTCCAAGTATTGAGGGTCATCAGCTGGGATTGCAAAATAAGAGTTTGTATATAAAGGTTAGCAAGGTATCAATTTTTCCATTCAAAACACAATTGTGCCATTCTGTTCATTAGGGGTACTTTCCTACCTTTAATTCTGCAGGCGAGCCTTCCATTCTTGCAACATATATATTCTTAGAATATGAGTAATCCTAACAGTGTCACACCTCTTGTTGACTCATACTAATTCTGAGAAGGTGCTGCTGAGTATTTAGTATATTTATTTTGATATTATCAGGGCAGGGTTTCCTTTGACCCCCATATGCCTCAACTTTACTGGGTATCTGGGTAAATGGATTATGATATGTACCACACAAGAAAGAATGACATCAATGGCATCCATTGTTATTAAGAGTAATTGCAGAGGATTATGAAAACGAAAATGTTCTCTCACCAAAATAGTGGCAAAGGGCTGAATTTTAGCAAAAATCAGCTAAGTGTCTAATTTGGGGAGTTTCATTTCTCCTTGTGCTCTAGTACTCTGAGGGGAATGTTGCTGAATAAAGGAACTTTGGAGTGCAGGTTCATAATTCATTGAAAGTAGAGTTGCAGCTGGATAGGATAGTGAAGAAATCTTTTGGTAGATTGCAGCTGGATAGGATAGTCAGAACATTAAGTATAGATGTTGGGAAATCATGTTTTGGCTTTACAGGACATTGGTTAGGCCACTTTTGGAGTAGTGTGTGCATTTCTGGTCTCCCTCCTATAGGAAGGATGTTGTGAAAGGGTTCAGAAAAGATTTACAAGGATGTTGTCAAGCTTGGAGGATTTGAGCTATAGGAAGAGGCTGATAGGCTGGGGCTGTTTTCCCTGGAGCATTGGAGGCTGAGGGGTGACCTTGTAGAGGTTTATAAAATCATGAGGGTCATGGACGGATAAATAGATGAAGTTTTTATCCCCAGGGTGGGGAGTCCAAAACTAGAGGGCATAGATTTAATGTGAGAGGGGAAAGATTTAAAAGGAACGTAAGGAGAAACGTTTTCATGCAGAGGGTGGTGCGTGTGTGGAATGAGCTGCCAGAGGAAGTGGTGGAGGCTGGTACAGTTGCAACATTTGGAAAGCATCTGGATGGCTACATGAACAGGAAGGGTTTTGGAGGGATATGGGCCAAATGCTGGAAAATGGGACTAGATTAGGTTAGAATATCTGGTTGGCATGGATGAGTTGGACCGAAGGGTCTGTTTCCGTGCTGTAGGTCTCCATGAATCTATGATTCAGACATGGCTGCGAAAGGGAAGTTGTCCTCTCGCTGAGGCGACAGGACCCTCGAGATCCAGGTAGATGGGATGGTGGAGCAGAGAGCTGTTCCTCAGGATTGCTGGAGGAGACCACAGCACCAAACTGTGCCAGACTGGACTGAAGCTGTCACCTGGGTCAGGGCAGAGCCAACCGCCTGGAGGAATGCCCAGTGGTGCAGAAAGGAGGTTCATAACTCCACAATACTCCACAAGGGTAAGCCCCAGCTTTTTTCTCTCTGCTAGCTCACATTCATTTTCACTATGCCACTGCACACACCTCCCACCTGCTATCATGGTTGACTACTCTCACAATTACATCCCTCAATTGCTCTTACCCATCGCAGCCCTCTGGACAACTAACCCTGTGCTGCCTACCTCTCTTGCCACCTTTCCCCCACCTGTACCAACATTAGCAACCATGCCAGTCTCTTTCATCTCATTCATTCCTTTCCTCTGTCTCATTTCAGGACAAAGCAGCCCACAAGAGCCCTCATCCACCTCTGAAGAAGAAGACACAGCCCCCTCAAACAAAACACTGGCAACCCCCACCAATTCAGATACTAACATATGAGTACTTTAGCTGGATTAGTGTTGGGAGCATGTTCTGGTGAGCATATAATTGCCACATCTTCACAACTTGCTGAAGAAGAAATGAGAAAGTGAGGACTGCTGAAGATGAACAGCTTAAGCTTGAAATGTCGACTCTCCTGCTGCTCAGATTCTGCCTGACTGACTGTGCTTTTCCAGCACCACACTTTTTGACTCTGAGGAAGAAATGCCCAAGTCTTTGGAATTCTGTTGGAGTTTAAGCTGAGGAGGATGAACCTGATCCTGGCCAGGGCATTCTCAGGCTATCTGGGCCCTCTGGTCTTAAACCCCGCTGCGTTTGCCCATTCAAGGCCAACAAACTCATCTCATCGAGCAGGCTCCATCCAGCCCAGAAATGGACCTGGGGACTGCACCTAGGTGTTATGGCAGGGAAATGGAAAACAACGGTGCCAGGTGGCACAGGTGAAAATTGATTACAAATAAATCATCCCATTTTGAAAAATATCGTCAGTCTTTCTCATCAGTTACATGAGAAACTCTCATTGGAATAAAACTAGTGAGACTAGCCAACACTAGTGCCACCCAATGTTCAAACCCTGCCTGAAGGACAGCTATCTCTTATGTAGAACCTATACTAGTGTGAAACCCTGTCATGGTTGAATGAGGGAGCATCAGATGTCGTGAAGCTTTTCATCAGTTTGTAACCTTAGTTTGTATTAAACAACAGGAAAATCATAGAAAGGTGAAAGCCTTGAACTGCATTTGCAGTTGGAATCACACAGGGAATACCGGGCTCTGCATCATCAAAGTATGTACAAGCAGCAAAAGGTGACTTCATCCAACTCCGTTATATTGAATGAAGAAATGCTCAGTTGCTTGAAAAATGCTGGTGTGTTGAAGGATGCTGAAGATGCTGTTCCTTATGAAGAAAGGCCTAATTTTTCTACTTGGTACAATGCTGTGGCTTCCACTGAGGCTCATTGTTATCAATAGCCTTGTGTCCTCCAGTTTTCTGGAGCCAAAACTACAAGGTGTATGTGACATTCTCTGTTTGTACTGTGCTGCAGTAAATCCTCAGGCATGACCTGCATGAGAATGTGATGTGGAGGAGATATGTTTGGGCCCACATTGGCCCAATGCAAGAAGGTTATTGTATTACAGAGATGCTAGACATCGTGTCATGGCAATCTGACCATCACCTTGAAATTGAGCATTGCATCACAGGCCCTCTCTCATCTGCACAGCCTTCCATGGCAGACAAGTGACTGTGGATCTCCTGCATCTTTGTTGCATTATGAGGGTGCTTTTGGCTATAAAGATCACATTAGGAAGCTGTACTACATCTGCTGCCGTTGATGCTGGTTCTAAGCTTCAAGGTGTCCTCCATACACTAGCGTGGGCATTCTTAATGCACTGGCCACAGAGACTCCAGCACCTTTTGTGTCTGAATCCATTGGTGATGATTCCAATGAGTCTATGGGGCAATATCAGCAACAAAGCAGCTCCTCAGTAATGTGATCATTCATCAGTCACAAAAATAATTTCAACATTGTTCTCAAAACATTGGGACACAGAGGCCTCTGACAAAGAGATCCATGATTACCTCGACATGGACCTTGCACATCGTTGACTTGATTCAGATACCTGCTACTTTGGCACACTTACAGTAGGATACTGCACATATGGTAGCATTAACGATAACCTCTCCCTAATCCAAAATGCCACATTACCCAAAAAAGGCAACACTGCATATTGTGTGGATATTTTATACCACCAATGTGTGAAGTGAGCAGCTTCTTCTGCAGGCTCTGAAGCCCTTGAACACACATTGCAGGCAAACACGACAAGCTGCCTGGCTTTGGATCTGTATTAAAAAACAAGCCAAGACAGAAGTACTGCAATGCTGTAAGTTCTGGATGGGGGGGCAATGCTCAAAAAGGCAAGCAAGGCAGTGATGCTGTGAGCAACCAAGTAAATGCAAAATGAATGAGTGCTAAGAAAGCCAGCTTAGAAATCCATCCTCACCTGATGCATGAGATGGGTGCCTGCCCCGTATGCAAATTGGCTTGGCAGCAGCATTTCAATGCGAGGTGCAGGTGCAGTATTGAAGTGAAGATGTGTATTTTAAGTGAATCAGAGATGTACTACAATGATGTTGTGAAGTTGATGATCAGCCATTGTCAAAGGATGCAAGAAGGATGTGTTGGTGACAGCTACTATGTTTTTGACACCAAAGGCTGGATCTGTAAAGAAGACGTATAATGATTAGAAAAATTACTTAAAGTGAAAATCCAATTTTATTACCACAGGTAGATCTGGGAAAAGTATTTTGTAACTGGCTCCATTTCTGTGTTCATTCCCTTTGGCCATAAAAAGCATATCTAATTCTTCAAGGCTGAAATCTTAACCATTAAGTATAGTTTCCAAACTGTGACTGGCTTTAACATTCTCTTAAATGTTAAATCTGCTGTGGAATTACCTTCATTGGAACCCAAGGTGGAACCTAGCACTCAGTTCGAGCTTAGCTTTAATAGCTGCTAGAAGGTCTATTCCTTTCCTTGCAGCTGGCTTTGACCATGGTTTCTCATAGATGTGAGCTGTAGCAGCAGACTTGTGAAACTTCAGTTAACCTTTAGCATAAAGAAAGGCTGCATTCTTTCCAGATGAAATTATTTAGTGCAATATTAGTAATAAATACTTCAGCAAGTTGCTATGAAACACCCCATCTCTATTTTTCAATTTAAAAAAGTAGCAGTAGTTTTCCAAATTCACAGCCCTTAGTATGGAGTCATGGCACATTGGAATTTTACTCTTATGAGCAGCTGTGGCCAGCATTAATACTTCATCTCCACCTCACTCAGTTTCTTTTGAGGCTTTTGGCTATGATCTGTGGCAGCCAATCTGGCTGACCTTCCTTCCAACATGAGCTGCCTTTGAGGCCATGAATATCACCCACAGTTCATCAGTACTATGCTACAAGGCTGTGACGCTCATTAACTGTGTTGTTTCACATGTTGCTTTGAGATTGCACCCTAATTTGGATATGATCCAATTTCCATGCCATTGTGATTACTAGACAGCTACACCAGAGTTTTGCACTGTTTGCTGTATTTAACGCCATCCATTGTTTCTACTATCCAACTACTCTTGCTACAAAACCCTTTTGTACTGCTTAACTAGTGTTTTTGATCAACATGTGTCATGCAGCACAGAAGATGACCTCTAGACCATCTAGTCTGCACTGGCCTAACTGCATGAATCACACTATCCAACACTCAACATTTCAGGTATTTTTAAAGGTTGTGAGGCTTCCCGTCCCTTCTGCTCTCCTGGCAGTGCATTCCAGATTTCTGCTGATGAATGGGTGCAAAACCTTTTCCTCTTGCCCTTCACTGTAAAACTATGCCGTCTTGTTACTAAGCCTTCAAATAAAGGGAACAGCTATTTTATATCCATCCTGTCCATGTCCCTCAGAATTTATACATTCTAATCAGATTCTCCTTCAATCTTCTCAGCTCATAAAATATAGGAGCATTCAGCCCATCAAGTCTGCTCCACCATTCGGTCATGGCTGATATGTTTCTCAACTCCATTCTCCTACCTTTTCCCCATAACCCTTGATCCCCTTACCAATCAAGAATTTATCTATCTCTACCTTAAATACACTAAATGACTTGGCCTCCAAAACCTTCTATGGCAATGAGTTCCACAGATTAACCACCCTCTACACGAAGAGCTTTCTCCTCATCTCAATTCTAACGAGCGTCCCTTCACTCTGAGACTGTGTCTTTGGTTCTAGTCTCTCCTACTAGTGGAAATATCTTCTCCATGCCCACTCAACTCAGGCCTCTCAGTATTTTGGAAGTTTCCATCAGATCCCTCCTCAACCTTCTAAACTCCATTGAGTTCAGATGCAGAGAACTCACTCGCTCCTCATAATGACAAGGCCTTTAGCTGTGGGCCCACTCCAATGCCAACACATCCTCCCTTGGATAGGGAGCCAAAAGCTGCTCAAATATTCCAAATGCAGTCTGACCAAAGCCTTATGCAACCTCAGTAATATATCCTGCACTTGTAATGTTATCCTCTTAAAATGAATGCAAACATTGCATTTGCCATTCTAACTGCCAACTGAACTAGAACTCTTAAGTCCCTTGGTGCTTCAGATTTCCAAAGCCTTTCCTCATTTAGAAAATAGTCTATGTCTCTATTATTCCTGGCAAATTGCATAACCTCATAATTTCCCACATTGTATTTCAAATGCTACTGCTTTGCCCATTCTTTTAGACTGTTTAAGTCCTTCTGTAGTGTCCCCCCTCCTTAACACTACCTGTCCCTCCCCCCATCTTTGTGTCACCTGCAAACTTTGCAATAATGCTTTCATTTCCTTTGTTCATATCATTAATATATAAGTTGTGGTCCCAACACTGAACACAGTAGAAATCCACTAGTACCTTTAGATTTAGATTTAGATTAGATTACAGTGTGGAAACAGGCCCTTCAGCCCAACAAGTCCACACTGACCCGCCGAAGCGACACCCACCCATACCCCTACATTTACCCCTTACCTAACACTACGGGCAATTTAGTATGGCCAATTCACCTGACCCTGCACATCTTTGGATGGTGGGAGGAAACCGGAGCACCCGGAGGAAACCCACGCAGACACGGGAAGAACGTGCAAACTCTACACAGTCGCCTGAGGCGGGAATTGAACCTGGGTCTCTGGCGCTGTGAGGTAGCAGTGCCAACCACTGTGCCACCGTGCCGCTCACCTGTTGTCATTTCTGAAAAGGATATCTTTTTCCCTACTTTTTGCCTTCTGCCAATCAACCAACCTTCAATCAATGCGGGTACCTTGGTCTTAACACTATGGGCCATTACCTTATTTAGCAGCCTCTTGTGTGACATCTTGTCAGAGGTCTTTTGGAAATCTAAATGAATCACATCCATCAGCCCTCCTTTGTCTAACGTGCTCATTACCTCCTCAAAGATCTGTCAGGCATAACCTCCCCTTGACGAAGGTGTGCTGACTCAACATTTCATTACCATGAGCTTCCAAGTATTCCACAATCTCCTCCTTAATAATCAATTCTAAAATCTTCCCAATGATCGAGGTAAAGCTAACCTGCCTAACAGTTTCCTGTCTTCTGTCCCTCTCTCTTCTTAAACATTAGCAATCCAGCCTCTCTTCATAGCTAAAATGCTCCAACCTAGGCAATCCTGTTGAATCTCCTTTGCACCTCATCCAATGCAATCACATTGTTCCTATAGTGTGGCGACCAGAACTTCATACAGTACTCCAGTTGTGGCGTAACCCTCATCCAAGTCATTTATATAAATTGTAAACAATTGAGGTCCTAGCACAGCTTCTGTGGCATTCCACATCCATTATCTATCAGATTTGAAGAAGATCCATTTATACTTGCTCTCTGCTTTCTTGTATCCCTTTCTGTGACAATAGATCAGTTCAGGATTTTCCACAACACAAACAGCTTGACTTTTTTAATGAAAGCAACTGGTGATACAACAGTCTATCATTTTGCAACAATCCTTAGAACTCAGTTTAAACTCAGAGCCCTATTCATGACTCCTTAAATCGTGAAGCAGTCTGTCACTATACACAGCACAATCCAGACAACATTCAGCATTGACAAAAACAGAAGTTGCTGGAAAAGCTCAAGAAATCAGATGCTGCCAGACCTGCTGAGCTTTTACAGCAACTTCTGATTTTGTTTCTGATTCACAATATCCACAGTCCTTTTGGTTTTTATTTAACATTCAGCATTGAACTGATTAATAGCAAGTAACATTTATACCACATGATGCCCTTCTCCAATAAAAGAAAATCTAACTATTGCCTCTTGACCCACTGCTGAAATATCCACAATCAGTTCTCTCTTGTTTGTCATTGACCAAAAGTTATATTGGATCAGCCATATAAATACTGTGACAATAAAAGCAGGTCAGAAATTACAAATTCTGCAGTGAGTAACTCTCCTACTGTCTCCCCATTGGCTGTGCACCATCTACAAGGCATAAGTCAGGAGTGTGATGGAATATTCCCACCTTGCCTGGATGGGTGCAGCTCCATCAACATTCAAGAAGCTTGACACTATCCAGGACAAAGCATCCCATAATTTTGGCATTCCATCCACTTCCATACCTTCATAATTCAATCCTTTCACCACCAAATCTCAGTGTGTGCCATGTACAAGAGGCACTGCGGTAACTCACCAATACTCTATTGACAACACTTTAAACCATGCCCTCCCCCACCTAGAAGGACCAGGCCAGCAGATGTATAGGAACACCATCCATGTACTTTTTAAAGGTTGTGGGGTTTCCCACATCCCCCACCCTCCTAGACAGTGCATTCCAGATTTCCATCATCCTCTGGGTTAAAATATTCTTCCTCGAATCCTCTCTAAACCTCTGGCTCTTCACCTTAAAATCATGTCTCTTTGCTATTGACCCTGCTATCTCTCCACCTTGTCCATGCCCCTTATAATTTTATACATTCCTTTCCAAGCTACTTAGTATTCTGACTTGGAACTACACTGCTGTCCTTTCAGTGTTGCTGAGTCAAATTCCTGGAGCTTTCTAATAGCACACTGGGTGCTCCTACACCCCACTGACTGCATCAGTTCAAGAAAGCAGCTTACCACCACAGTTGCCAGAGGAATCAGGAATGGGCAGTAAAAGCTGGCCTCAACAGTGACACCCAAACCTCATGAATGAGTAGAAAGAAACCCACAAAGAGCCAACATAAAACAAAACCTGGTCCAATAATGGGCTTATTGTGTTAATAGATTCCAAGCCATTTGATGAGATATAAACCAAGACACTTTTTTTTGTGGCAGGAGTTTAATGATTTGCTCAGTCTTACTCTTCTCATATCATACCTTGTGATCCAGCTGCTCACTACTTACTTGTGCTTAATCTCAATTAATGTTATTACAGGACAAGTTAGATCCCAGACTGAAATCTGACTTGATAGATCATATTTTGTGATTTAAAAAAAATAACGAGATGGTCTTTCACTGTTTTTCTTTATCCTCCCTTTCCATTTCAAGTTTTCTTAACTCCATATCCTTTTTAATTACTCTCTGCTTTTTTCTCCTCACTTTCCATCTTCCTCTGTTTGTCTTCAACCACAATGCTTTTAATTGTTAAATTCGCTGGTAATTCCAGCTGTGACATCTCAATTTCAGGTTTCCTTTCCTTTCAATTTAGATAATCACTTGAAATTTTGTATTCTTTCCAGCTCCTTCTTTTACTTCCGTCATCTAATTATCTGCTAACTCTCTCTGATTAGCTTTTGTCAAACATTTTAAATAATCCACTGTTATTATCTTTTACTTCCAGAAAATTCTTAGCAGCATTCAACGCCATCTTCAAATTCCATTCAATTAACTTCATCACAATGCAGACATTCTCTGTTCAGAACTGGCACATATCTATTATATTGAAAAGAAATTTTTTTTAAAAATAAATCCTTCTTAAATCCAGTGAAGTCAAATCCTTGATGAGTTCTCAATTGTTATGATCCCAACTGATGTTACTACTGGATAAATCAGATTCCAATCTGAAATGTGCTTTAGTAGATCCTATTATGTTTATTTTTCATTTAATGAGGCCATCTTTCACTGAAACATAAGCATACAGTGCACCACATTTAGCATTTAATAGTTTTTAGTAAACAGAAGTTTATTATGCCAAAGGAAAGAAGATTAAATAGAATAAACCAAGTTATTTACGTATAATTTGAAAATTTTCAGAGCAAGCTAAAAATACTATCCCATCTATCCAAACTCCATCATGTTTTTGTACTCAAGCATCAGAGTTCTATTCTTTATCATATCTGTAGTTTGACTTAACTGTTTCTTTCAAGTCTCAGTCTTGAGAGTTTGGTAGCCTTTTTCTTGATTCGTCACACCTCCAAGTTTACAATTTCTCAGCTTTGAATAATCCCTTCAGGGTTCTAGCAAAACAGTTCTGTTTGAGAACTTCCAAACTAAAACCCTGACATTGAGGTAACCTATTCCAGACATTTCTAAACTTGCTTTTTTCTTCAGCAGAAACCATTTCATACATCTAACTACTACCAGGGCCTCTGCAAATTAAGCACAAAAGTGTTCCAAGCTATGGGTTTTTTTTTTCCCCGGCAAAACAAGTTTCCAAATTATTCTAAGCTGAAGTTTATGATCCTCCACATTTACTCTATCCATTCATTAAACTCCCCTAGTGCAAACCAATTTCCATCTTCACTGTAGGAATTCCTTCTGTCAAAGTGGTTTGAAAAAATCATGGCTCCAGCAATAGCGACAAGTTAAACATTCACTCCCCTTATACATACAGACTAAAACCCACATGTCTCATGTTCAAAATCCAAACTAAAATCATACATATAACATCATACAGTGAATACTGAGCGCCCATTGCTCTTAGCCTTGACATTAGCAAATACAATCCAATTGACCAGACATTAACAAGTTTGCCAAAAGTTCTGAGCAAATCTAGTTCATTCATACCAGAAAATTAAATGCTGATATAAAATTGCAACTGTAGAAGAGTATTCACTCTGTGACACTAACATCCCTCAATTTGATTAGAACAATAGTCACTAATGATAAAAAGTTATAAGATGAATGGAGTTGGTTTAACATTAAAAGTTACAATGAGTGGCATTATGTGCATGTAAAACTTGTAAGAAAGTTTCTAGACTCAAGTCTGATATGTTTTATTTCATAATAGGTGCTTCTACAAGAACCAAACCAAGGAATTCGGTACAAGTTTAATGTTCCAATTACTCGCACTGGTAGCGGTGATACAGAAGTGGGATTTGCCTGGCATCATTTATCCTGGTCAGAATGCTCAGCTACCTGTGCAGGAGGTAGAATCACATGAATACTGCAGAATTATTGATAAGTACTGATCTTAATGCAGTTGAATGATTTTTGTGCAATATGTCAGGGTATCTGTGTTTCTCTATAATCTTTCCAGGGTAGATTCAAAACAGCTGTCACAATTCATCTGCAAAATGTACTTTAATATGATTACTATGTATTTCACAGTATTTCCTACAACTACATTCATCGAATCTCTCGCCATAAAAGGAAACCAGTTGGCCCATGTGGTTTGTGCTGACTCTTTGAAAGACCTACCCAATTAGTCCCACTCCTCTGCTTTTACTCCAGTTCATGGCTAACTAGTTTGTTTTATTACTTGAGCACTAGATCTCACCAGTTTAATTTGGTAAGATACTTCAAAAGAAAGTTTCACCACGGAGGTGTGCAGAATTGATAAAGGGAATAATTAGTACTGTAATGAGGTAAGATGTCCAAGAAGGCCATCTGGGTAGAGCTTAGAAACAAAGAAAGGGCAATTCCTTTGCTGGGATTATACTACAGGCCCCCCAAAAGTCAGGGGGACTTGTCTACACTTCTAGAGTTGGGTATGTAGATAAATCACAGAAAGGTGGAGAGAAATAGGGTTATAGTTGAAGGGGATTTCAACAGTGCTAATATCAACTGGATAATCCTACTAGATATTCCTACTAGAGATGGGGGAGTGCTAGACCAAATACTAGGGAATGAGCCAGTCATAGAGTCATAGAGATGTACAGCACAGAAACAGACCCTTCGGTCCAACTCATCCATGCTGACCAGATATCCTAAACTAATCTAGTGCCATTTGCCACCAGTTTGGCCCATATCCCTCTCAACTCTTCCTATTTGTGTACCCATCCAGATGCCTTTGAAATGTTGTAATTGTGCTAGCCACCACTTCCTCTGGCAGCTTATTCCATTCATGCGCCACCCTCTGCGTGAAAAAGTTTGCCTCTTACGTCCCTTTTAAATTTTTCCCCTCTCACCCTAAAGCACTCTAGTTCTGGACTCCCCTACTCCAGGGAAAAGACCTTGTCTATTTACCTATCCATGCCTCCCCTCATGATTTTAAAAACATCTCTAAGGCCAACCACCAGCCTCCGACGCTCCAGGGAAAACAGCCCCAACCTATTCAGCCTCTCCCTATTACATGGGAGCACCACCACCTTCAAGTTCCCCTCCATGCCAAGCACCCACTGACGTTAGGCTAACCAATCTGTAGTGCCTTTGCTTTTCTTCAGCATTTCTTAAGTAATGGCACACTCTAGTCTGCTGCCACCTCCCCAAAACTATTCATGATACAAATAGGGGCCCTATAATTTCTTCCCCTGTTTCCCACAATAAGATTGAAAAGGGACCCGAGGGGCAGCTTTTACACAAAATGGTGGTGCATATTTGGAATGAGCTGCCAGAGGAAGTTGTAGAGGCGGATACAATTACAGCATTTAAAAGGCATTTTGACAGGTACATGGATTGGAGGGATATGGGCCAAACACAGGAAAATGGAACTAGTTCATTTTAGAAAACCTGGTCAGCGTGGATAAGTTGGGTCGAAGGTCCTGCTTCCATGCTGTATGACTTTATGATTACAAATAAAAATTATCATTTAAAAAATACGTTTGGTTTGATAAAAAGAATTTTTAAAAAACTTTTTTTTATTTTACAGGTGTGCAGAAACAAGAAGTAGTTTGTAAAAGATTAGATGACAATTCGATTGTTCAGAATAGTTATTGTGACCCTGAGAGTAAGCCACCAGAAACTCAGAGGGCTTGCAACACTGAGCCATGTCCACCAGAGTAAGTTTGCAAATCTTTTCTGTTTAACTTCGTCCACTTTAGAAGCAATAAAAGTGTTTCCCTCTGAAACAAATTAAAAATATATATTTTCTGGAATGTGGATGTTGGCAGTAATACTAGCATTTCTTGCTGAACCCGAATTGGCCTTGAGTGGAATGGTTTGCTCAGCCATTTCAATGGGCAGGTAAGAGTCAACCACATTGGAATGGGCCTGGAGTCACATAGTAAATCAGGCCAGGTAAAGACAGCAGATATCGTAGCCTCGAGGACATTAGTAAATCTTTATGGCAATTGATAATCGTTTCACTAGGTTTCAATTTAAGAATTATTAATTTAGTTGATATTCTACCAGTTGCTGTAGTGGGATTTGAACCCATGCCCTCTAAGCATTAGCTCAGGTCAGGGAATCAGAATCTTGCAGCAAATAATGCACGTCCTGACTCTCTAAAGGTTGTTCATGATCTAAAGGATGCAAGTCAGGAGTATGGTAGAATACTCCCCACTTGCCTGGATGAGTACAACAATATTCAAGATCTTGACATCATTCAGGACCAAGCAGCCAGCTTGATTGGCACAACATCCACAAGCATCCACTCCCTCCATAGTAGCAGCAATATGCAGCATCTGTAACATACACTGCAGAAATTCACCACAACCTGTACCATCTGGAAGGATAAGGGCAGCAGATACATGGGAATACCACCACTATTAGATTAGATTTACTTACAGTGTGGAAACAGGCCTTTCGTCCCAACAAGTCCACACCGACCCGCCGAAGTATAACCCACCCAGACCCATTCTCCTACATTTACTCCTTCACCTAACACTACAGGCAATTTAGCATGGCCAATCCACCTGACCTGCACATTTTTGAATTGTGGGAGGAAACCGGAGCACCCGGAGGAAACCCCCGCAGTCACGGGGAGAACGTGCAAACTCCACACAGAGAGTGGCTTGAGGTGGGAATTGAACCTCTGGCGCTGTGAGGCAGCAGTGCTAACCACTATGCTACCGTGCCACCCACTTTATCGAGTTTAGCTCATAAAATAACCTTTTCATATTCATTACCCTCTACAACAATAATGACATCCAATGTCCCTTGACATTATTCCAGACTCATATCAGTAACGTGACTAACAAGATCTGTGTAACTATGATATCAAACAGTCCTCCATCCCCTTTAGTCAAGCAACAGACTATATGCAAGCTCATCTCAAAGCAATGCACACCACCTTGAAATATGTTTCGATTTTTTGGAAACATTGACATCATGGAACTCCTTCTGCAAACAGCATCATGGGTCTTACCTGTGGACGTCAATGTTTCAAAAGGATAGCTCATCACTGCCTTCTCAGGCAACTAGGGATGGGCAATAAATGCTGGCCCACCCAGTGACACCCAAAGCCCGTGAATGAATAAATAAATGAGGTATGAATCACAGAGCAGAAATGCCTTTTATTTCTAATGGTGATCATACTTTCAGCTGCCTATTTCATAAGCTCCAAGTTTTCTTCTATAAAGCTCTCGGCATCTCCAACTCACTTCCCTTTGAAGCCCACTTCTTGATCCAAAGTTTTGGCTATCTTGATATTTTTTAATAGAATTCCATTCAAATTTTAACTGGTTACATTCTGACGAAGCAATCTGAAATGTGTTACTCCTTTAAAAGTGCTATGTAATCACAATAAATTGCTGTTTGGAAACACTTGAATATCTCAAATAGAGGGATGTCTCACTGTGAGGGTTGCACATTCTTCAATCAGCTCTAAGTTTTATCTGGTGCAGGAACTTTCTATTCAGGAATGTGACTACTCTGTTAGTTTTTATAACTGGAGCTAATACAATTAGAGAGCAGTTAGATGAGCTAACAGAAGTGGACAGGAAGAGATCAAGTGGTGGTAATTCATTTGGCAGTGAGCAAATAAGGAGCGATAATTTACAGGCCTTAAAATCACACAGGGAGTTATTTAGAACACACAAAACAAATGCAAAGTCATATTCTTTGGTACTCTTTGGTATCTGGTAAAGAAAAGGGTTCACGTAGGAATTTAGGACTTGTAAGAAAGTGATGTAAAAATATTACTTTTATAAGTAACAGAATAATTCAGGCACATTAGGGCTGGTACGAGAGCTTGCATCTAAATAAAGTAGGAATATGAGACTTTCAAGGAATATAAGAGACAGCTAGTGGGAATAATTTAAACCAGATAGTCAGGGGGGAGGGCAGAGAGGAAATTCATCGCAGACATGACTGATCACAAAGTAGAAGGTAGTCAAATGTGCACGTATGGGCATGCAGACTTAGAGACAGACAGGAGCCAGATTCCAGGACCAGATGGACACAGGGCCAAGATAGGAAGCAAATCTATAATTAAAATATACATGCATAAATACTAGAAGCATTGGATATGAGCAGCTGAAACTGGAAGCTGTTGTAGCTATAAGGAACACAATGTGATAAGAATATCAGAAACATGGTTGACCCTTGAGGATTGTAATGAATACAACATACATGAGTATACAGTGTCAGAAAAGACGTAGCAGACAGGAAAGGGGGTAGTGCAGTCCTATATGTCAGAGATTCATGGGAGGTTAATGAAGTTGGTCCTATGGGAGTTGAAAAGTTACAAAATGAATTCCTTTGATTGGATAGCTTTGATGTCAAAGACAAAATATGCTAAATCAGTAGGTCAGAAAAAGATGGAAGACAGCTTATTAAGAGATAAGATGTGTGCATATAAACAGGAAAGTTATTTTACTGGGTGATTTCAATACTTTGGAAACACCCAAACATTTAGAGTCTGAGTTACATGAGTTCTTCAAGACCAAGTGTTTGAAGACAGCTGTAAGAGGCAGTACACATTTTGACTTTGTAATGATATGGTAAGTAACATACATCAAAAGGGATCTATGCTGTCGTCAGGGAATTGTGACCACATAAATACCAAGTTCATTGTAATCTGAGATTAAGAAACACAAAGGGCTAGACACAAGGTATTTAATTATAAAATAGCTATTCTAAAAGCAATGAGGAAACTGCTTAAGCAAATTGATTGACAGGGCTTGTTCCATAACGTTTCTGCAGATAAGTGGAATATGCATACTGCTGAACACGCGGGATAAATGCATGCTTAAGGTCAGCAAGCTTAGACTAAACAAGCATGACCCCAAATCAGAAGCAAAATAAAGAGGAAGGGGAACCTGTATAAATAATACAGAGGAAAGAACTGACTGGAATGAACATAGGAACTTAGAGAAATATTTTAAAAACAGTGATCAGAGGAGTAAGCCAGAGACATGAAGGAAAATAGAACAGCAGACTATAATGTAACATGAAGATTGTCTTTCATGTTTCAATAAGAAGGCAGTCAGAGAATTGAGAAGAACTCCAGAAGAAGGAAATGGAGCTGACTTTGAGGATGTGCATCTGATAGATTCCTCCAGGTCTTCACAGAAGCAAAATGCCCCCTCAAGCGGCAGGATCCAAAACAGAATGAATGACTTCAATGTCAATGCGATAGAAGTTCCAAGAGGGCTGAAACAAATTAAACCCATTTTATATATATATATATTCTTTATTCCAGAGTAGTAAGAGAAATGCTTTGTGAATGGTACTGATCACTAGAGATTTAAACACTGAGAAAGTACTAGGAGCTTGGAAACAGGATAAAATGGTGCCAGTGTTCAAAAGTGGTTGAAAAGCTGATGCACTAAACTATAGATGGGTTAGTCTTGCCTCAATGCCAAGTAAACAAGTGAAATTTAATATCAAGAGCTAACTTGGAGGTCATCATTACAATAACAACCTAGTAAACAGTATTCAGCAAGTCTGAGAAGGGGAATTTGTGATCTTTGTCGGAAGTGGCCACACAATTGGAATGTAGAAAGACTTTTGACTTGGTTACCCACAAGTTCTTGCATAAGTGTCATCTTAATTCCCAAACAATTGAAATAATGTTAGTTCTTCCTGCCACCAAAAAGAGCAAAAAACATTTATGCAGGCTCTTCAAATCTTGCTAATATTAATTTTTTATATGAATGTTTCCAGATTTCTCTGTAGTTACAGAGAACAGTTTTACCATTTTTTTGCAGATTCAATAAATTGAAACTTTATGTAAGGATTTTGATAAATAGAAAATTGAAGAGCAGGGAAATGGGACTAATTGAACAGCTCTTTCACAGAGTTGGTAGTGACATAGTGATCTGACTCGATGCCAATACTGTATGATTTTAAGCTTATTTTCTTTGACTTTCAGATGGTTTATTGGTGATTGGTCTGAATGCAGCAAAACTTGCGATGGCGGAATGCGCGTACGAACTGTATTGTGCATTAGGAAAATTGGTCCCTCTGAGGAAGAAACCCTAGATGACAGCCACTGTCTCACACACAGGCCTATTGAGAAGGAACCCTGTAACAACCAGTCCTGCCCACCACAATGGGTTGCACTCGATTGGTCAGAGGTACAGACAACAGAATGATTCTTTACTTTTGTATTTATGTTTACTTTGTTCAAACTTGTTGTGATTTAACTACATTCACTTTAAGTAACAATCCCTGTCAACTTAAAATAAGAAGAATGAGAAATATAATTTTGGTATTATTGCTGAGTAATGAGTCTCGCGTGTGCTTATGTTAGACTCTGAACATTCTCTGCAGGGTGCTTGCTGAAAAGAACAATTTACGAGTAAAGGTTCTACAGCTAAAAAGCTTACGGTCATCTGATATTTTGCATCAATGATCCAAACGTTAGGGGCTTACTTTCATGGCTTGAAGACACATAATAACATTTACAGACTTTTAATGTGCAGCTCTTATTTGTGCATTTTCCTTTATACTTGCCAGTTATTTACAAAAAAATTGTTTTGAGGAAGCAAAATGTATATTTTTTGTGTATCGCTTCACTAGCACAACAAAAGATAGGAGTTTCTCTTTATTGGTTTATCAAAATGTGGGATACTGGTTATAAAGTAAAACCCTTCACTTGGGCCCAAGCATTTCACTTACTTCGACAGAGAAATGCCAGAGAACAAAGCGAATTGTCAACTCTCAGCAGGAAATGTTTAGTAGTGAGATAGATATCAGAAACTATTTCCAATAGATGAATGTTGAATTTTCTTCTGGTTCCTTGCCTACTGGTGGCATTATTGAGGAAGGCAGGGCTGAGCTGGGGGTGGCTGGCTTATTTCCTCCCTTAACTTGAATGAGCAGAATTTGGGAGCAACATTGGATCTCTGCCCTATTTTCTCTCTGCCAGAGTTTCATTGGGCAAAGGAGGGGTGATTGGCATTTATTTCATTTTGCATATTTTAGGTGATGTCAAAATAACTCAGATAGGATTTCTAGAATGATGCTATATCCAGTAGTAATTATACCCTCTTTATATGACCAAGAGTGATGACTCCCCAATAAACTATGTACTGGAATGGTGCCTCTGATATACCAGGATGATACCTCTGACATACTATATACTGACATGAAAGCAGTAGGTGTATAGCTGCCTAGCAGAAGAAGCCAGAAGTCAACCTACTGGACCTGGGCTTCAGGGTTGGCCATTGATGTTACTTGCTGTTTTCCCCCTAACAGGTGTCCCATCCCACCCATAGGTCAGTCTGTTCAATTTCTGGTGCAGAAGAGATCCCATTCATAGGGATCAGAAATTTTCAACTTCACAAAACATTGTATGTTTTTCAAAAGATGTTACATTTCTCAATGTAAATGACTCTTCCTAAACAGATGTGATTGAACATGAGTTCCAGTCAACCATGTTAATGGCCTTTTCAGTCATAACTGGATTCAGATGGCTTTCGGAATGGTCAATGTTGTGATCCATGATGTGTTTTTCTGATTAGCATGGGAGCCTGGCTGATACTTAAATTATTTTTAAGACAGTTTTCTGCAATGCAATACTTACTACATGTCAGCATTCCTGAATTTGGTTGTGAAAGTTGTGAAAATGGCTGATTAAATATTAACATGTTTTTATTCTAAATATGCACTCAAAGAATTTGAAGTTAGAGTTTATTTAGCTGAATGGTGTTTCGCTTAGATCTCAACATGTTTAGTTATTATTCAGCTTCTTACATTGACACATTTTTTAAGATTACCCTTAGCTATGAATTAAAATAAACAGTACATTTTATTTGTGATATAAATGCAGACGTTACCACTGGTCCTGCCAGTGTTTTGCTGCTAAGAGTCAACTGCAGAGGTCAGCCTCCTGCTTGTCTACCAGGGTTTTGCTGCTTGCCAGATCTCCCGCACAGGAGAGAGACAGAGAGACAAGATGTAGAGGTAGAGAAAGGAATCTCCTGATGGGACACATGAGGAATCCCAATACTATGACTCAAATGCTACCCTCTTACAACTACTGTGTGTCTTACCTTGCATCTTGGCTTTCATTTGTTGCAATTGGTTCCATTTTTTGAGAGCTTAGACAAGCACCAAGGGCCTGTGTTTCAGAAAAGTCCTAAATCTCAGCGTCACTGGTGGTTCATTTGCATAACTTCAATGATGATGATGATTGCTGAGGTGCAATGAGCTATCAACTTGCACCTTGTGACTTTTCGAAGTTATGAAATTTGTGGGGAGTCCAAGCTGCAGAAATTGCAGCACAGCAGGGAGAGGGCAAGTTACCTGGGCACAGCTCCAAAAGGCAGTCACATCTGTCACACTAGATAATTCAAATTCAATCTTTGATCAGGATCAAGAGGTGAGTTGGGTTTTGGGACATAGGGGATAGCATTTGAAGAGCCTTGGCCTCTACAGTTGTCCAATCGTTAGGAGAGTCTTGCAACTTGTGCGGACAAAGGTATGGATTGCAGGGAAGATGAGCAAACAGACATTGTGGTACAGGGAGCCATTCAAGTTAAGGGAGGAAATAAAAATGTAGTTGTGGAAAGGGACAGTATACATAGCTAGATAGATACTGTTCTGGGCAGCTGTGAACATGAGTCCTAAAAGCTGTGTTACCTGCCCTGTGCTTTAAGGACATCTTGGGGTTGGAGAGAAATTTGGAGGAGGAGGGGTGACAAGCACTCTAAGATCCCTGTGTCACTCTGAACGTCTTAGTGTCTTGCTAATCATTGAATAGTGCCTTGTCTTGTTCCTTCTTCCAACATGCATTACTTCACATTTATCAAGGTTAAGTTCCATCTGCACTGATTTGCCCATCTGACCAATCTGTTTATATCTGTTGTAACTTAACACCTTTATCCTCTCTGTCAACTACCCGGCCAATCTTTATGTCATCTGCAAATGTATTTATCATGGCCTCCACTTTCTCATCTACATTGTTTGTGTATCATAAACAATAAGGGACCCAACACTGATCACTATGGTACACCACTGCACACCAGGCTCCAGTCACACAAATGGCCTTCTTCAGCCATCCTCTCTCTCCTGTCACTAAGCCAATTTACCTTCTTTATCAGTTTCCCATGTGGGACCCTGTCAAAGGCTTTGCTGAAATCCATATAAACTACATCAACCACCTCATCCAACACTTGGTCACCTCCTTGAAGAATTCTACCAGATTTGTTAGTCATGACTTTCCTCTGACAAAGCAATGCTGACTATCCTTGATCAAGCCTTGCCTCTCTAAATGGAGATTAATTTTCTACTTCACTATTTTCTACAATTGTTTCCCTACCACTGGTATTGGATTTACTGGTCTATAGTTCTGTGGTCTAGCTGTACCACCTTTCTTGTGAAGTTGAACCACATTAGCTGTCCTCCAGTCCTTTGGCTCCTCCCCTGTGGCCAAAAAACATTTAAAAATCCTTGAGTCCCACAGCAGCCTGGGATACAACTCATCTGGACTTGGGATTTCTCGAATTTTAAATCGACCAAAACTTCCAATACCTCCTTGCTTCTTATTTCAGTTTGTTCAAGAACTTAATTCTCCATCTTCTCAAATTCTGTACTTGCATCCATCCTTCCCCTGAGTAAAGGCAGATATGAAGTAGTCTTTTAACAGTCTAGCAGTGCCCTCTAATATTGTTAAAAATCACACACATCAGGTTATAGTCCAACAGGTTTAATTGGAAGCACTAGCTTTCGGAGCGCCGCTCCTTCATCAGGTGGAGTGCACAATTGTAAGACACAGAATTTATAGCAAAAGTTTACAGTGTGATGTAACTGAAATTATACATTGAAAAATACCTTGAGATTTTGTTGAGTCTTTCATCTGTTCGAATACCATGATAGTTTCACTTCTTTCATGTGTAAGTCACAAAACTTTTTTTTAAAGTTACATTCTCAGGTTAACTGTAACAATTGGTGTCAGCCAGATAATGTTCTTGTTTGGAATGCATCTATTCTATGTATTCAGAAATATGCCTTTAATATCAGTATGAACTCCATTGATTAATTCCTTAACCTAATTTGCCAGTTCACTTTAGCCAAATCTGCTTTCATGCCTTCATATTTGTTCTTATTAAAGTTTAAAACACTAATCTAGGATCCACTCTTCTTTCCAACATTAAATGTAAAATTCAATCATATTATGGACATTGCTACTTTGTGGTGGTTTAATTAGAAGGTCATTAATTAATCCTATCGCATAACACAATATCAGATCTATTTTCACTTGCTCCTGGTTGGCTTAGAACATGCTGTTCTAAGAAACTATCTACGAATTTTTCTCCTAGGCTAACGTGCCCACCTAATTTTTTCGAATCTATGTTTCGATTAAAATCTCCTGTAGTTATCCCCTATGAATAACTTCCTGACAAGCTCCATATTTCTTTCTTTATACTCCATCATATCCTGTGTTTACTGTCAGGGGATCTGTACACCGTGCCCACAAGTGATTTTGTGCCTTTATATTTCTCATCTCTGCCCAAACCACTTCTGCATCCTGGTTTTCTGAAATTTGGTCATCCCTCTCTAATATGCTAATGCTATCATCAGCAGATAAACCTTTCCATCTTTCCCTAATTTCCCATCCTTTCTAACTGTCCTGTAAGCGTCAATGTTCAGGTCCCAGTATATGTCATTTGGTGGTCAGATCATACTTATTTATTTCTACTTGTGCTTTGAGTTCATCTGCTTTGTTTCAAATGCTACGTACATTCAGATATGGAGCCTTTAGTTTTGTCCTTGTATTACATTTGCAATCGCGAGCCATTTTTTTTGATATTCTTAGTTTTTTTTATTTGATTTGAACACTTGATCCTTTCCTCTGACAATCTCTTTATCATTTTCCAACATTCAAATAAAATTAACGTTGGTAACTTTATTTCTGACATTCATTCCTGATGAAGGGCTTTTGCCCGAAACTTCGATTTTCCTGCTCCTCAGATGCTGCCTGACCTGCTGTGCTTTTCCAGCATGACTCTAATATTGACTCTAATCTCCAGCATCTGCAGTACCCACTTTAACCTCTTTATTTCTTGCCTGTAGTTAGAGTCTAAGAGACATCCCTGCCAAATTGAGTAAATTAAATCTGCTAGTCATTAATATTTTTGAATTTACACATAACCTGTTAGAAATTGGTTAATACGAATCAGTTGAAGATTCACTCTGGCAGCAACTTAAGCATCCTGCAATAGATGATTCACTTTTAAAGCAACCATATGTTGCTATTCAGCAAGGCTGGTCTGGGGTCAATGTGAAAATACCTGAATGCCTACACCATCACTTTGACTTTGAAATTAACTTAACTATAGATGAGAATTTGATATTTGAAATCCATAATGTCATACATCTGCTAACTGTGCTTTTGCACAAACTTTAGTTTTCTTGAAACTTTAAATAAATATTCTGGCCACTGAGATGTCCACCCAAAGAGTATTAGTTGCTTTAAATAATTGCTATCACCAGTGCCACCTTGTGCCAATACCTCTCTAACTAGTAGATGTAGCCATGTTATAAAGGTTTTTATTAATACATACAAAGTTGCAAGTTACGTTGCAGTAGTTTCAGGAGCTGCAAACACCTTGCTGTTTTCTAGGTCTCACTCAGACAGGAGAGAGAGGGAAAATGAGGAAATCACGTGAGGAGCCAGCCTATGCTCACAATACTGCAGTAGAATGCCCATGGAGCCTGGATTTCTTATTAAGAACACAAGAGTAAAAGACATTCATCCCTATGTATGGAATTACATTTGATGGGACCAATGGTCAGACAATGGACCAGCCAACTCCCTGTCCTCAGCCAAGGATCACAGACACCACCTGCCATTTTAGTAGAATCAGTTAACTTGGATAAGAAAAGGAATCAAATGTTTAATCTGTCTGATATTCCAGTTCAAAAGAAAATCAAGCACTTTCCCCTAATTTCTTACAATATCAACATTTATTTCAGTAGAGCACAGTGCTGATTAGAAACCAAATTTGGTCACATGCAGCAGCTAGTTTATGAATATTGAAAGTTTTTCATTGTTCGCATTTCACTACTTAGGACATTGCAGCAATTGCACAAATACTTATGAACTTTAAAAGAAGATTCTTTGTATTTTTAAAGCTAAATTAATTTGCTTTCTCTCTTTGCAAAATACTGATGTCATTCCATTCTGAAGTGCTCATCCTACCACTCATTGAAAAAGCCTTCTTGGCTTCTGAAATGTTGAAATCTCTGAGTTTTGAAAGGTTAACATGCATTCTTGCTTCTTCTGCAGTGTACGCCAAAGTGTGGGCCAGGATTTAAGCATCGTATTGTTTTATGCAAAAGCAGTGACCTGAGCAAGACTTTCCCACCCTCTCATTGTTCAAGTGAAAGTAAGCCCCCAGCCCGGATCCGCTGCAGCTTAGGGCGCTGCCCACCACCTCGCTGGGTCACAGGAGAATGGGGCCAGGTAAGGGCACTCTTTTACATTTGTACTATTTGTACAGTTTTAGTGGACCAGTAAAAATGGGAGTGAACCAGTTTCTGGGATCAGTAGGGAAACATAAAGTTAGTCACTGGTAGACCTTCCTTGGTTGGGGTAGGAATGGGATTGGTAATGGTAACATTCTGGTTATTATTAGCTGTTGGAAATGATTTTCACTAAAAGCTTACAATCCTGTACTGGTATTTTGTAGTTAGCCTTTCTGCTCATGCTAACTGTACACACCTTTATGGTTTTAATGTGATTATTTACCCAGATTGTAAGTTTTATGCATAGGCGCCTCTTAATTTTAATATCGATTGTAAATTTTATTGTTGAATGAACTCAATGAAAATATATGCTTCTTGTTTAAATCTTTGATCCTGCCTGGTCATTTATCATGGCTCATTTACAACTTCCTCCTCATTTAGTCCCTGGTTATGGAGGTGATACGTGAATGATGTACAAAACAGAAAGATTTAGCCATTTGTTAAGGCCTGTAGCCACATCACTGGAGCAAAAGAAATAAAAGAAAGCTGTCATTGTCAGACTACAGTGTGGATACCTTTCACAGCATTCAGGTTGACTTTGCAATGCTGTCATTGTTCATAAACTAGGCCATGGTCTTCCATAGAACAAACTCTCCTATGCTGCCACAGACTGATCTTTCCTGGCCTGAACAGCAAAGAAAATGCAGTGAAGTGGAAAACAAGTTCCAACAGGCTCAGAGACTTCCCTGTAGATCTTGAATGTTGATTGAGGCTGAGATCTCTCTCTTAGTCTCACTTCTTGTATGTGGTTTCTTCAGGCCTTGATTTGAACTTATTGCCATAGCTGAGTGCTATTCCCACAGACCAATCAGCTCTCAACTTCACGGAGTGCTGGCCAATCAACACATGGCAGAGGATGGGTATCCTGATTTTGAGCAATGGGGATGGGGTGACGAACAGTTCTCAGTCATGCAGCCAGCCAGTGGACCTTCTGGACTGGGAAACGCAGTGCCAGGAGATTTCTACAAACAGCCCCAACTTTATTTTACTGGCAGAAATCAGTGTCTAAACTAAAATTTTAAAATATTTTGAATGGATCCCTGGCAGGAGTTGCTGGTTCTAAGTCTCAATACCTCCCCACAGCATTATTTCTGCTTAGATTTGCAAGTTATTCTGCTTTCTCCCATTGCACACCAATTACTTTTGTAAACCGAGAGCAGCTAGCCGCAGTTGCATTTTTCTCCCAATTTCAATTGATTTCACAGATACATAAGTACAGATGAGCTGTAGTTGGTGTAAGGAAACTGTATAAATTGGTCTGACTTGTAGAGTTATTACAGAATGAAAAGAAGTTATTTAGTCTATCAAGTCCATACTGGCTGTGTGTGGAGAAATTTAATCATTTCTTCTCTTTTGCTTTACCTCTGTGTCTGTGCAAGTTTATTTCTCTCAAGTGCCCATATAATTTCCTTTCAAAAGCCTGATCATCTGTTCTTCCTGCACTCTTGTAGGTGATGAGTTCCAGGTCATTACCACTCACTGCATGAAAATGTTCTTCTTCACCATCCTCCCTCTGTCTCTGTCCCCTCCTCTAGTCTTTATACCAGCTAATAGGAACAGTTTTGCTTTATTTACCTGATCCAAACGTGTCAGAATCTAATATGCCCTGATCAAATCTCCCCTGAATTTCACTTGCCAAAAGGTAAAGAAACACATTTTCTCCAATTTAACCTTATAGTTAAAAATCCCTGCCTCTGGAACCATTTTGGTAAATCTCCTTTGCACCTGCTCTAAGGCCCTCACATTTGCTGAAAGAATAACCAAAACTGAAAGCAAAACCCCAGCTATGGTCTAACCATTTATAAATGGGTTACCTCCGCGTTCTCCGGTTTCCTCCCACAATCCAAAGATGTGCAGGTCAGGTGAATTGGCCATGCTAAATTGGCCATAGTGTTAGGTGCATTAGTCAGGGGTAAATATAGGGTAGGGGAATGGGTCTGGGTGGGTTACTCTTCGAAGGGTTGGTGTGGACTTGTTGGGCCGAAGGGCCTGTTTCCATACTGTAGGGAATCTAATCTAATCAAAAATGTTAAGCAAAACTTACCTGCTTTTGCACTGACTATCATGCTTCATGAAGCACAAGGTTTTTTATGCTTTCAACTCCCTCAAGATGTCCTTCCATCTTCATATGTATAGCATATTAATCCCTGATGTTTCACTAATCATACTCACTGATCTGTACCATTAAGTATATTCCTTCTGCAAAAATGTATCACCTCAGTCTTCTGTATTAGGTTCCATCTGTCACTTGCCTGTCCACTCTGCTAACCTATCGACGTCTGGTTATAGTTGATTGGTATTATTCTCTCTGCTAGCCTCACCTCCAAGCTTTGAAACCTTTCTTCATATTCCAGTATCCAAGTCAAACATTGGTTCAGCACTCATGTACTCACGTTTGGGGAATACCGCTGTCCATCAACCTGCAGTACAAGAAACATGGTTTATTTACCATGACTTACTGATTACTGTCCTTCAACCTATTTTTCGATCAATAATTGTCCATAATATTTGTCAAGGCTTTTTTTTCATATTTATTGCCATTTTTATTTTCTCATGTCAACCAAAATTATATGAGGACTGAATTTAAAGTGAATTAGAGATAGTTCATTTGAGTAATGTAATTCCAATAGGCAATAAATAAATTATCAGTTAATTTAAGCTATCTAAATTATTTTGTTGAGGTAATAATAGCTGAATTGGTCACTATGAAGTTACCTGTGGCCTGAAACAATTTGCTTTCAGTAGAAGTCTCTGGTAAAGGTAAATACGTCTGGAGCAAAAATTGTTCTGGATCACTATCAATGAAACATTGAAACTTACCAAAAGTTCTTTAAAGCTGTCTCTATGAGTTTGAAAGTAAAGCTGATTCAGGTTATGGAGATAATTACCTTTCACTGCTCACAATGAACAACATAGAACTTGTAGTATTGAAACAGGCCATGCATCCTAAAAAGTATATGTCAGTGTTTATACTCCATTTAACCTACTTCCCATTCTAACTATCGCCAACCATTCTTTTTCCATCTATTCCTTTTTTACTCATATATGCATCAGCCTTGAGTCACTAAAAGGCATTAATACTCTCTACCTCAACCATTCTATATTGCAATGAATTCCACATTCTGCCTACTCTCAGAGTACATTTGTGCCCTTTGTGGGCAGCATGGTAGCACAGTGGTTAGCACTGCAGCCTCACAGCACCAGAGACCTGGGTTCAATTCCTGCCTGAGGTGACTCTCTGTGTCGAGTTTGCACATTCTCCACGTGTCTGCATGGGTTTCCTTCCACAGTCTATTTTATAAATGTGCAGGTTAGGTGAATTGGCCATGCTAAATTGCCCGTAGTGTTAGGTGAAGGGGTAAATGTAGGGGAATGGTCTGGGTGGGTTGCGCTTTGGCGGGTCGGTGTGGACTTGTTGGGCTGAAGGACCAGTTTCCACACTGTAAGTAATCTAATCTAAAATTATTTTTTGCCTGCAGACAGTAGATCTGTTTCACTATTTTTACACAGGTGTTGAATAAAACTGTTAAATCAGTTTATCATTTGATGGCCTAGCAGAAGCATATCAGGCTTTGATTAAAGAAGTGTGGACATGTGTAATACTATATTTCAAGGAGAAATGAAATTAGTTCCAAGCCAGTATTTATCTACATGTATAAATATATCTAATTCGAAATGTGATTTACACAAAATAAATCATGTTCTTGTATTCTGCTTAGGAACCTTACAGCTTTTAAGATTCAACATGGAATTTAACAATTTCAGAAAATGAACACTCCATTTAATGTCTATTACCTGCCCTCACAATCCCAGGTCCTGACACAAAATGAGTTTCTTTCCGTACAAGAATGTGTTGCTGGAAAAGCACAGCAGGTCAGGCAGCATCCGGGGAGCAGGAGAATCAACATTTCAGGCTGGAGCCCTTCATCAGGAATATGTGCAGGTGAAACTGATTAATGTGGAAGGCTCCTTTGGGGCCTTGTCTGGAGGTGACAGAGGAGGTGTGGGCACAGGTTTTGCAATTTCTGCAGTAGCAGGGGAGTGTGAAGTGCAGATGAATTCCTGATGAAGGGCTCCAGCCCGAAATGTCGATTCTCCTGCTCTCCGGATGCTTCCTGACCTACTGTGCTTTTCCGGCAACAGACTCTGGACTCTGATCTCCAGCATCTGCAATCCTCACTTTCTTCTAGTTTCTTTCAGTACAACCAACCCATTTTCAACTAATTATTGTCTCCATTATCATCTATCTAGCTTCGCTTAAAAAAAAGAAAGAACTGTGGATGCTGAAAATCTGAAACAAAAACAGAAATCGCAGCTGGTCTGGGAGCATCTGTTGAGAGAAGTCAGAGATAACGTTTTGGATCCAGTGACCATTCTTTTGAACTGATGGTAGCTAGGAAAAGGACGGTTTTTATACTCATAGAGTTATACAGCACGGAAACAGACTCTTCAGTCCAACTCATCCACACCAAGCAGACATCATAACCTGACCTCATCTCATTTTCCAGCATTTGACCCATATCCCTCTAAACCCTTCCCAATCATGTGCCCATTCCGATGTGTTTTAAATGTTGTAATTGTACCAACCTCTACCACTTTCTCTGGCAGCTCATTCCATACATACACCACCCTTTGCATGAAAACATTGTCACTTAGATCCCTTCTATATCTTTGCCATCTCATCTGAAACCTATGCCTTCTAGTTTTGGACTCTCCCAACGTGGGAAAATTACCTTGGCTATTCACCCATCCATGCCCCTCATGATTTTATAAATCTCCATAAGGTCACCCTTCAGCCCGCAACATTGCAGAGAAAAAGCCTCTCCTTATAACTCAAACTCTTCAATCCTGGCAATATCCTTGTAAATCTTTTCAGAACCCTTTAAAATTTAATAACATCTTTCCTATAGGAAGGAGCCCAGAATTAAACACAGAATTTTGAAAGTGGTCTCACCAATGTCCTCTATAGCTTCAATATGATGTCTCAACTCCTATACTCAACGTACTGACCAATGAAGGCAAGTGTGTCAAACAACATCTTCACTATCCTGTCTACCTGCGATTCCACTTTCAATGAAATATGCAACCGCACCTCTCGGTCTCTTTGTTCAGTAACATTCCCCAGGGCCCTACCATTAAGTGTGTAAGTCCTGCCCTGGTTTTTCTTATCAAAATGCAATATCTTACGTTTAAATCTAAATTAAAATCCATCTGCCACTCATCAACCTGACATGGGGGAGGAGGGAGAGTAAATGATTGGTGGAGATGAAGCTCAAAGAGAGAGAAAAACAGTTGGACAGACAAAATAGTAGTTAAAAGTCAGTCTGGGGGAATGAATAGCTGCTAATGGGATTATTAGTGGCTGACAATGCATAGTGTGTGGTAGTAGTCCATGTGATGACAAGGTCTAGTGTGTGGTGGTGTTGGAAATCTTGGGGAAAGATCCTCAAGGCCTAAAACTGTGGAGCTCAATATTAATTCCAGAAGTCTGTAGGATTCCCAAGTCAGAAAATGAGGTGCTGTTCTTCCAACTTGTGCAGATGCTGGAGATCAGAGTCGAGAGTGTGCATTCCTGTTGAAGGGCTTATGCCTGAAACGTCGCTTCTCCTACTCCTCGGATTCTGTCTGACCTGCTGTGCTTTGCCAGCACCACACTCTCGACTCCCTCTCCACCTATCCGCCTCCTATCCACAACCTTCCCCCAAACTCAAGCCTCAGCATAAATACAACCTTTTCCGAGATGCTTCTAGTCTGAAGATGGGTCAGTGGACTCAAAACATGAATTCTGTTTTCTCTCCACAGATACTGCCAGATATGTTGAGTTTCTCCAGCAATTTCTGTCTGTGTTTATTTCAGTTCTCCAGTATCTGCAATGCTTTGTTGTATTTTGGTGTTCTTATATGAATTTTGTTTTTCTTTCACTTAAGTTCATTGTTGTATTTTTACAAGTTTACCTGATGATTGGTTGCAAAGTGGAGTTCTTTAAACAATGTTGCAGCAATCTGCTCTAAAGCACTCCACCCCAAAACTTCACCTGTGCTAACTTTCAAATACCTGTAATGTGAAATGAATTTTTGCACTTATCAGTGTAAGTGATATCTTCTTTGCTTCTTTGCCCAGAAGCAGGGGCTTGGTAGTTATTTGCTCAACATGATTTTCTTTCCTATGGGTAGAGCAAGGAGGCAGGCCCCGAGTCTGTCTCAGTCAGAATGGACATCAGATCCTGTGCTGTTGGTGTTAATCTGATCCACATATTCGCTGTCTAGCCAACTGGCCTAACTAGTCCCCCAGTAAGTGATATAAGTCTTCAATAATGAAAGTCATTTCATTTTAAACACAGTTGTTAATATCAAGTAATCTGATTTTAGTATCACAGGGATCAGATGGAGATTAAACCTCCTTCTCCTCTGACTCAATTATGTGTCTCAGAAAAGCCTACCCCACAGCAGAATTGTAAATTTTTCCACTTCTCACACCAGCCATTCCATCCACTTTCTAAATGAAATTGTTTTATTCAGTGCCATTTATTTCTCTAAAGGGCAGTTTGTACAATGGATCAGTGCCCATTAGGAACTACCAATACATAGCATGGCCAGATGAAATACATATTGCATTACAGCAGGAACTTGAAATACCATAACATAAAGTGGGACGCCATTCTGCATAAAAGTTCCAAGAATAAAGTCTGCGAATTTGGCTCAATCCTTTGCATCCATTTCCACTGATATTAATGAGCAGTTACGATAGCTTCACGATTATTGTTTTGGACGAGCAACTAGACATTGTTTAGTTCAATTTCCACCATGACCCAGTTGCAAAATTAAGCACAATAATTTTTGCCATTTGTGCACACCATGAATTTGCTAGTTTGTTGGAAAAACCTGACTGATTCACTAAGGCCGTCTGAGGAAGGGAATCTTCTATTCAGTTAGAAGATTAGAAGTCTAGCCTACATATGTTCCTAGTCTCACATGGTGGTTGATTCTTAGTAACCTAAGGGCAACTGGCAATACATAATAAAAGTTACATTACCAGTATCGCCCACATCCCAAAAGCAAATGTTCAAAATCTCCATCTTTTGATTTGCTGATTATTATTTAATTGATGTCAGCTGGCCCCTAAACTGCAAACCAGGGCATCCCATTCCAAAATGGGTCAATGTTCAGCATCACACTCCAAAATCCAGACTGAGCAACAAGACTAAAAACATCTGATCATGACCTTAAGACAACACTAATAAGTCTATATCCTCAAATCAGAAATTATGCGTGAAATATGCCATTTATTAGCCAGTTAGTAGATTGCCTTTTATTATGTTTTAAGAAATCAAAAATAAACAAAATTTCTAGATTGAAAAGTACCATAGTCCAGTACATATTAGTTTGGTATATACTGTACTAATGTCATTTTCTTGTAGGTTTGCAATAGTAAGAGGACTCTGTCCAATGTGACATTGATGTATATTAAGTAATATTTTTAACAGTATGCACATTTAGTGGAGAAATTATGGAAATGAATCATTGATACGAGGGACAAGTGTTCTCCATGGACATCTGGCATTGTTATAAGTAATCAATTGGACATGGTCGTGCATTAACTTTTAAGGATCCAAAAGGACAGATCCATCAATTGTCCACTATAGTATCTTTTTGGATGTTTAAGTAGGAATTATATAAAAAGGAAGATCACAGGCAAGCTGATGGTCAGGGTATATGCCAAAGCAATGTCATCTTATAGCAGGCCAGCAGTCATATTACACCAAATATACCTTTCAGGTCGCTTCTGCTTTTTTCAGTGCCACATCAAGCCTAAGGATGTGCAGTCCACCAATATTTTTCAGATGACTGACACCATAAATTCAGCTGCAACCAGTGGCATATCCCTCCATCTTGCTATCCCTCCATTGCCAATACAATAAATCTTTTCAATAGTTGTGTTAAAAAAAACAAAGTGTCAGCACATTACAAGATTAAAATCAAAATGTTCTTTAAACGAAGCATGCTTTCATTATCTATTTGCTGTCTACATATGTTAACTATTCAATATGCATTTTTGTTTTTTATTGCAGTGTTCAGCACAGTGTGGTCTTGGCCAGCAGATGAGGACGGTCCAGTGCCTCTCATATACGGGTCAACCATCTAGTGAGTGTCCTGAAGCCCTTCGACCACCCTCAATGCAACAGTGTGAGAGCAAATGTGATGCTACTCCAATCACCAATGCAGAAGGTTGGTACTTAAAAATAATTTTAAAATAACAATAAGTTGAGGTATTTTAAGGAATGAGTTTTAAGCATCTCTTCAGTTTGAATGGTTTCAGGTATTTTCATCCACAAGTTTTCTGGTAAGAGATGCTGGAATTTTCTAAATTGCTCCAGTGTGGTGTGTTGTTTGCTGGTTCAATTGCATGCATCTGTTACTTGTGCCAAAAGAATTTCTGCCAAGTAAAAATAATGGGATTTGTAAACATTGGGCTTTTCCTAAGTGCTGTTGCAAAAGGAAGCAAGTTTGTGGATAGTACTTACGTTGAATTTTATAAAAAAAGAAGCAGATTTATGTCAATTGACGTAGACTTTATATTACAAATGTCAAATGACAAATAAGTACCAGCAGAGAACTTAACTCATTGACTTTGTTTGGAACACACGGCTTTGGCAGATAGTTACAAAAACTTACCCAACTTTTGACAACTGGGATTATGAAAAATGCTTGATTGCTGTAAAACCCAATCTGAACAGTTATTTTGTTCTCACTTTGAACTACAACCTGTTTCTTCAACACACCATGTTTAATTTAACATCATGTCATAGAATCCCTATAGTGTGTGGAAACAGGCCATTTGACCCAAAACGTCCATACCAACCTTCCAGAGAGGGTCCCACCCAGACTCATCCCCCTGCCCTAAACCTGTAAACTTGCATCTCCCATGGCTAATCCACCTAACTGACACATCCTTGGGCACTATGAGCAATTTAGCATGACCAATCACCTAACCTGTACATCTTTGGACTGTGGGAGGAAACCAGAGCACCTGGAGGAAACGCAAGCAGACACAGGGAGAATGTGCAAGATATATGCTTTGTTTTGAAGCAGATTAGGTAATTCACAAATAGTCAAAATACATTTCTTAACAATAAATCACCAAAAAAATCATTTTTTGAGGAAACGTTTGCATGTTTTCTTAGTTGATGACAGAAGTAAGGGTGTATTTCGGAAAGAAATTTCAAACACTTGTGAAAGTTTATATCAATGACAGATATGCTTTTGAATTCAGCATCTGTTTGGGTTCTTGAATTATACTTTTTGAATTACAGTATTTGTTTGAAGCCAGACTTTGAAGCATTACTTTGTTAAGTGTACTGTTTCAATTTCTGTTGAGACTATACTGTAGTACAAATACCAACCATCCAGTCTGAACTATAATGAATGAAATACAGTTCTGTCCCATTTCTTATAAGGTATGTGTGTGGCTACAGTATCCAGACAGTCCAAGGTCACCTGAAACTTGAACCACAATGCCATTTGACTCATTTTTCATGCAGTTTCAAGTTTCATTGTCGTTTACATAGCATGTTCATGCACCTTTCACGGTAGCTCCAGTACTTTGTCATTCGTATTTATTGTTTTGACCGTAATGTATATCCTTGGTATATTCCACATCTGTAAATCAAGCGGTGGATATTCTTTACGATTCATTGATTCCAGACTAAGTTTCTTTTTAACCAATGGCTAGTCAAATCCCACAGAGAATGTCCTACTCATGGTTATTGTACATTTTACAAAAGTAAATCATAAGAAGATAAATCATGAATGTAGGCTATCTAAAGTGAAAACTGGAAATACTTGAGATAAGCATCAGTAACTATCTGAGAGAGTAAAAAGCATTCATTTCTGGATGGGATCGTTTATCAGATCATGAAACTTTTTTTATTTCAGAAGAAGTTTACTTTGACATTGTTTTATAATTCATGCATTCTTATCAATGATAAAATTTTAGTCTGGTTTTAAAGGGAATTGATTTAACATGTTTGTACACAGGTAAATATACATACTTGAATGTTTTCAGAAATGAAGTTGATTCCTTCTGCAACTTCTGGTCAGTACTGAGTTCAAAGATTCAGTCTAGTGCTTTGTAAACCTAGTTCCAATCTTTGCTGCCATAAAGTGGCTTCATTATAATGAGTTTGGGATTGGGATATTTAATCATACATGTGCATGATTAAAAATAAAAAGATAACGTAAAGCTTTATTTGAACAGAAAGGCTTAAAAACCTGGAAATCTCAAAAAAGAACAAATGTCGCAATGGTTCATCCAGGATTAGCGTCCTCCTTCTGGAAAATAGTGGAGTCCTTCTGGTAGAAGCATATACAACGTGGAGTTGCACCATGTCAGTTCTGTTGCCTTATTCATTGCAGTCCATTCTTTTATTTTATAGAATGCAAAGATGTGAACAAGGTGGCTTACTGCCCACTGGTGCTGAAGTTCAAGTTCTGCAGCAGAGCCTACTTTAGACAGATGTGCTGTAAGACCTGCCAAGGACATTGACCTGAAGCAAGCCTCGTTAATTCTATCTTGGAAAACTATCCTCGTTCATTCTATCTTGGTGCCTGCCCTGAATTCACACAAAGGAATGGGATTTGATGTCCCCCAAACTCTACCCTGTGGAAAATATAACCACTGGTCAGCTTCAGCTGACAATAATTTGCTGTTATTTTAACTTCTGTGAAGTGGGATTTTTAAAAAAAACAAAGGTGCTGGACACAGAGAGGAGGAGATGCCAGTTCTAAATTTTCTGCTCGGCAACACGAAAAACATTCAGCTGTTAGGAACATGCATGGTCACTTGTACAAATTGAATAGTTGGTTCATCTCCAGGGACCAGAAAGTTCATGTAATATATATTGGACCTCAAAAAGGGAGAGAACAGTTTGCATATGTTCAAAAGCTGATAAAGCAGAAAATAATTATCTGAGCTTGCCTAGCTGTAAAAAACTCTGATAGAAATGATGTTTTCAATACACTACAAAAACATGACAATTATTTATCTTACGTAACAGTGACCAAAAAAATGTTATAATATCAACTGATAAGTTATTTTAAAAAGAACCAAAAATGGAACACACTTTTTCTGTATGTGGTGCTAAATTTCTAGTACTTTCCACTGAAATTCTCTTTCCAGTTTAAAGTAAAATTGATGCCTCTACCCTGGAGTTCTCAGTCAGGTGAATTAATTCACTGAACAAATCTTAGTGAAGCAAACCATTAGATTGGTAGGGATGCAGGAATGCATCAAAATCAATGAAGATTTCTTGCTGCCAACTAAAATTAGGGCTTGTTGATAAAATATTTTATCATTAAACTCAGTAGATATCTTAAGATAAAAAGAAACACAGATATTTCTGTTGAAGCCATTATAAAGTAAGGGGTGCCAGAGATCGTAAGCTCAAGTGCTGTTCTGCCCACGTAAGTGATGTCTAGAGCTTGAATTCTACCACTCTAACCACCTTTGTTTATGCTACTGGTTTTGGAGTGGTCTCGACCGCACAGGCATCCAGTTTTGTAAACCAGGTTCCATTCAACCAGTTCTGGTCAAGATCACCATTCTAGGCATAATGCAAAGACAAACTATCCACTTTGAAATGAGGCACACCTTTCAGCGAAGCTTGTAATAAAAAGAAAGGAAATAAATGCTCCAGATGCTTCTCTGTTTCGAAAGGGGAAACACCTGTTTCAAAATAATTTCTGTGCTGCTAAACAGATAAATGCAGCCAAAGAATATTTGCAAAGGAGAAAATATAAATGTTAGAATATTTAGTAGCAGTACTCTCACTAGGAATATTAAGCAATGCATTATGTTTAGATTTGACAATGTATTGTTACCTTAAATATATTTAAATGTGAAACCACATAGTATTGTATACTAAAGCTAAAAGATAGACATGATTCCAAAGCCCAGTGCTAGCAGAGTAAATGGCCTAGCTTGATTAAAGACTCAATATTGAGATAATAAAAGAGGATACTTGTTCAAATAACTATAGTACTTGAAAACTTGCAGTTTGCAGCAGGTACTTTATGAATGTGCATTTGTGTTGAACTGTGCCTCTTTTGTCGAGTGCAATGAACCTATCTTAAGTGAGAATATTTGTAAATCATTGTGTACAAAATCCATTAACATGCAAAACAGGGCACTTTTCATCAGTGAGGTGAGATTCTGTAGATTTTGAATGAAACAAATGTTTAGTAGAGTACATTTATTTTCATTTCAAAGGAATTATTTTAAAGTAATTTTCATGAAAATGTGATTTTTTTAAAATAAAAAGAACTAACCAGCTAACTATACATCATGAAAATAACTAAGCAAGGATGTGATTTTTTTTTACACAGAAATATACAAGTTGACAATTCTCTTTGATGGCAGTCTGCATAAGAAATTGTCATGTCACACGTTTGGTCTCAAGTCATAGCTATAAAGAAATCCTTTCTAATATAAATACAGACCAAGGAGGTTTTTTTTGACAATCCATATATGATGTTGTGCTGCACACTCAAGTCATAACCATGAAAATCTTGTCTGTCATCTACTACCTCTCCACAGTAAACAGCTTTATTCCACACCACTATTGGCCATGTCAAAGTGGTATTTGTTCAGACACCTATCATTAGGCTTGCTTAACAAACTCATTTCAGATATTGGACATCATTCTGAAAAAAACCAGTCAGTCAACCTTGGTGTTGTCATGCCTTGAGAGGTCTAAGAATATCATAAAAGGAATGGTGTGCTATGACACTCCCAAGAATAGGGCCCTCATAGCAGTACTTAATATTCCAGGCATGAGAATGTTTATCAATAAATGTTACCTTTCAACAAGGAGCTTTATTTAAAAAAATCTTCTTTACCTCAGATTAGGTATTTACATTTCAAAAACTTGTTTCCACAGATGGATTTTTGTTCTGTGGTACTGGTGCTATATAAACAGGGAGTTGAATGTATAGAACAGCACTGAGAGTGAAAATAAAACAACTCCCTCAATATTGGATTGCATTATTAAAGGGAACAGAATGCAACATGTGTATGAATTAACAAACTCAGAAAAACAACTTCAAACTTGGACTCAATGAAAATGGACCAGAAAATGTGTTCAAATAGCACAGTGCATTGCTGCTGCTACTTTGTAGCCACCTCAATACCAAAGTTGAATCCTTTCAATAGTTTTCAAACTGATAACAGAACCAGTTGTGCAAGCTGTAAAGGAATTTGACAGGCCTGCCATTGCTGAGAAGAACATTACATTGTAGCCAGTTCAATGAAGAGCCTAAGGCACACACTGCAGTATTATCGGCATCTGGTCACAGGGACTGAGAAAGGACTTATCCACAGATATATCCCCAAGGTGCATACTTCATGAAGAAATACACTTAATTATGGATTCTATTAATCACTGAATGTCACATAAATATTCTTATCCAGAATGGAAAACTAGCATTGTATTATTGTGATTAGTTGCTTATATTTTGTATTCAGTATTAATGTGGTACACTGTTACTAAATATTTTCTTTTTTGTAAATTATATGCTAATTTATTGCCATGTTTCAAGACACTTGTTCTACATTCAATTCACTGCATAAATTGAAAGGTAATACTGAATACAGTGAAATGATATTCCATATTTGTGACACAGATTTTTTTCCTAGGTAATTTAAATCAATAAAGTGCAGCTTCCAAATGTTATCTTCTTGTTTATATGATTGTTTAATTACATCAAGCATGAATTCAGTTATATACCCTGGTAATATGCATGCATTGTTTACATATGAGTTGAAGCAACACTATAAAGCTTTGGTGCAATCCCTAATTCAGACTTAATTTGTCAAGTCAAGGTTAAATACAGGTGAAGTTTAAAATTATTGTTGCTAATGCAATCCTATGGGAATAAAATCCCAAACATTTTGCTTCATTTCATGAATCTAAACTTGTAAATGTTTGTGTAATGAATGGTTATAAAAATGTTTTCCAATTGATATTTTCCACTAAATTATTATCACTATATTTAACAATCTGTTCACGTCATTTATTTAGTCTGAAAAAAAAACTATTTGTTTAATTCACCTAAGAAATAAAACAGGATGCCATTAACCTGAGGATGAAGTTCTTCCATTATACACAACATTGACCCTGATTTATGAATCTGTTCATTTATTGTCTCATTGCATTTTCTTTTTCTTTACTGAGTACTTTTATTGTAAGAGACCTAGTATATTCTCCATGCTCTGATATATGGAAATGTCTGCCAGGTATTTATACACCTTTATCACCGAACCTTGCAATTGGGTTTAACGATGATCCAAACTTAACGATAGTGTTTGATACTTTGAACCACAAGGTTCTGTGTCCAAGCTAAAAGTTACTTTTTCCTAGGTCAACTTCTTAACCCACCCAAGTCATCATAGTTTGGATCACCTTCACAGCCCTGTTCTGCAATTTCTACTGAACACAGATGTCCTGGATAGTTTCCCTTGGTGATCTGAATTGAACATAGATGGTATTGAATAATGGTTCACTTTTAATACAACAGTCTCAGACTTGGACTTGGCTCATGTGGTAATATAGTTGCAGTACACCCAAAAGCTCCTCTGTTCAGGTCCATGAACTTGTTTAATCTGATCTTTGCAGTGCCTCTGATCCAGTTCGTGGGCTTTTATGATCTGGTCTATGAGTTCCTCTGATTCAATCTATGAATTTCTCTAGTCCTAAGTGTCGCAGCTTCTGCTGGTTCCTTCACAAAATGACTTAAGCAATATTGAACTAGATTTTCCCAGTTGCAAGGAGATAGGTTTGAAGAGGGACACGAAGATTGAAGTTAGAGAACCGTAAGGAGTCGTCACATTGTTCTGCCTACATCAACTGTGTTCATAACTTGCATTGGATCTGCCAATTGAGTATCACTGCAAGCACTCCTACTGGGCCTGCCTGTTTCTGATCCACCCAGTTGTTATTAATTGGATGGCTTTCCTGGAGACACCTTCTTAATTGGCCAGCTCTGGAACTAGCAACTAGGTAGATTCTTATGAATTTTACATTTCAAAGCAACAACTTGTTTTTTATGGTGTCTTTCTTGTAATGATATGTGACATGTTGCTTCATAGCAGTCAACTTTATCAGCTATGCATGAAATATGATAGTAAGGCAGATGACCAAAAACCTAGTTGAGAAGATGGGTTTAAAGGGCACCCTTAAGAATAGAAGAAGGGTTTCAAGAGAGAAAATTCCAGAGCTTTGGTGCAATGAAACACACAGCCAATAAAAGGTGAACAATTAAAATCAGGAATACTTAAATGGGCTGAAGTAGAGGAGTAACATCTCAAAGGGTCGTGGAGCTGGAAGAGGTTACAGGGATAAGAAGGAATGATGCCATGGAAGGAATTGAAAAAAAAGTGCATAGCCTCACAAATTTCCATATTATATATTCAATCTGTCAAAGTCTTGCCCACTTGCCTAATCTGTCTATATCCTTCAGCGGACTCTTTGTGTCATCCTCGCCACTTACCTTCCCACCTGTTTTTGTGCCAGGCACAAACTTGGCCATAGTACTTTCACTTCCTTCCTCTATTTATCAATATATATTGGAAATAATTGTTCTATGTTGATGTCATTGGGAAGCTGAACAATCTTATATTTTGTCTAATCATGCAAGTCATTGTTGTAGTTAGTAAACAGACAATCTAAACAGCACCCCTTGACATTCAATAGTGTTGCCATCACTGAATTCCCCCATTATAAACATCTTGGGGGTTATCATTGACTAGAAACTCAACTGGACTTGCCACATGAACACAGTATCAACAAGAGGTCAGAAGCTTGAAATACTGTGATGAGTAACTCACCTCTTGACAATATATCACTGTTCTTTCACTGTCACTGGGTCAAGATCTTGTAATTCTCTCCCTAATGGAATTGTGGGTCAACCTGAAAACACATGGGTCAACCTCATCCCAGGCGGTATGGAGGCTTCTCATTGCCAGGGACCCAGGTTCAATTCCACCTTCGGGTGACTGTCTGTGCAGAGTTTGCACATTCTCCCTATGTCTGCATAGGTTTCTTTGAGGTGGACTGGTTTCTTCCCAGTCCAAAGATGTGCAGGTTAGGTGGATTGGCCATGCTAAATTGCCCAAAGATGTGCAGGCTAAGTGGATTAGCCATGGGAAATGCATGTTTACGGAGATATGGTAAGGGGATGGGTCTGGGTGAAATGCTGTTTGGAAGGTCGGTGTGAACTCGATGGGCCAAATTACCTACTTCCACACTGTACGGATAGTATGATTCTATTCTGTGACTCCCCAAGCCTGTACATCATCTACAAGGTACAAGTCAGGAGTCTGATGGAATGCTCCCCTGAATGGGTACAGCTCCAACAACACTCAAGCTTGACACCATCAAAGCAGCCCGATTGAGGCACCACATCCACAAGTGTCCACTCACTCCATCACTGATGCTGAGTGGCAGCAGTGTGTACAATTTACAATACACTGCAGAAATTCACTAAAGATCCTTAGGTAGCACCTTCCAAACTCACAAACACATTCATCTAGAAGGACAAGAGCAGCCGATACATGGGAATGCTGCCACCTCCAAGTTCCACCCCAAATCACTCACCATCCTGACTTGGAAATATATTGCTGTACCTTCACTGTCACCGAGTCAAAATCCTGTAATTGTCTCCCTAGTGAAATTGTGGGTCAACCTACAGCATGTCACTATTTAAAGAAAATGATCAGGAAAAGCCACGGAACTATAGACCAGCGAGTCTGATGTCAGTGGTGGGCAAGCTGTTAGAGGGAATCCAAAGTGACAGGATTTACATGATTTGGAAAGGCAAGGTCTGATTAGGGATAGTCAGCATGGCTTTGTGCGTGGGAAATCATGTCTCATGAACTTGATTGCGCTTTATGAAGGAGTAACAAAGTGAATTGATGAGGGCAGAGTGGTAGACGTGATCTTTATGGACTTAAGTAAGGTGTTCAACAAGGTTCCTCATGGGAGACTATTTTGCACCATTTGGATACAGAACTGGCTTGAAAGTAGAAGACAGAAGGTAGTGGTGGAGAGTTGCTTTTCAGACTGGAGGCCTGTGACCAGTGGAGTGCCACAAGGATTGCTGCTAGGTCCTCTACTTTTCATCATTTAAATAAATGATTTGGATATGAACATAGGAGATATGGTTAATAGGTTTGCAGATGACACCAAAATTGGAGGTGTAGTGGACAGCGAAGAAGGCTATCTCAGAGTACAATATGATCTTGATTAGATGGACCAATGGGCTGAGGAGTGGCAAATGGAGTTTAACTTAGATAAATGTGAGGTGCTGCATTTTGGAAAAGCAAATCAGAGCAGCGCTTACACACTTAATGGTAAGGTCCTGGGGAGTGTTGCTGAACAAAGAGACCTTGGAGTGCAGGTTCATAATTCCTTGAAAGTAGAGACGCAGGTAGATAGGATAGTGAAGAAGGCATTTGGTATGCTTTCCTTTATTGGTCAGAGAATTAAGTATAGGTGTCGGGAGGTTGTGTTTCAGATGTACAGGACATTGGTTAGGCCACTTTTGGAATATTGCGTGCAATTCTGGTCTCTTTCCTATCGGAAGGATGTTGTGAAACCTGAAAGGGTTCAAAAAAGATTTACAAAGATCTTGCTAGGATTGGAGGATTTGAGCTCTAAGGAGCTGAATAGGCTGGGGCTGTTTTCCCTGGAGCATCAGAGGCTGAGCAGTGACCTTATAGAGGTTTATAAAATCATGAAGAGCATGGATAGGATAAATATACAAGGTTTTTTCCCTGGGATGGGAGAGTCCAGAACTAGAAGGCATAGGTTTAGGGTGAGAGGGGAAAGATATAAAAGGGATCTAAGGGTCAACATTTTCACACAGAGGGTGGGGCATGTATGGAATGAGCTGCCAGAGGAAGTGATGGAGGCTGGTACAATTACAGCATTAAAAAGGCATCTGGATATATATATGAATAGGAAGAGATTTAGAGGGATATGGGCCAAGTGCTGGCAAATGGGACTAAATTAGGTTGGGATGTCTGGTCAGCATGGACGAGTTGGACTGAAGGTTCTGTACCTGTGCTGTACATCTCTATGACTCTGATATGGGTCAACCTCAGCACATGGACTGCAGCGGTTCAAGAAAGCAGCTTACCACCATCTTCTCAAGAGCAACTTGGAACAGGCAATAAATGCTGGCCCAACCAACAATGTCCACATCCAACAGATTTTAAAAAAAGTGGACCCAGCACTGGTGGCACTCCACTAATGATTTCTTGACAACCCAGAAAAGACCAATTTATCCCTACTCTCTACTTCTTATTAGCTAACCAAACCTTTATCCATGTTAATATATTACTCCCTGCACCACCTATCATGTACAGCAACCATTAATGTGGTACATTATGAAACACCTTTTTTAAAATCCAAGGAAACAGCATCTACTGGCTCCTCTTTATTAACCATGGATGTTACTTTATCTATTAGTTCAATAAGACCTTTCACAAAACCATGTAGGCTCTCATTGTTCGAAATTGTGATTCCTTAAGTATCCTGCTATAGCACTTTAATGATGGATCTTAGCACTTTGACTATGCTCGATGTCAGGCTAGCCGGCCAATAGCTTCCTGCTTCCTGTCTCCTTCCTTTCTTGAATAAATGTGCTACATTTTCTACTTGCTAACCCACTGGTGCCATTTCAGAATCCTCGGGACGTGTAAAGTTTTAGGTGCAATAGTTTTCCTAGCACTTTTCCCCTTTTTCTTTGCCAATTTGACTGTTCTTTGGAAGCTTGTCAGTTCTTTAACAATATTTAACAGACATGTATCAGCAGGTCATAGGGTAAGATTGCCACGGAAAAGGACAAGGAGCAATCCAGAGCAAATATATCATTTTCAGTTGCAGGAAGTTAAATCAGGCCCCAACAAATCAGAATCAAAGATTGGCAGCCAAAGCTGTAACAGGACAATAGGTAGTCTTGAAAGGAAAAGTAGTTCATATACAGTCAAAGTGCATTCCCAAAGTAAAGTAAAGGGACAAGTAAAACCAGAGATCCCTGGATGACAAATGAGAAAGAATAAAATGAAGCAGAAAAGGGGTTCATACTAGTGATGTCAGGTTGCTAATGCATATGAGAACCAAACTGAATACAAAACGTTCAGAGGGGAAGTCAGGAAAAACAAAACAGCAGAAATGAGAGAGTATGATAACAGACTAGCAACTAACATCAAGAGAATGCAAACATTTTATCTAGACAGGTAAATAATTTTTAAAAATTTAAAAATTGTGAAGGGTTGCAGATGTGATTTACACATGGAGTGAAAGGGCATGGCTAAAGTACAGAGAGTACTTTCCATCTGTCTTTCCAAAGGAAGAAGATGTTGCTATAATTATAGCGAAAGAGAAGGCAGCTGAGACATTGGATAGGCTAAACATTGAAAAAGGAGAGCTGTAACAAATATTGGCTGGACTTATGTTGATTAACCACTAGGATTGCCTCAGCTATTTCTGAGGATGCTGCTAAATGTACAGGTGGAAATGATGGAGACACTCACCGTAATCTTGCAATCGTTATCAGATAAAGGGATGATGTCGATGTTATGAAGATATGGGTGTACTTTAAGAGAGTTAAAAGCAGCAGAACTACTGGACACAGCACCAAGTGTTCTCAATAAGGCATCTATGGATGGAACACTTGGTCGAACAACTTGATTAGCTTGTTGCCTGGAGACAAAAACAAATTCAAATTTGGCCAATCAGTTTAAATTATACCCCAAAAATAATACCAATTTCTAATCAAGTTTGAATTGAGTATATTGACAATCTTAAAAACCAATGACACAATCCAATGCTCTGGGGTATAAGACCGGGGGGAAATTGAGCAGTTGTGAGGAGAACTGCCAAGTCCTAGCATGTAACAGACTGCTTGAAAAAGTATCTTTCTTAAAAGTACCTTTTCAGTCAGTAACCTGTAATGCAGAAATTCCTAACAAGGAGAAAAGAAGATACAGGAAGATCCTAAGACAAGAACCTAAAGCTGCCTAGTTTTGAGATGCGCTGTTTTGTAAATCTTAATTTGGAGTTTTATCAGGCTAGTATTATAGAAGGGAAGGTAAAATAAAGGTTAGAGGAAGAAGTTGTAAATAGTGGTTAGTTAATTATTCTTTGTTATATTTTAATAAATAAAATTGTAATTTTTACTTTACATTGTTTTCGGCCACTCAAATTTTTACAGATCACTGCACAGGATAAATCTTTTCTGTGTTGCTGGTTTTAAGTTAAGCAGGAGGGTTTAACCTGTGTAATAACATTGAGATAAATCAAACAGCACTCAAAATACACAGGGGTGGTGTGCGGATATTGCCCAGGGAGCATTTGGAAAACACCCAGGAATGTTCACTCATGAGGGAAGTCCCAGCTGCTGTGGTTCTGTTCACCGAGCTGGAAGTTTTTGTTGCAAACGTTTCGTCCCCTGTCTAGGTGACATCCTCAGTGCTTGGGAGCCTCCTGTGAAGCACTTCTGTGGTGTTTCCTCCGGCATTCCAGTTGTCCAGAAGCGGCAGGGACAGGCCACTATAAATGCCGGAGGAAACACCACAGAAGCGCTTCACAGGAGGATCCCAAGCACTGAGGATGTCACCTAGACAGGGGACGAAACGTTTGCAACAAAAGCTTCCAGCTCGGCGAACAGAACCACAACAACGAGCACCTGAGCTACAAATCTTCTCACAAACTTGGAAGTCCTAGATTGGGAAGGGAAGCTAATGGCCACAGGGAGTAGAGGAACTAGCTGTAGATAGTGAGGATGGCTGGCCAGAAGTGAGGCTAAGGCCCAGGAATTAAGACTATAGTTTGGGGAATTGAGACTGCCGGGTTAAGGGAGAGCGAGACTGATTGGAATTGGGGAAATGTGCTGCTGTGAAGGGGAGAGAGGAGCTGCAAAAAGGAGTGAGTGGCTGAAAGGGACAGAGTGTACTGAAGTGTACAGAAATGTATATCAGTTATATTTTTTTGAAAAATATTTGTTGTTGACAGATGTTAATTTAAATACTATGATGTATATGAAATTAATTTTTACCTTGTATGTTGGGGCTTTAAGTTTAATGGAACGATGGTTAGAGTTAACGACAATGATGAATCCTTCTACTTTTACTCTTGTATGGTTTGACAATCTCAACAACAGGGCCCTAGCCATCTGCTCATTGTAGAAGCTGAATGCTGAGATTGGGCATAGCAATCAAACTATCCTGCATAATGATGGATACCCTGATCAAATGATCACTTATGCAAGGATCAATGTCAACTACCTTTGGCCCTGACTGAGCCCAGTCTACTTCAGATTATCCTGGAAGGAAAAAGTGTCTCACACTGCTCCTACTGTGCAATAAATCCACTCGTGGTTTTCTCCACAAACAGAATGTCATCAAGACATAGAATCATAGAATCCCTACAGGGTGGGACTGACATTTACCTACCACACAAATGAGTACTGTGATCTATGAATTCCAGTGCCGGTATGATGCCAGGTATTAGGTATGTAGGTCGTAGACTCAAGTGACTGGTGAACAATCTATATCCTGGTCTGAGAATTAAGATTAGTGGTTAATCATTCTCCATGCCTGACCAATCACCCACTTCTCATTCTATGTAAAATGGTGTCTCTTTTTTCCAAGTCTGTTCCTTGCATCCTAGTTCTGATGAGGGCATGACTAAAAACTTCAACTTCGAGTGTGTTTTGAGCAATGTTTTATGTAGTTATCAATAACACATAAGTAAGCACAATAGTTGTATTCTAATAAATGAATTACTGAGAATGAAAAAGAGGCAACCAAAAACCCAAAAAAAAGTCCCCAAAGATTGGAAAGTGCCACTTGAAAAAAACTCAAGAGGAGCCCTCAAAAAAAAACATTTATCTTGAGCCAGCCAGTGCCGGCCCGTCAGTTTAACATTGGTGGTGGGAATGCTTTTAGAAGTATAACTTGGGATAAAATTAAGTCACTTGGAAAAATTCAAATTAATAAAATGAAGTCAGCACAGATATTATTTAATTGATCTGATTCAATTTTCTTTGACAAAGTGCTATTTAACAGGGTGGTCTGCCAAGTTGTGCCCATAGAGTTAAAGGGATAATTAGCCCATGGATTTGGCTGAGTGACAGGAATCAGGATCATCGAAACTGGTTGTTTCTCAGACTGGAAACTGGCATACAGTGAGCATTTCATATCAGGAACTGTATTTCAGTGATTCATATCTTGCTCCATGTAATCTATGACCTAAATTTCAGTATGCAAGGCACGATTATAAAATCTCTAGGTGATACTGAATTTGCATAAAAACAGAAATTGTTGGAAAATTTCATGAGGTCTGGCAGCATCTGTGGAGAGAAATCAGAGTTAATACTTCAGGTCCAGTGATCCTTCTTCAGGATAAGTGTAAGGTGATGCACTTATGCAGAACAGACAAGGCAACAAGAATAAATGATGAATGGTAGGATGCTAGAAAGCAGCAAGGTTCAGAGGGACCTTAACGTATCAAGACAGGAAGATAAAATGTTAAGAAGGCATATGGAAAACTTGCTATTATCAGCTGAAGTATAGAGTTGAAGAGCAGGGACATTACGTTGAAACTGTTTAAATTTAGGCTACAGATGGAGTATTGTGTGCAGTTCTGGAATCCACCTTATAGGAGGGATATGATTCCATTGGAGATGATGTCAAGGAGATTTATCAGGATGTTGCCTGGGCTGGAGAGTTTTAGTTATGAAGAAAAATTGTATAAACTGGCCTTGTTTTCCTTGGAGCTTAAAAATGTGTTGTTGGAAAAGCACAGCAGGTTAGGCAGCATCAAAGGAGAAGGAGAATCGACGTTTCAGGCATAAGCCCTTCTTCAGGAATGCCCGAAACGTCGATTCTCCTTCTCCTTTGATGCTGCCTGACCTGCTGCGCTTTTCCAGCAACACATTTTTAAGCTCTGATCTCCAGCATCTGCAGTCCTTTCTCCTTGTTTTCCTTGGAGCAGAGGAAACTGAGGGTGGGGGGGGGGGGGGGGGGGGGCGGTGCACAACTGAGATGCATACAATTATGAGGCGTAGAGGCAGGTAGACAGGAAGAAACATGTCCCTTTGATGGAGGGATCAATGACTTGTCGGGGAACCAGGTTCAGAGGGGATATGAGGAAAAATAAATTCACTGAGAGGGTGGTGGGAATCTGGAACTCACTACCTATAAAGATGAGACAGGCAGCAACCCTCAGAGCATTTAAGAAGTATTTAGATCTTCATTTATGATGCCAAGGTGAATAGATGCAAGAAAATTGGCTTGGAGCAGTTGGGTGTTTGTGTTTGACTGGAATGGACTCAGTAGGCTAAAGGGTCTTTTTCTACCGTGGAGACCTTTATGGTTTTCTGACATGGAAAGATTGAGAAAGGTGTCAATGCAATATGTAGAATCCTGGAAAATGAGTAGCTAGGATGTACAATACAGCTCCTGAGAGCATGATGGAGGCAGAGTTAATTTTAGCTTTCAAAAGGGATTCAACTGCCCAAAGAGGAAAAAAAGTCTGCAGTGCCACGGGGAAAGGACAGAGAAATGGAGTTTGCTGAGTTGCCCTTGCAAAGAGCAAGCCTTTGGGCCATAACCCTTCCATGGTTTGATCATTCTGAGTTCCATAAAAGGTGGGCATAGATTTATAAGGTAGCAACACATTCAAGTGTTGTGGAGGAGAAGGCGATGTTGAAATGAGATAAAGGTTTGCAACAACGTACAAATAGAGGATTATTTTTGTGTAATGGATGATGACAGTAGTTTTGAGGTAGTGTAGGGGATACAATATTGAAAAGAGAGAAGCATTAACATAGTCATCAATATGGGGCAGGAAGTTCAGTCATCAACAATTTAATGTGAATAGCATTGATGGAGAAAGAGATGGCACTCTTTGGAGTACATGGACTCTGACAGCATCTCAGGGAACTTGGAGAGAAACGAAAGGTAGTGTGCTCCAAATTCTACATTGGTCAGTTTCAACCATTCTAAACAATTGCTTCTGCTTGCTTTGTTGTTTCATCAGGTTCAGCTAATTCTCTTTTGCTCCTTATGTTCACATCAAGGTATACTCTTGAAAATAACAGAATGTTCTGCAGTGTACTTTTTTGTAGAATGATGAAGGAAAAGCCAAAGGTGAAGAAAGCATAAGATGGAGGGCTCAGAAGAGAAACTAGTTCTTTGAAAGACAATTATAATTAGTCCCAGCCATCTGTTCTTTCCCTATAGTCATAGAAAGTTTTCCTTTTGAAACATATATCTAATATCATTAAATATTTCGGGATCTAATCAGTAGGTTGAGCTGAATGATCTGTTTCTTTGTTGTATCTTCTATATCATGGCCATCTAAGTTGTAGATTGAAAGAAAGTTGCTACACATTTTGTAACAAATATATGTAAGTATTTTATTAATTAATATACATTATTATTTTAATTATAAATGGATTTCCAATTTTATTTATTCAAATATTTACTGATTAAGGAAATTACTCAGGTTCATCAACCTGCAGGGCAAGTGTACCTTCTAAAATTATCACATTGACACATTGTAGCATCATAAATTTCCAGCACATTGAAGAAGACAGCAAACATCTATCAAAGTCCATGCACACATCAAAGTATAATTACAATACATCCAGATTCACGTTCACACTTCCAGATGAACCCACCTTACATTTGTCATGAAGAATATCTTGGTAAGAATAAGAAATGTGCCCAAATAAAGGATTTCCCTCGTGTTCCTATGAAAGATTGTGGCACATCATCAAATCCATTTCACTTCGAAAAGTAAGTTCCACCCTGACCCAACTTCAAAAAGAAAGCGTGATAAATGTGTTCACAACTACGTGAAAAAACTGGATAAATAACTTATGAAAACTTTAGGAAGAGAAATTACTTCATGAGTTGTCTTTGATAAGTGATCCTGATGAACCCTGGCCACTTTTTCCTCGCATACGTGATCTTATGTTGTTACATGCAACCAACATCATTTTTTGGTGGAACTTTTAGTGATGTTAGGGTATGTTTAACTTTGAAGAGCTGAATATTTTAAAAAGAAAAAATGCAGAAACAGACTTTGGATACAGAACTGGCTCAAAGGTAGAAGACAGAGGGTGGTGGTGGAGGGTTGTTTTTCAGACTGGAGGCCTGTGACCAGTGGAATGCCACAAGGATCAGTGCTGGGTCTTCTACTTTTTGTCATTTACATAAATGATTTGGATGCAAGCATAAGAGGTACAGTTAGTAAGTTTGCAGATCACACCAAAATTGGAGGTGTAGTGGACAGTTGAAGAAGGTTACCTCAGCTTACAACAGGATCTTGATCAAATGGGCTGAGAAGTGGCAGATGGAGTTTAATTTAGATAAATACGAGGTGCTGCATTTTGGGAAAGCAAATTTTAGCAGGACTTATACACTTAATGGTAAGGTCCTGCCAAGTGTTGCTGAACAAAGAGACCTTGGAGTGCAGGTTCATAGCTCCTTGAAAGTGGAGTCGTAGGTAGATAGGATAGTGAAAAAGGTGTTTGGTATGCTTTCTTCTTTTGGTCAGAGTATTGAGTACAGGAGTTGAGAGGTCATGTTGTGGTTGTACAGGACATTGGTTAGGCCACTGTTGGAATATTGCATGCAATTCTGGTCTCCTTCCTATCAGAAGGATGTTGTGAAACTTGAAAGGGTTCAGAAAAGATTTACAAGGATGTTGCAGGGTTGGAGGATTTGAGCTATGGAGAAAGGCTGAACAGGCTGAGGCTGTATTCCCTAGAGGGTCAGAGGCTGAGGGGTGACCTTATAGAGGTTTACAAAATTATGAGGGGCATGGATAGGATAAATAGACAAAGTCTTTTCCCTGGGGTGGGGGAAGGCATAGGTTTAGGGTGAGAGGGGCAAGATATAAAAGGGACCTAAGGAGCAACTTTTTCATGCAGATGGTGCACATGTATGGAATGAACTGCCAGAGGATGTGGTGGAGGCTGATACAACTGCAACATTTAAGAGGCATTTGGATAGGTATATGAATAGGAAGGGTTTGGAGGGATATGGGCTGGGTGCTGGCAGGTATGACTAGATTGGGTTAGGATATCTGGTTGGCATGGACAAGTTGGACCGAAGGTTGTGTTTCCATGCTGTACATCTCTATGACTCTATTGGTGACTGGCCTGGAGGATAGTGCAATTTAAATACTAATCTAGGGAGCACTATAGACATTCAGCACCATATTATCATGCCTAGTCTGGAAGCTGGAGTTGGTCAATTGAGGGATGACTGATGATAAACAATGGAAAAATAGGGAAAAAGAGAAAAACTGTTCTTTGTGGTTTTGGTAGGTGCCGAATGACTTTTGGAAACTTCAGAACTAGCTGCTGTTTTTAATCTCTCAAGTTATCTGCCCAGTTAAAGATTTGTTGAATATTCTGAGAAAAGAATCACAGTCTGTAAGAAGTAAGTGAATAATTCTCTAAATCTAATGAGTGTGTTTGCACTTACTGGGGACTTTGAAATTAGATATGCCGTCATACCTATGAATAATTCATTTTTGAAAGATTACAAGAAGGCTTGGCATCCATCATTTGAAACTGCTTAATTAAACTGACAGAATACAATTCCTTTATTTTTTTTTAAAATATCCCTGAACTGCGTCTGTCTGTCTGTCTGGCTGTGTGTGAGTGAATGCGGTTTATGATCAAAGATTTGTTTAAATCATACATATGAATTACATTATCTTGTTTAGTTGTGTCCTGATAAGCTCCAGTATTAACAATAAATTGCTAATTTTTGTTCAAGTTATAAACTTGGTGTCCAAAATGTGTTCTTCATAGAGTCTAGTTTGGAATAATTAGGCAAATTCTGAGGGTCATTAAATATTTTAATTTCATTATGTTGCAAATCCAGTGATCATGGAAAATATATAACATGGAAAAGTAGTTAATGAGTCGTTTGGGACAAAATGATATTATAGTCACAGTATTGATCATACCTAAATCTGAATAGATGTACACTTTTTCTCCTCACATTCATTAACATGGTATTAGTTATTTCCTCCAAAGTATTCAATATGTTACCTTTTCTCACCATTCACCTCTATGTCGTCCAGGTAGTCTTTCCCATGCACAGCATTCACTAGAAATATTGAATAATACACACCAGTTCTCACACTTATTGCATCTTGGGTTTATTTTTATTCCCATCTGTTTTTCATTAAGCTTTGCCTCATTGTTTTTCTTCACGAATATTGTTTCCCTATTATAACATCAAAGCTGTTATGCATTTTTGATAAATGTCAATCATTTCACACTGAGGGAGGTTTTAAATAACTTCCTTTCTGGCAATGTCATTCAAATTACAAAAAAAAAATCTTTTGTTTAATGTAGTGCATTTTCATATAATTTTGTCTAACATTGAATTGTGGTTGCTACTGGAGACACAGTGATACACTAACGCTTTTGTTAATGGAGCCAGGAACAGTGGGGAAGACTCACAAACCTTTCATTTCCGTCGATCCCAGCAAAACTCTGCCTTTTGCTTCTTATTCTAATTTGTTCCAAGTGCACTGAAAATGTGAAAGCTGGAAACTTTGAGCTAGACCACTGTTCAATCTCATTATGATAAATGTAAATACACTCACTTTAGGCTCAATACACAGCTTGGGAGAAGGATCAAAAATACAAGGGGAGACAGGAAGACTGATTACGGGGATAACATTCAGCATAAACAGCTTGTGACACACATCTTCCTGGCAAAAAAAATACATATGCTGATGATATACTGATATTATGCTGAAAAGCTTATGGAATTCTTAAGCTTATTGTTGGGTGTGAAGTGCACATTTAGCAAGGTGGTCACTAATACAGAAAATAATTCCAGAAATAGTAAAACATAAATTTCATTGGATTTATGAATATAATTTTTTAAACTTGCAGAAGAACCAAAGGGAAAATGTCAAGTCTTTTTATGCAAAATGTTCTAACCTGGAATGATCTGCCTGAATGAATGGTTGAAGCAAATTCAATATTAACTTTCACAGTAAAATATGAAATATACTTGAAAAGGGAATATTGTAAGGTTCTAAAGATGGAGAAGGAAGATAAAACTAATTGGATAATGCATTCAATAAACAGGCACAAGCACAATGGGTTCAATAGCCTCTTATATACGATTCAATACAATAGAATTTGGGGCTAAAGCTTGTTCCGTTTTGGGTAAGGATGAGTTGTGTCATGGAAGGTTTTAGAAGCTTTCTTGCTGTAAGTTTTCTCACCAAATCTTACCAATCTGGCCTCATTAACATAAAAAAATTGACCTTTTTAGTGATTAAGACATTTACACTTTTAGTACAAATTGCATTTAATGCAGTTTGATTTCCAGTGTGAATCTCCTTTCAGAGTCTTGTGTAGTTGATTATTTAATTCAATTATATATTTTCCAATTTTACATATTTATTAATCCTGCACTATCGGCCAGTTTATGGAGGAATTCTCTCCAAGAGCTCTAAGATATTTCCCCATGTGATCTTCTCCAACTCACTTCATTAACTAGGCACTATGCCCTAATTGGATCCACACATCATATTCTCCCAGTTGCCTCAAGTAGAAACATTGATCATTGCGAGAACAGTCCAGGATTCCTGGCACCAATAACACCTTTAAAGCCCAGTTGGGGACCAAAGTCAAGTGCTGACAGTCGGCAGTTGCCCCACACAGTTCACTTTATTTGCCCCAGATATGTTAGACAGTGAGTAATTGGCACCCCATTTTATTGATGGAGACCTGGAGGACCTGCTGGATAGACAGCAAGAGCACTCACCTCCTATGAAACATGATTTGAGGGGTTAATGACTGATGGGGGTCTAGAGGCTAAAGCAATGAGCTGAAGTCACCAGGTTACCACTGTAACTTTACTTTCAGGAACTGTTGCCATCTAGTTTCTACACGGCCAGCGTGAGAATAGGAAAATACATATCAATGAGGTGAGAGGATGGCATAATGAGGACGTTAATGTATTAATACATAATGATAATATATGTTGACACATGCGAATAGGCTTCTTGCTGCTCAGCAGTGTGAATTTCATCTTGCCATGCAACACTTGGTTTGAAAATGGAACATTTTGCTCTGGACGGTGGGATTCTCCCAACTTCATCATCAATGCCCACATTGTTCAGGGATTGGGAAGTATCCATCCATTATCATCAGGGAAACAGAAACAAACAAACCAATGGAACTGCAGATGGATATGAAGTCATCATGGAATCTTAAAAGGTGCCTAATGTGACAGTGGATGTTAATATGCAAAAGCTTGATAGATTCTGGAAAGATTCCATCAGATTGGGAAGTAGCAAACATAAACTTTCTCTTCAAGAAGGGAGGAAGGCAGAAGGAAACAGTGAGATTGACATCTATCATGGGGAAGTTGATGGAATTGATCATTAAAGAGATCCTAACTGGATATTGAAAATCTCAAGGTAATTATAAATAATCAGCTTCGTTTTGTTGTAAGGAAATTATATTTAACCAATTTATTTTACTTCATTGAAAGAGCAATAAACACTGGGGATAAAAGAGAACCTTACTGTACTTAGATTTCCAGAAGGCATTTGACAATAAGAGGTTATTGAGTCAAGTAGGAGCACGTGGTATCTATGATAACTTATTAACATGGATAGAAGACTTGCTGGTTGCATAAATTGGTTTTCTTCAAATTGGCAGTGTGCGGTGAGGGGAGTTCCATTGTACTCTGTGTGGGGCACTCGACCTTTAACAATTTATATCAATGATATAGATAACAGGATCAAAGGCACAGTAGCTACATTTGTAGATGAAATAAAGATGGTATGAAAGTATATTGTGTAGATGACATAACAAAGATGCAGCCTCACGTAGATTTATTGAAACAAATTATTATTGTAATGTAACAATAATGAGTTTAAAAAAAAGCAAAGACATTGTTGCAACATTATTTTAATAAAATGCTGTCAAACTTTACAGCAACAGAATTTTTTAAAAAAATTAATGAATGCAAGAATGCAAGCTTAAAGAACAGCAGATTGTCATATTGAAATACTATAGACTCAAACAGCTTTAATGCAAAAGAATTAATATCTCATGGAGGAGGAAAGCGAAAAGAAATAGTATTCTCCAGTAGACTCAAGATCAGAAACAGATCAAACAGAACACAAAACTGGAAAGCTTTCTTAACATACATAATTGTTTCAAAATCAAACACTAAATCGGTGGCTGAACAGGTCAGTACACTATTGTGTTCAGTATATAAAATAGTAAATGCTAAGATTCAGTGTCAGCAAAGTGTAACAGCAAAGCCTTACTGGCAGAGACAATGACCAGCCAAGAGATAAGAATGCTATATCTGTAAAACTGTAGATCACTACCAGAGCATGTGCAGAAAGGAGGACACAGTATCCGAGCAGAAGAAAGTCGGATGCTTACTCATGCAATGATGTTAATGTGGCACAACCTCTAACTTTAAAAAGATACCCAAGGCATTCATAAAGGAATTTGGTAATCTCAACAATTAAAAAGCAAAAGTAGCAAATGTGATGTGAGAACAAAATTCTGCATGCGACTAATGCTTAATTCTGAAATGCTCTGCCAAGAAGTATGGCAGAGGTCAGATCAGTTGAATCATTCAAGGTTGCATTGCATAATTCTCTGAAACAAAACAATGTGCACGGGTGTGGCACAAAGGCAGGAGAATGACATTATGTCGTAATGCTCATTTGGAGATTTGCTGCAGAGCTGAATGGCCTTTTGATTTGATTCTGTTTATGTTTGTGGGCGTCTTGTTAGTTTTAAGTTTGATCCATGCTCGGTACTACTTTTCTATCAGACCAGCTACCGTGGTTGAAGAATCTGAAATTGTAGCTTAGGGAGATGAGATGCAGGTGGAATAACTGTTGCAAATGAGGGTATGTTGCATATCATGCTGAAACATAAGGAGTGTAAAAAAAAATTAAACAGTTTTATGCAATTCACAGTGACAATGCCTCAGGAGTCCTAGTAACCCTTTGGAGAACAGATTACTGAACCTCAGTGCCATACTGCCAACTCCTCCCAACATTGCTGTCCAAGGTTTTAATGTAACAATCTGAACTTGTCATATAGATAGCTAACCTTACATGAATTCAGTCTGAGAATCCACTGCAGCATTCAGACTTTGTTTTCTGTTTTGTTCTACAGTTGAATTTGATCTATTAGTCATCCGGCCTACAATGTGATTGAATTCTTCTGCAGTTGCTAGTATCAAAATTCTCCTTGGTCTCTTGTGAATTCACATTCTTTTGAGCTGATACAGGTCATACTCCCTGTCATAGTCGCAGGCCACCTTTGCCCAGTGTCTCACCAATTTCAGATCCTACCTCTAAGCCATGCTCAACTGTACAGTGTCAGTATCTGGCCTGGTGACTGTGTGACAGTAAGTGACACTATTCTATCATCATTCTCACTGTCTTCTTTCTCTTTTTGCAATGTCTGGCCAAGCTATGGTTTATTGATATTGGAAAGGGAAAAGGCACAACGCTGGGTTGTGCCACAAGTGATACAAATATTAGGGGTGTATGTTTACATATTCTATAGGTTGTCAGAAAACAGAGTTAAAATAAGAGTGGAGCTGGAAAAGCACAGCAGGTCAGGCAGCATCTGAGGAGAAGGAAAATCAATGTTTCGGGCAAAAGCCCTTCATCAGGAATGAAGGACTTTTGCCCAAAATGTCGATTTTCCTGCTCCTCGGATGCTGCCTGACCTGCTGTGCTTTTCCAGCACCACTCTAATCTTAACTCTGACCTCAGTATCTGCAGCCCTCACTTGCACCCTGTCAGAAAACAGAAAGATTTTGGGATAAGAATGAGGGAGAACATGTTGAGGATCAGGGACAAAGTATCACCAATTTCGATAGTTTCAGTATCAGTCACAGGCCATTGCCTCAGCAATGGAAGTTTTGATGATAGCTGGCACTTTCTTTCGGAAGAGAAATGGAAGTGTGTCAATGAATGCTTTGCAAGGTATTTGGGTGATATTGCTGTTACTGTTGACTAGCTAGTAATTTGGATGCAAAGCTTGTGATAGTGCAACAGTTTTAAGTGTTTGAGGTTGAGGTGAAGCACTGAACGTTTGACATGAAATCAAGCCTCCATCCTGATGGATGGAGGATGGGTCTGGTAAGATTTGTGATGAGGTTGTGGTAAATTGAGCAGTGGATAAGATTAGTGGTTCAGTTAATAGACTCTGGCTTGTGAATTTGCATTTGCTGATCTTTATCGCTCATGAGAGGTCATTTGACTTCCTGCTGCATTGTATGCAGGTCCTTAGAGCGAGATTCTTGGGATCGGCCTCATACTGCCTTTTCACAGTATGCCCGGAGAACCTGCTACCTACAGGACTTGACACCTCTCCGCTTTCCCATTTCCTGTCCAAAGACCTGAAGTGTAGACCTGAAAATCATTGCCGCAAATTCAGCCAGTCTTCTGTCTTTCCAGTTCAGATTCAGCTTGCACAAACCTCTAACTACAATGAGCCCTCCACTTTAAAAAGTGTCATTTAGCTTTAAACATTGCAGACTAAATCGATGAGGGCTAATTGAAGACTATGAGTTGGAGGTGCTGGTGTTGGACTGGGGTGTACAAAGTTAAAAATCGCACAACACCAGGTTATAGTCCAACAGGTTTAATTGGAAGCACTAGCTTCATCAGGTGACAATCACCTGATGAAAGAGCAGCTAATTGAAGGCTAGCAAATGTTGAATCTGATCCCACTGTTGTTACAAGCAGCAAGCATGCTGTTAGCACTGGATGTGTGTAGAAATCATGCAAAAGCATAAAAGTATTATGTTGCTGATGTTAGTTAAAATAGCCACAGGTTAATTGTTCATTGCAATCCCAGGGAATGTCCCTGTGTGCTATCCAGTTTAGCACCTGTACTATTTGCTATCTGTACATGTGATATGATGGCCAAAATGACACATTCTATTTCTAAATTAGGTCCTCCAAATGAATGAAAGGTAACTCTACAAAATACTCAAATGAGAAAAATGTCATTTGGGGATAATGTATATTCCTTTAGTGATATTTATGAATGAACTATAAAGAGTTCTAAATATTATTGCTTACGTAAGTTCAACTTGAAATTATTTCCAGATCTTTCTAAATAAGCTGTATTCATTTTCAAGCTGCTGTCTAACCAGCTCTTGAAGTTCAGTGCAGCCAAATTACACACAAATGATCTTAACTGTGATACAGGCAGTGAGCAATCATGTTTACACCAATGCATAATAGATGGTAAAAAATATGTGATTAATTGTCGATATTTGAAAATTAATTTCAAATGAAAGACTATGAATCTCAAACATACTTATCTTTCTAAATGAGTTTGACATACACAGTGTTTACAGAACATATTGAGTGATGATATTCCAAGTGAGGGAGACCTCACTAAAACGTTTATGTATTTGTTCTTTCTCACAAATAGAATGAACAGTTTGTATTCATTTCTGCAAATCATCCAACATACATTGAAAAACTACAAAACTCAGAAACAAAAAAGGAACAACTTCAAACAAACTAACACCAGACGTTTCATAATTAAAGTTGATCCTGGTGCTGCTCCCTGCACAGTCACTGACCTTTTCTGTAACATTGATCTAGACCTGTCAGCTCGGCTGCATGCTCTTTTAACCTTTAGAAATAGGGATCATTGACCCAAAAAAAGGTACAATTTTAAGTAAAAATAGCAGCAAGAGGGTATTGAGGCCTTAACTATACACCATATTTATTGACTTGAATGATGATACTGAGTCATGCATTCAAATTTGACAAAGCTAGACAGTATTAGAAGGAGTGTAGATAGAAGCATAAAATTACAAAGAAATGTTAATGAACAGAAGAAAATAGATTTCAGTATAGCAAGGATGAGGTCATTTGCTTTGGCACTCATAGGTTAGATCTGAGTACCTTCTAAATGGTGAGAAGCTGAAAGTGAAGGCATCCATCAAGAGAGCTAATTAAAATGCTGTGGACCTAAGCACAGAGTTATACAGAACGTAAACAGACCCGTCGGTCCATTTTGACAACGCTGACCAGATATCCTCAATTAATCTAGTCCTATTTGCCAGCATTTGGCCCATTTCCATCTAAACCCTTCCGATTCATGTATCCATCCAGATGCCTTTTAAATGTTGTAATTGTACTAGCCTCACCACTTCGTCTGGCAGCTCATTCCATACATACACCATGCTCTGCATGAAAAGGTTGCCCCTTAGGTCATAGAATCTCTACAGTGTGGAAGCAGGCCATTCAGTCCATTGAGTCCACACTGACCCTCTGAAGATCATCCCTTTCAGGCCCCTCCTATCATTTCCCTGTAACTCTGCATTTCCCATGTCTAATCCACCTAGCCTGCATATCCCTGGACAATACAGGCAATTTAGCATGGTCAATCCACCTAACCTGCACATCTTTGGACTGTGAGAGGAAACTCATGCCATCACAGGGTGAACACGCAAATTTCACACTGACAGTAACCCGAAGGTGGAATCAAACCTAGGTCACTGGCACTGTGAGGCGACAGTGCTAACCACTGAACCCACCACGCTGTCCTTTCTTTTAATGGAATTTATGCTTGCTAGGTTGGGCTGGTTCTGATGACAGACTTTATGCCTGGAGAACTAGGGCTAGCCGGAAAAATGGGGAGAGGCTTATTGCCTGGAGTTTTGTTGTTCAACAGAAATCTAACAATGGGTTTTATGCCTGGCAAGCTGGGGACAGCCAAAGGGTTACTGACAGGCTTTATTCCTGGAGGGCTGAGGGCACTCAGGGGACTGACAATAGGCTCTAAGCCTGGAAAGCTGGCCGTGTGCAAACTGACAGGTTTTATACATGGAGGGCTGGAGCAGCTGGGGTGCTGATGATGGGCTTTATGCTTGGATTGTGGACAGCTAGACAAATTGGTAGTTTAAGGGGGTGGCAATGGTTGGTAGTTTTTATTTTGCAGGCTAAACACACCATAATACTCCATGGACCATAGGATTAATGAAATTGCTCTTCAAGAGATGCACTCCTGCTTTGGCATCTGCCTTTTTGATCATGATTACTTACAGATCCCTTTTAAATCCTTCCCCTCTCACCTTAAACTTATGTCCTCTAGTTTTGGACTCCCCTACCCTGGGAAAAAGACCTTAGGTATTCACCCTATCCATGTCCCTCATGATTTTATAAACCTCTATAAGGTCACTCCTCAGCCTCTGGCATTCCAAGGAAAATAGTCTGAGCCTATTCAGCCTCTCCCTCTTGATCAATCCTTCCAACCCCAGCAGCATCCTCGTAAATCTCTTCTGCACCCTTTCAAGTTTAACAACATCCTTCCTATAGGAGGGAGACCAGAATTGAATGCAGTATTCCAAAAGTGGTCTAATCAATGTCCTGTACAGCTACAGTATGACCTCCCAACTCCTGTACACAATTCACTGACCAATAAAGGCAAGTGTACCAAACACCTTCTTCACTATCTTGTCTGCCTTTGACTCCACCTTCAAAGTACTATGAACCTACCCTTCGAGGTCTGAAAATAATAAACAAAAAGCCTGGTATTTTTACTTAAATAGTGAGAATACAAGGGGGAGAAAAAACATGTTTCAGCTTTGCAAAGTCTTAGTTAGCCCACCTGAACTATTGCTTTAAATTCTAAACATAATACCTTTGACAAATACATTGGGTTTAGATGGGTTTAACATAGATTTGTCAAGGTGGCTTTGCAAATTACAAGGATTCCACAACTAGATCTGAATTCCTTGAAATTTAGAGGGATAAATGAAACTTGACAGAAGCCTTTAATTTATTAAGACAACAGCAACAACAAATACTTGCACTTAAGCACCAACTTTAGTATAATGAAAAATCTCAAGGCCTTTCACAGAAGCATTATAGAACAAAGTGTGACATCTAGCTAATTAGGAGATATTAAGTCAGCTGACCAATGGGATTGCACAAGAGCTTAGTATTGGAGGAGAACAGATATCTCAGACATTATGAGGCTAGAGGAGGCTACAGATCTGGGAAGGGAATGAGTCATAGATGGATTTGAAAACAAGACTAAGAATTTTAAAGTCACGTGACCAGTAGCTAATATAGCTCAGCAAGCACAAAGGTAAGAGAGTATTGCAAAATAAAACATCGGCGCAGGATATGGGTGATCTCAAGTTTATAGAGATCTTTAAGAACACCAAGTAAGTATATAGAGAGAAACTATTTCCTCTGGATGGGGAATCCAGGACCAGGGGACATAGCCTAAAAATCAGAATCAGGTTATCAGCAGTGAAGGTAAGAAGTATTTCTACATGCAAACGTCTGTTAGAAGTTTCGAACTTAGTTCCTCAAATGGCTGTGTAGCAGCCTCCTGGCTGCTAAAAGACAGATGGATTACTAATTTGGCCAGACAGCAAGGGATGCTGGAGACATGGCCAAGTAAAACTCTGAAATCACAAAATCTACACACCAGGTGCTAATGACATGAGCAAAATGTAAAAGACTCCAGTTATCCTGGACAGCCACCCCCAACAACATACCTACTGAACAACGGAGGGCCCAAACAGAAAGGCACTGGGTCCTTCTATACAAATAAACTAACAATGGCATGCCATCCAAATGATTGAGGAGGAGAAAGTGAGCGATTGACTCTGTTTCAAACTATTAAGTGTTTCTCCAAAAATAGAAAGTTCCAGAAAACCATCTAAAAGGTATAAAAACATGGTGAACTGCAAACCGCTCTTAGAATCATCTGAGGCCTTCCGAGGAGATCAGCACGGTAAGAGGCAGAGACCAGTTGATCATCCAGACAGAGAGGAAAAATGTAGGTTCACAGACCCAGAAACAGAACCACAGAGAGAGCAACAGCATAAATCTACAAGAGACTCGGGAAGTGTTATAATCTTAAGGGGCCAAATAGGATTAGAGATAGTATGTTTAATATTAAAGATTTTTGTAACTTTATTCCTAATAAAGTTGGGACTGTTTTGCATTGGTACCACTTTGTGTTCTTATTGATTTGACCGCTTTGGTATTATGGGACACCTGGGAAAATTCATTCATAACATTCTGGCTGGAGTTGTCTAAATTGTTTTGAGGGGAGACTAAAACTCAGCTGTTATTGTTAGGTTAATTATTAATTTTACTTCTGAGATTAATACATTTTTCAAAACCAAAAATACTACGTGATACTTGACAAAGACGGGGATGAGAGTTGGCTGTCAAATCATCCACCAAATCTTTGATGGTGGGACTGGCTTAAGGATCCAGTTCCTTCGCTAATGTCCTGGGAATAAAATTCGCCTCCACAATGAATGCTTTATTTTGATCTCTCAGCCTTTTTAGCTGCGCAATGAGCAAGACATTTGTGAAGTCATAACATAAATAACATGGCAGGAGGGCAAATAATGGAGTGGGTTTGCACCAGGACCGGAATCAAACTGTGGGCAGGAAAGCTTAAGATCAACCTTCCCAACCCACCACCAAGTAAGACCTCAGGACCTCTTCATAGCATCGATCAGATGTTCCGAGCTCCTGGCAAATATGTAAAGTAGAAGTCTTCCTTACTGGTACCATGAGCCTGCCAGGTTAGATAGACAGGGAGCCTTGTTTGGGTCATTGGGGAATGGAAGGGAGACAGGGCTGGCTGCTGACAGCCACAGCCCTGCCCTCCCATCTGACCCCGTTGACCTCCAGTTCTCATGTAGTACCCACTCCCAATATTCTTCGTACTGTTCCTGGCTTCAGCGTTGCTGTGCTGTGCTGTGCAGCCATCAGCCTGGGCCTCGGAAACAGCACTCCCGCTCACAGTGCTGCTAGTGTCAAATCCAGAACAGCACGAGGCACAGCATGACATTGCTGTCCAGGGAAATAATCCACTGAGAAACCGCTTAGGTCACAATTTGATCTGGCAACACTTTAACACAAAATTGAAAATGCTCGCCATGAGTTGGAAAGTAATCAAGCAAGCCAGAATAGATATTTTGGTAGAACATGGTGTTCTGGGAAAATCTGCCAGGATCATTCACAGCCAATACCTGAGGAAGGAGGAACCCGAGGCTGGATTTCTGACCTGTTGGTGCCAGAAAGCCAATGAGGAAAGAATGGCCAACTTACTCAAATGGACAACACAGAGATGTTGGAAGGTATGGTTGATCATGTGAAATGTTGCAGAGAGGTGGTAGAACACTATAAATAGGGAACCATCTACCATGTCCGCCAGCAAGAAGGGAACAAGAGGAGGATGCATGGAGCAGGACAAGCTTGTAGAGGTCTGCACAGACAATATGAGAAAGAGGAATGGGAGTTTGGAATTTGTGTTGGGATAGAAGGAGGTTGGTTTGGTGGGGAAGGTGAAAAGGAGGAGCAGTAACTGAAAAGTTGGTTTCTGTTTTTAAAGGTTAGTTTCAAAAGTTCCTCACACGACAGACACAGTGCACGAGGTTGAAATCAGAGGAATGAGAGTTTCAGGGGTGGTGGCTTCATATCTGGAGCCCCTGTCAAGGAGAGGAAGGTAGACAGGGTGGAAAAGAAAATAGGTGGAGATGAAGATAAATTGGGATTAACTTGGCATTCAATGATGACTCCATAGTAATGGGCAGAATTGGCAGATGGTTGAAAGAGCCAGTGGAGCTTAATTTTTATTAGTTTTGTTGGATTATAGACATCACTGGTACATCCAGCTTTTATTGCCCATCCCAAGTTGCCATTATGGCTTGTTAGGCCATTTCTGGGGAAGGTAAAATCAACCATATTTTTATGGGTCTGGAATTATCTACAGCAGATTCCCTTCCCTTCCCTAAGGGATACAATTGAACCCAATGTTTCTTTTTTAACAACAATTGATAGTAGCTTTATGGTCACCATTACAGAGACTAAGTTAAATTCTGGATTTATTAATTAAATTTAGATTTTATCAACTGCATTAAGAATTAAATCTAAATCCTTACCCTGGGCTCATTACTCAGCCAATGACATTACCACTACTGTATCATCGCCCCTCCAGTATTGCTCAGTCAGATCAGTGGATGAAGGCGTAAGACAGTTGTACACCACATTTACTCAAGTCTGCACATCTTGGATTTGAACAATGCAGCTGGAGTCTTTGTGGTTCATTGATAGCAATGCATCCTTGCGGTTATGTTTTGGAAACATTCTCAATGACTAGTTTCTGTGCAGTCTGATTATGAACAAGACTTTTAATAAAACTGAATGTATAATATTTTAAAATATATATTGAAAGATAAAAAAGAAAATTGTTGGGAACAAAATAATAAAATTACAGTAGGCAATATTTAAATTATCAATTGTTTAATTCAGAAGGTTAAGACAGGCAGAGCTGTAAAAATAATGCAACCTCATGGCAGTTAAAAGCCCAGTGAATTTCTGATGGACCTCTCTGTTAGGTGAAACTCTTAGCATTTGCACAATGTACAGAACAATTTTCCAGCGGTTAATCCCATGCTCACATGCATGTGTAAAATACCAATCTTATTATTTAACACGGAATAGTTACAGACAAAATAACTGAAATCAGGGCTGTAGTTAACATTTCTCAATTTCATCTGGTTCAAGACAATTCCACAAGATTCTTTAATCTCCTCTAGAGAGGCCTCTACAATAAAATGGGTAAGTTTAAAAAAAACTGAATTTTTTTTATTCAAAAAGCTATTAATATTTCCTGTAATTGCGGAAACCAGCATACCATATCACATAGTTCATCGCAATAACACCCTATTAAATACATCCAGGAAAAAGGATCCCACAGCTTCAACATTTTAGGTTATTACTAATGAAATGATCAAATCCTTTCCTTTCTTTGAAACAGGTGTTTAAATGGATTCTTACTGCTCACATATGTTTGGGATTTAATACTTAAGTAGTTAAGTTATCTATTAATCATGTGGACCATATAAAAACACTCTTGGGTCTGCTGTGAAATCCAATCATGATAGAGTGATCTCAAGCATTCTACGCAGATGTAGCTGATAAATTCGGGGGAATCAGTGACAATCAAATCAGTTCAGATTGAATTCTTTTCTTTGTAGTTTATTTTAAGAATATTCAGTTCAAGGATTGAAGCAGCAGGTTTTACCCTGTCCGAACATAAGATGCCTTTCTCAAGAAATGGTTCCTAAGTAGCTCTTGATACTCTCAGTGTTATGTAAATGTTTTGTTATATGTTCTAATTGATATTGTCAGGTTATAAGTCTTGGCTTTCATCAAATCTTTTCACTGGCAGTCCTCTTTACAAACTGTGCAGTGCCTTAGAAATGCAAAGGGTTTCATGCTGATTTTGTTCTTTTTAACATTTTTATTTAAAATTAGTTTCGTGACTTAATAAAAATATACTTGGCAAACGGTTGGAGTAGCGTAGGTAAAGTTACTATCATCGTACCAGACCATAAGATTGCTTTCTCATTAGAGATAGAGAGACAACTGGCAGTGAAATAACCTGAAGGTACCACACCTCAGTGTGGGGAAAGGTTGAATAAAGAGATCCTCCATAGTTTCCTAGCCTGGTGTCAGAATTGAACCCACATTGTTGGCAACACTCGGTATTGCAAATTAGACATCCAGCTGACTGATGACCCAAGATTGGTTTAATTCATCATTATGAGGGAAGGCATTGAGCAGAACCATAAAAAAGTGAACTGAGAATATATTTCACATAGTTTCTTTATTAATGAGGCCTGGACATGATTTATTTTAGAATCTGAGACTTTTATACAAGAAATATTATCATAATGTAGAATAAATGTAATTGAAATAGATTCCTTGAAGGTAAAGGCTGTAGTTCAATGTACAATGTCAGAAATTAGCATGAGGGATCTTGGCATACCAGGATACATGTAAAATTTGTAAGTTGCTAAATTCATAATTGCAACAGAAAAACTGAAACAAGACGATGATATTGTCCACAGGAAGTAAATGTGTATGCATAATCATTGCAGGTTAAATTCAACATAAATTTTCATCTTCACTAACACTCAATGCTGGAGCCCCCCCAGGGGTGCATACTCAGCCCTCTACTGTGCTCACTGTATACCCATGACTGTGTTGCCAAATATCAGACTAATGCCATTTACAAGTTCATTGGCACCACCATAGTCAGTCGAATCTCAGATGGCGATGAAACAGACTACAGATGGGAGGTGGAAGACCTGGAAAAATGGTATACTGAGAACAATCTAACTCTCAATGCCAGCAATGTCACTCATGCCCCCGTACACATTAACAGCAGAGAGGTGGAACGAGTGGAGACTACCAAGCTCCTGAGAGTGGTCACCCACAACAGGTTTTCTTGGACTCTTCATGTGGATGCACTGGCTTCAAAGGCCCAACATTATCTCTTCTTCCTTAGGCAGCTGAAGAAATTTGGCATGATGGCGAATACCGTCAACTTTTATAGATACGCCATCAACAGCATTCTGTCGGGATATATCACTACCTGGTATGGAAACTGTACCATTCAAGATCAGAGACGGTTACAGAGAGTGAAGTTTTTCGACAACCTCTACCATCAGGGAGAAGGTATAGAAGCCTAAACACACGCACCAGCTGGTTTTGTAACAGGTTCTACCCTACTATTGTTAGAATACTGAATGGACTCACAAACTCTTAACATTCACCTGTACCTGTGTTTTTGTTTTTACCTCTGTTTACCTATTATTTATTATCACTATTTACTTAACACTGTGATCTGCCTGTATTGCTCACAAGACAAAACATTTCACTGTGCATCTGTACTCGTGATAATAAATTCAATTCAATTCAATTCAGTTCAATTTCAGGAGGCCAGGTTAGAATGTCTGAGGCCTGGGAATCTATAAACTCACTTGCTGCTTAGGGTGGAGTAATTGTGGTCTGCAGAAATACCGGGAGAACATTTGGTGACAAAGATACAGTACCATCTCCAAAAATATGTGTAAACTTCCAGAAAGTGTCTGCTGTTTTGCAAATGTAACCTGAGCCAGCTAACAATTTGCTGCTGTTCCTCTGTTTTTTTTTTCCAAACTGAATGCCAGAAAACACACTGACTTCCCTGGACCCTTATACATTACAATACCATCCATCCATGTACTCATTTTACAGCCAATTACAATTTTGTTAGAAATATAAATTAAAGGTAACATCATATTTATTTGTAATGTCACTACATATAGCAACAAATGACAATGATTTTAACTGCAGAGAATGAGTTAGGACAATTCAGTTTTTATGAGGAAGTTACTTGTGATCTGTAGAAAATGAAGTGGAAGCTATTATTTCTCAGTTTGGTAGATATTCTCAACTACAGACTTTCTTTGAAGTAACTGGCCTGTATCCTACAGGATCCAGCTGTTTTCCAGTTGGACCATTTTGTTGACAAGTGTGTGGTTTTAATCACTTCTTTTATACACAGTCTGTGGAACACCATAAATCGGAACCTCTTGGGGCTGTGCTTTCTGCTTGAATTCAAAGTCATTTAGATTCACAGTAAGATATTACTTGGATTTTTTTGCAATATCACATGACAGAACTTCTCCACATGCACACATCCTGTCCTCAAAACAAAAAAACACGGACAGAAATGAATAAATCCAAAACTGACAGAGAACTGCTGACAGCCAAATGGAAGTGTTGGATATTGTTTGGCAATGTACAGGCAGAACGATAAGGACAGCTCGACACAGCCCATGTCATTTCCCTCATTGTCTTCATTTCAGCACTGCCCACAATTGGAACATTTTAATAATGTGCACAAGCAAACTGCATGGGGGGAAAGGCAAGGAGTGGGAACAAACCCAATGCAATTTTTCAGCTTCTGAAGACTTCGATTGACTTATAAATACAACCACTGCGTATCATACAATCCATAGACAATGTCACATGCTGCACTTAAATCTGAGCAATACATTATCAAGTCCCATAACTCTAATCCTAGCTACACATTACAAACTACAGTTTGTTCCTTGTTTATCTCGACCTTAGTTAATTGCAGGTTTGATTGTAACCAGTTTTTCTGGTCCGTGTTTCCTATCCAAATGTTTGAATGAATTGTTTCACACTATCTACTCCACCACTAAATGATAATGTTAATGTATTTGCTTAGGTTAGAGATTTTAAGACTTTCCTGTGTGCAAGTTGCCTGCAAATTCTAACACTTGCAAATGTTAACAATTCTGAATGTGTTTCTTGAAGAAGCTGGCCATGCTCCTTGAAGGAAACAGAGCACAGTAAAACATTTCTATTCTACACAGGATAGGAGCAGTTATTGATTGAAGTGTTCTCTATATGAATGCACACAATGGAAAAAACATAAAAGGTCTCAATTATTCAATTTTCAGTTAAAATGTTTTTTAATTTTGGAGTGAGATTCATGGCGACTGGTCCACCATGGCTGACAATGGCTTTCCTCATTCAATCTTCATCTCATCAATCAGGTTCTTTGGTGCCAGTCTCCTGGAATCAGGTGGCAGTGCTTGCTGCTGCCGAGACTTTGCAAAGTTCTTGCTGTGTGTGCCACACTTAAACACCAGTTGGACAGGTTTAGTGGACAGCAAAGAATGTTACCTCAGATTACAGAGTGATCTTGATCAGATGGGCCAATGGGCTGAGCAGTGGCAGATTGGGTTTAATTGAGACAAATGCGAGGTGCTGCACTTTGGAAAAGCAGATCAATGGTAAAGTCCGGAGGAATGTTGCTGAACAAAGAGCCCTTGGAGTGCAGGTTCATAGCTCCTTGAAACTGTACAGGACATTGGTTAGGCCATTTTTGGAATATTGTGTACAATTCTGGTCTTCTTCCTATCAGAAGGATGTTGTGAAACTTGCAAGGGTTCAGAAAAGATTTACAAGGATATTGCCAGGGTTGGAGAATTTGAGCTATAGAGAAAGGCTGAATAGGCTGGGGCTGTTTTCCCTGGAGCGTCAGAGGCTGAGGGGTGACCTTGTAGAGGTTTATAAAATCATGAGAGGCATGGATAGGATGAATAGACAAAGTCTTTTCCCTGGGGTGGGGGAGTCCAGAACTGGAGGGCATAGGTTTAGGGTGAGAGGGGAAAGATATAAAAGGGACCTAAGGGGTAACATTTTCACACAGAGGGTGGTGCGTGTATGGAATGAGTTGCCAGAGGAAGTGTTGGAAGCTGGTACTATTACAGTACTTAAAAGGCATCTGGATGGGTATATGATTGGGAAGAGTTTAGGGGATATGGACCAAATGCCAGAAAATGGGACTAGATTAGGTTGGAATGTCTGGTTGGCATGGACAAGTTGGACCGAAGTGTCTATCTCCATTCTGTACATCTCTATGACTCTATGACCACTTGCTGACTGGTGAAAGAGGACATACAACCAGACTGAGCCAACCTGAACTGAGATAGCCATCCAGGCCAGTGCTGTACCTGTGGTTAAAAGAAACATCCAGCAAAACAGAAGGAAGCTTCATGATTTGTTAGTCATTGTTACCTCATCCTCCCCTTATTATGTTTCTTCTTCCTTGGGATGAATCTCTGCTGTGCCTCTAGAAACCCCTGCCATTGCTGCTCCTCATTCTTCCCTGCTAGTTTCCTTTTTCAATCAAATCTGCCCAAGGTCCTCTCTCATGTCTTTGTAGTTACTTTTACTCAGTTGCAAGACTGTTACATCTGATTCCAGCTTCTCCTCTGAAACTGCATGTTAAATCTATCATATTATGGTCACTGTCCCCTAGGAGTTCCTTCATCTTAAATTCCCTAATCAAATCTGCCTCAGCAAATCCAAAACTGCCTATTACCCAGTACGCTTCTCCAAAAAATGATTTGAAGACATTCTACAATTTTCTTTCCTTGAGAAATGCTACTAACTTGATTTTCCCAATTCACATGCGTTCTTGAGTCTGTTCTGATACATATAGTGGCTTCGTGGTCAGCACTGCTGCCTTATAATGCCAGGGACCCAGGTTCAATTCCACCCTTGGTTGACTGTGGAATTTTCACATTCTCCTTGTGCCAGCAAGGGTTTCCTCTCATAGTCCAAAGATGTGCAGGTTAGGTGGATTGACCATGGGAAATACAAAGTTACAGACATGGAAGGGGGGAGCGGAGAGTCTGGCTGGGCTGCTCCTTGGAGAATTGGTATGTATTTGATGGGCTGAAAGGCCTGCTTCCACACTGTAAGGATTCTACAATTCAATCATGGCTGACAGGTCCTCATCCCATTCTCCTGCCTTCTCCCCATAACCTTTTATATCTTCTGATTTATTTGCTATCTTACATCCTGACTACTGCTAGGAGGCCTGTATATAGCGCCCAATGGAGCCTTTCTTTCTTTTGCAGTTCCTTAACTCAATCTACATATATTGTCACCTTCTGACTCTATATCATTTCTTGCTATCAATTTAATTTCTTACTAACAAGACAACCCTACCCTGTCTGCTTGTCTGCCTATCCTTTCGATTGGATGTGTTTCCTTGGATATTTAGTTCTCAACTGGTCCCCTTGCAGCCACGTCTCTGTGACCCACAACATCATACCTGCTAATTTCAATTTGCACTACAAGTTCATTTACCTTGTTTCATGCACTGCACAAATTTAATGACAACACTCCTACACTCATCCCTGAAACATCTGGACAGCAAAAACACCTACATCAGGCTCATATTCATCAGTTACAGCTCCACCTTCAACACAATAAGCTCTACCAGTCTCATCTCTAAACTCCGACTACAGCTCCACCCTCTGCAACAGAATCCTCAGCTTCCTGAACCTCAGACCACAATCAGTGAAGATAGCACCTCTTGGAGTCATAGAGTTATAGAGATGTACAGCATAGAAACAGACCCTTCGATCGAACCCATCCATGCCGACCAGATATCGCAACCTAATTTAGTCCCACTTGCCAGCAACCGGCCCATATCCCTCCAAACCCTGACTAATCATACACCCGTCCAGATGCCTTTTAAATGTTGCATTTGTACCAGCCTCCATTACTTCATCAGGCAGCTCATTCCAAATACGCACAACCCTCTGTGTGAAGAAGTTGCCCCTTAGGTCTCTTTTATATCTTTCTCCTCTCACCATAAACCTATGCCCTCTAGTTCTGAAATCTCCCACCCCAGGGAAAAGACTTTGTCTATTTATCCTATCCATGCCCCTCATGATTTTGTAAACCTCTATAAGGACACCCCTCAGCCTTTGATGCTCCAGGGAAAACAACCCCAGCCTATTCAACCTCTCCATACGGCTCAAATCCTCCAACCCTGGCAACATCCATGTAAATCTTTTCTGAATCCTTTCAAGTTTCACAACATCCTTCTGATAGGAAGAAGAACAGAACTGCATACAATATTCTAACAGTGGCCTAACCAATGTCCTGTACAGCCACAACATGACCTCCCAGCTCCTATACTCAATACTCTGACCAATAAAGGAAAGCATACCAAATGCCTTCTTCACTATCCTATCTATCTGCAACTCTACTTTCAAGGATCTATGAACCTGCACTCCGACGTCTTTTTGTTCAGCAACATTCCCTAGGACCTTACCATTTAATGTATAATCCTGCTAAGATTTGCTATCTAAATTAAACTCCATCTGCCACTCCTTAGCCCATTGGCCCATCTGATCAAGATCCTGTTGTAATCTGAGGTAATCTTCTTCGCTGTCCATTACATCTTCAATTTTGGTGTCATCTACAAACTTACTAACCATACCTCTTACGTTCATATCCAAATCATTTATATAAATGACAAAAAGTCGTGGACCCAGCACCGATCCTTGTGGCACTCCATTGGTCACAGGCCTCCAGTCTGAAAAACAACCATCCACAACCAACCTCTATCTTCTACCTTTGAGCCAATTCTGTATTGAAGTCCATATAGATCATGTCCACCGTTCTGCCCGCATCAATCCTCTTTGTTACTTCTTCAAAAAACTCAATCAAGTTTGTGAGACATGATTTCCCATGCACAAAGCCATGTTGACTATCCCTAATCAGCCCTTGCCATTCCAAATACATGTAAATCCTGTCCCTCAGGATTTCCTCCAATGACTTACCTACCACTGACATCAGGCTCACCGATCTTTAGTTCCCTAGCTTGTCCTTACCACCTTTCTTATGCAGTGATACCACGCTAGCCAAACTCCAGTCTTCTGGCAACTCACCTGTGACTATCGATGATACAAATATCTCAGCAAGGGGTCCAGCAATCACTTCCCTAGCTTTCCACAGAGTTCTAGGGTACATCTGATTAGGTCCTGGGAATTAATCTTGTAGATGGCGTTTCCTGAAGAAGGGCTTATGCCCGAAACGTCGATTCTCCTGTTCCCTGGATGCTGCCTGACCTGCTGCGCTTTTCCAGCAACACATTTTCAGCTCTGATCTCCAGCATCTGCAGTCCTCACTTTCTCCCCTGGGAATTTATCCACCTTTATGCGTTTCAAGACATCCAGCACTTCCTCCTCTATAATATGGATATTTTTCAAGATGTCACCATCTATTTCCCCACATTCTATATCTTCCATGTCCTTTTCCACAGTAAACACTGATGCAAAATACTCATTTAGTATCTCCCCCATCTCCTGTGGCTCCACACAAAGATCGTCTTGCTGATCTTTGAGGGACTCCTCCATGATAACTCTCAACATGGTATCCTGCAACGATGCGTTCTCAGCCCCACCTGTACACTGCCTGTACACCTATGACTGTGTTGCCAAATTCCATACGAACGCCATCTACAAGTTTGCCAATGACACCACTGTTGTAGGACCAATATTAAACAGCCCCACTCCCCTCCCACTTATCTCTTTACCCACTTGGCTCACAATCCTCATTCCTGATGAAGGGCTCTTGCCCAAAACATCGATTCTCCTGCTCCCCGGATGCTGCCTGACCTGCTGTGCTTTTCCAGCACCGCACTCTCAACTCTGATCTCCAGTATCTGCAGTCCTCACTTTCTCCCAATATCAGAGTTAGAATCCAGGAAGGAGATAGAGTGCTTGATGTCATTGTGCAATGATAACAACCTCTCTCTCTTAATGTTGGCAAAACCAAAGCACTGATCATTGACGTCAGGAAGAAAGGAAGAGGACATCAACAGAGCTGAGGTGGAGAGAGTTGACAGTGTCACGTTCTTCAGAGTGTTAACTGACAATCTGCCCTGGACCTCCCACATGGATGTGACAATTAAGAAGGCACAACAGCATCTCTTCTTCCTCAGGCAACTTAGGAAATTTGGTATGTCCGTAAGGATCCTCACCAACTTTTACAGAGGCACCACTGAAAGCATTCTATCCAGGTGCATTATGCCCTGGTACGGAACTGCTCTGTGTAGACTGTAAGAAACTACAAAAGGTTGTGTGCACAGCCCAGCCCATTGCAGAAGCCAACCTCCCATCCATGGACTCCATTTACATTTCTCCTTGCCACAGAAAGGATGCCAACATCATGAAAGACCCGTCCCACCCCGGTGATGCTCTCCTCCAAACTCTTCGAGCAGCAGAAATACAGAAGCTGGAACACATGCACCAACTGGTTCAAGAACAGCATCTCCCTTGCTGTTAATAGACTGTTGAATGGTTCATCTAATTGCAAATAATATTGACTTTGCCAATGCTGATCTTGCTTTGTGCACCTCCTGAGCAGCTGTAACCTTGGATGCCTCGCTCTATCTAAGCAACCTATGATCTGCATGTCCTTATTTGCTATGATCTACCAGTACTGGACGCAAAACAAAGCTTTTCACTGTACTTGCGACTACAATAAATCAAATTAAATCAAATCAAATCACCCTTAGTCCTGCCTCCCCTTTACATGGTTGTCCCTTTACCCGCTGTGCCTGAAGCTAGATTCCTGACTGTTTCAAAACTCTCTGTCCTATTACTTATTCTGGAAACTTTAACAACCTCACTTGAGCCCTTCCCCCACCCCGCCCCCCCCCACCCCAACCCCCAACTCTCCCTACCCCTTTAACTGGTTAATGTTCTTTTAACCATCCAATGTAGCCTTTCCATTCAAATCTTGGTTCCAGATCAGTTCAGGTGGAAAACCCAAAGCCTATAAACCTTCTTTAAATAAGGGAGACCAAAACTGTGCATGCAGTGACCTAGAAGAAACATACAGATTGAAGAGCACCAAAGTAAAGTCCTGAAGGCCTGAGATGGTCTGAGTTGTTCAGAGGGTAGGCATGATGATATGCTTATGATGAAGGGCTTTTGCCCGAAACGTCAATTTTGCTGCTCCTTGGATGCTGCCTGAACTGCTGAGCTCTTCCAGCACCACTAATCCAGAATCTGGTTTCCAGCATCTGCAGTCATTGTTTTTACCACCATGACGATATGGCTACTCATTGCCATTGCCATCCTGCGTGGATGGGGTGTGGAGGAGGAGCTGCATGAAAGTCTGGAGAAGTAAATGGCAAGCTGCAGTCACCAGGTATTCCCTCTGACCTTTATGTTAGGAATTGACACTGTTTAGTTTCTCAGTGAAGGAGTGGACGCGGTACGGAAATGAAGCAAGTTCGGCTATTTTTGAGATGCAAATGTATGGAAATAAGGTCATTGTCATTCATTATTAAGATTCAGAACTCTCTGCTTGAACCTTAAAGAGAAAATTGGACATTTTTTCTCAACATTATGATCCTGATTTTTTTTAATTGCCATATTTTCCCAATTTTCTCTCCATTGACCATGTCACTCTGAGGAGTGAAACATCCTACTCAAAGAGTAGTTCTGTGCTCTAATTAGAGAGAGAGAGAAAGCACTGATGGTGAGTTTATCAGAGGGTCACACACCTCAGGAAGTGTGAGGTTGAGAGGCAGGACGATTATGGTAACCTCAGCCAGTAGTGGTATTGAAGCCATACTGTTGGCATCGCCTGATGTTGCAAACCTGCTGTCCAGCTAACTGAGCTAACAGACATCTGCCCAAACAGTGTGACTTAATACACATTATTGACATCTAACAACAATATTATACAATCTCCTTAAAAGGAAATGGCTCCACTTGTGTAGTTAAGCAACCATGATCAACAATTGATGTAAGAGGCTGTCTCAAGCTAAAACAAAGACAAGTGTTTGGAAAAGTGGAATCTAATTGATGTTTAAGATCCTACAGGAAATTGATAGAAAAAGTACAACTAATCCTATTGGTGGGGAAAGCAAGAACAAATAAGAATGTTTTTACATTAATGCTAGGCTCCTTGGAAGTAAAGTTGGTGAGCCCTTTTTTAAAAAGGGCCATGTAAGTCTGAAATTCCCTCCCAAAAGGCTCTGAATGTTGTATGATTTGATCTATTCAATGTTGAAATAGCTAGATTTTTATTGAGTACAGACAACATGGAGAATGGGGCATGGGGCAGTGATGAACAGAGTAAATAGAATAGATGTACAAGTCAATCATAGTTTAATTCAATTGTCAAACAGTTTCGAGAGCTGACTAGCTTTCTCCAGTTCCTGTGACTTTAACCTTGATTTTACTTACCATTGACTTTAATTTCACTCATTAGTAGGTAAATAACATCTTAATTGATAATAAAAGAGCTGACATTCTTTTAGGAAACTCACACCTAGCCATGAGTAAGATATAACAGATAGTACGGTTCCCCATTCTGCCGCCAGGAACATTAAGAAATTGACCACCTCTGTGATAGACTGCCCTGCAGCCACTTCATGCTTTGAGGAGAACTAATGGCTTAGAATAAGACTGCCACCCCCATCTGAAGAGAAAATCCTATTTTTGACTAGTGGCAATCATTCTGCTAGGCCAGAAATTTTCTGGTCATAGAAGGGCACCCGTGAGAAGTGGCCATCACTAGGATTGCAGGTAGTCTAGATGAAGAAGAGGCAGGAGCCTAGCCAAGACAGTTAGGTTGGAGAGGGATTTGTATTCAATGAGGCCAGGAGATGTGGCCCTATTGAGGGTCAGGCTGACCGGCAGGATGGGAAGTGATAGATGAGGTGGTACTTTGGGAGGTTTCCAATTAAGGAAGGAGTCCCTACTGGGCTTCCCACTTCTCGCTAATCTCCTCCCTCCTGTCAAAAAATTACAGACAGGTGAGAAATGCGCCTGACCTGGTCCTTGGGGCCTCAGCTGGGTCAAGGCCCCACAAGACTTCACTTGACCAAATCAGGAGCAGGAGGATAGTTGGCAGGAAAGGTGACCACAGAAATCAGCATGGTGGCTCAGTGGTTAGCACTGCTGCCTCACAGCACCAGGGTCCCAGGTTTGATTCCAGCCTTGGGCAACTGTCTGTGTGGAGTTTGCACATTCTCCCTGTGTCTGTGTGGGTTTCCTCTGGGTGCTCCAGTTTCCTCCCACAGTCCAAAGATGTGCAGGTTAGGTGAATTGGCCATGATAAATTGCCCAGAGTGTTAGGTACATTAGTCAGAGGGGGGGTGAGTCTGGGTGGGTTACTCTTCGGAGGGTCGATTTGGACTGGGCCGAAGGGCCTGTTTCCACACTGTAGGGAATCTAATCTAATCGAAAAAAATCACTGCCTGGATTCCAGCTCACAGGGCCCCTGACATTCCCCTCCATGTCATTGGTTCAGTGTGGCCAACATTGGATTTCAGCAGTGACAGGTTGCCCCAGATGTGCCCCACTTACCTGATCAAGTGGGTATACAAGATCCCACAATATGGTTTAGACAAAAAAAAGGACCTTTTCTGGTGTCTGAACAAACATCGTTCTTCAAACGACAGCGACACAATAGATTATCTGATCCATCAACTCATTTGCTGTGAATGGAGTTTTGTTTGCAGTAGGCTCTCACATTCCCCTTCAACTGCATCAATAATTTGCTATATGCCCATGGGGCATTGTAATGATGTAAGAAGGCACAATTTGGTTGCAAGCTTGTACTTTTAGTCATGATTAGGACATGGTACATAAATGAAGATGGTTATGGTAGCTGCTGTCATAACAAGTCTTTCACATTTATACTTCATTGTTACATAAATAATTAGGATGTTAAAATTAGCCAAATGCTTTTAGAAATTGGTTATTTTGCTTTGAATGTATTTGGCCTATAGCTATTTAGATTGTACATTGATTTTTGAACATTTATTTCATCTGACATCACAATTGAGTCTGCAAGCTGCCAACAAGACCAATTGCATTTCCCTAATTAGCAGTCGACACACTCCTCTCATAACACTGGGCATTAGAGCATGTCCATTTAATTCCTTGTGAAGTTGACACATACTTGCTGCTGCAGTCATGAACATTTCATCTTGAATGCCGAAGTGGAAGGGTGACACTCATTTATAACCAATGAAAGATGCACAACCATTTGTTGCAAAGCCATCAATTATTTCAAGGCTCCAGGTAATGTCCATCAAAGGTAGATCTTAGTTTAAAGGTTAAATACCAGAATTCATAAAAAGTGTAAATAAGTCCATGCCTGCATTTTTGTGGTGTCATGATAATTTCAAAAGATGTTCCGTCACAAAGCTTCAACAAATCGTGTTTTTATTCAGCAATTTCAACTGCATTTTCAGTCCTGTACCTTTAATGCAGTAAAATGTATTAACTTTATATATTAATGGTGTTGTTACTATAGTCAGCCACAAAGCAGATGTTAGATGAATCTCCGGTTGCTTGAAAATCAACATTTTGGATTAATTGAAAGGTTATTACCCATACAGCATTGGTTTGTTTGCACTGTACAAGGTATGTTTAGTAATCATATATAAAGTTAGACATAAAATAATCCAAAAGCTATTCTGAAAACCTTTTTAAACAATTTATTGTAATTTAATCAATTTCTGTGTTATTTTTGTTTCAGACTTCTTTCGAAACCCTTGTCTATTTGTCACGCCCAGTCTTGAAAATTGTAATACACGCCTGGCTGGCCTGTCACATTATATCCTCCAAATACTTAGCATCAGCCAAAATTCTGCTGCCTATGTCCTATCTTGGACAAAATCACATTTACCCTTATACCCTGCATTTGCAAATCAAGATATAGAGGAGCCAGTGTTGGACTGAGCTGGGCAAAGTTAAAAATCACACAACACCAAGTTATAGTTCAACAGGTTTATTTAGAAGTACTAGCTGTTGGAGCGCTGCTCCCTCATCAAGTGGTTGTCATAGCTACCTGATGTAGGAGCAGCACTCTGAAAGCTAGTGCTTCCAAATAAACCTGTTGGAGTATAACCTGGTGTTATGTGATTTTTAACTTCGCTAATTGGCACTGATTCCTGGATAAAAACCAAAATAACTGTGGATGCAATAAATTAGAAAGAAAACCAGAAATTGCTAGAAAAGTTTGGGGGGTCTGGCAGCATCTGTGGAGAAACATCGGAGTTAACATTTTGCGTTGGATGACCCTTCCTGGAATCTTTGTGATACACGGGTAGAATTTTCCTAGCCCCTGAACGACATGGGCAATGACAGTAGGAAATAGGGAAAGAATGGAAAAATAAGATTTTCAACATTAAGGAAAAGAACTTTGATTTTCCATATAAGGCTTCATGGCAAAGGGCCTATGTGCATGTATTACCATCTTATTATTATCTAATCGCACATCATTTGCACACAGGTTGCTATTTTTCCAGATAGTGAGGACTAACTAGATGACACACATTCCAGATATAAAAGTCAGAACAGCTAAGTTGTGGCTGCATATTGCTGGCATACTCTCAAAGCATCCCTCTTAGACAGCATTCCCTATCATCTCAAGGCATATTCCACAGGCAAAGACTATCTACAACTTATGCCAACACAGGTTGGCACTGACAAAACACCAGCCACACCACATTATCATGACACATCTCCGGCTCACATATCTCAGGACTCCCAGGGGTAGTGCACTGGAAATCAAGACCCCCTTTCCCAGAGTCACCAAAAGAAATGGATAGAGGCAAAAAAAACTGCAGATGCTGGAATCTAAAGTAGACAAGCAGGAGGCTAGAAGAACACAGCAAGCCAGGCAACATCAGGGGGTAGAGAAGTCAACCTTTTGGGTGTAATCCCTCTTCAGGAATGGGGGTGGGTGTAGGGGAGCTGCAGGTAAAGGGGGTGATGGGGCAGGGTGGTGAAGTGGGGATAGATGAAGACAGATAGAGGGTATGACCTGGTTGGTCAATGGGAGGAATGAATCCGGTTGGTGGCTGGGAGGGGGTGGAAGGGAGGGAGAGGGACTGGGAAGGGAGTCGGAAGCTGGGAAGGGAGATTATTTGAAATTGGAGAACTCAATGTTGAGTTCTCTGGCCTGTAGACTGTCCAGGCAGAAGATGAGGTATTGTTCCTCCAATTTGCGGTTTGGTTCATTGTGGCAATGGAGAAGGCCAAGGGTGGTTATGCTGGAAAGGGAGTGGGAAGGGGAATTAAAATGTGCAGTGACTGGGAGGTCTGGGCAGCCCCTGCGGGCCCAGCTGAAATGCTCGGTGAGCCGTTTTCTAAGTTTACTTTTGGTCTTCCCCATGTACATAAGTCATTGGAGAAAAGAAATGGATTCCATCTTACAAAATGTTTGAGAATAGTTGGACTTACTTTACTCACTTAGACAAGTTGCTCTGACCTAATGGGGAGTGTTTTTGATGTAAAAAGCTGAAATATCCAACTCAGTAAATGTGGCATTATCTAATTACAAAATAAAAGGGTTCTTCGCGTGAATTAAAAAATTTTAAGTGGCATATGACAGTAAAAGATGTGGTAATTGGACGAGTTATTCCATTAACTATTTAACAAATTACAACAACCTGATCCATCCAGGGTTTTACTTGATCATCAAATAGGAAATGTCTTGAAATCATGTAAAACATTATTTAATAATGAGATGATCAACACTTTAAATCAATAATATGAAGACAAACAAAATGCTGAAAGTGCATTGGCAATAATTCAATGTCAAAAATCGGTGTAGAAGCTCAACTGAAGGAAACACAAAAGGCCAAAATGCTATACAAATTTATTCAGTTGTATGGATTCGGAAGATTCAACATTTAATCACTTTGTCTGAGTTCATCTCCACTACATTGGTAATATTGACAATACGATGTCGTCAGCGTCCTCAGGTTACCATAGAACCTATTAATTACTGCCCAGTGACTCATGCTTGATGTGCATGTGCTGATGCCCCTAAGTTTGATGCACATGAAGAAGAATCATCTGGGCTATGTACTGGATGATCGGCTGTGCACATCAGTCAATATGTTAAGAAAGGTAGGAAGCAAAGAGAGAAAATTGGTAGAGAAAGGAAATTACTCCGATAGTAAGGAACATTTAGCTTTCTTTCCACTGATTCTCCACAGTTTTGGGAATTATGCTTAGATTGTCCAACTAACTTAGAAAAGTTAGTTTTGAAAGCTGGTGATGTTCAGTTTTATTTAAACTGAATAACAAAGCACACATAGAGCTGTCCAGTCATAAGAAAAGATTCTACCTAATGATGGAAACATTTAGCAAGCCCATGTTATTTTCTGCTGTTCAGTATCAATGTAAGTGATTCTCCAGATTATCCTTATGATTGTTATACTAATCATAACCTTTCACAAACCAGGCAACAGATACAAATGCTGTCATCTATTCTAAAGATCAACAGAGCAGTTGAAGGCTATGGTCAGGGTCTGTCTTCTTCATGGTTTCCTCATAATGAAAGCACTACTTTCATCAGGCAGAATGGGTGGCACAGTGGCTCAGTGGTTAGCACTGTTGCCTCACAGCACCAGAGTCCTGGGTTCAATTCCAACCTCAGGTGACTGTCTGTGTGGAGCTTGTACATTCTCCCTGTGTCTGTGTGGGTTTCCTGTGGGTGCTCTGGTTTCCTCCCACAATCCAAAAATGTGCAGGTTAGGTGAATTGGCCGTGCTTAAATTGTCAATTAGGTGGATTAGTCAGAGGGAAAAGGGGTTTGGGTGGGTTACTCTTCAGAGGGATGGTGTGGACCTGAAGGGCCTGTTTCCACACTGTAGGAAATCTAATCTAATCTCAGAATCAGATAGAATTGAGAAGCATTCTTCAAGGAGATTGCTCCCCATTTTGCATCTGTTTGTTTGAGACTCAGTAATCCTGCCATGCAGAGTCCATGAGCCCATATCTGTGAGAGCACACACTGTGTTGCAGCTACAGTTGTGAACAGTTTTCAAAAAGTCTGGGCTTGCGCACACACGTTTTCTGTTTCAAGAAGTGATGATATTATATGAAGATTACAAATATAAGTGTAGCCTTTACAGCGACATTGTTTCTCAGCCAATAAGATATGTTGCTTAGAGCAAGTTGTGGCCTCCCCATTGGCTGGTCAGTAACAAACTTAAGATTGAAAGAGATATGTTCACGTAGCTCAGCCACCCTGGAAGCAGTTGGGTACAAGGCTGATGACACATCCATTGTCTTGTCTTCTTCCTGTCTGTGAGCAATCTTTGGCTCATCTTAGGATATTCAGCTTTATTGAATCATTAAATAGAATCATAGATTTTTACTGTACAGAAGGCCATTCAACCCATTATGTCTGTACCAGTTCCCGAAAGAGCTATCCAACTAGTCCCGCTCTCCAGTCCTATCTCTACAGCCCTTTAAATTAATAACTTTCAAACATGTATCCGTTCTGTTTTGAAACCTCCTGTGAAATCCTTCTCTACCACTTTCCCAGGCAGCACATTTCAAATCCTAACAACTCTCTGAGTGAAGATGTTTCTACTCACTCCTAGCTTTCTTGCTGGTGATCTTGAGAAATCTGTACGTACCCTGTGTTTCCTATCTTTTATCCAACTTCTAATCCTTACTGCCAAGGGCCCATCAATCCCAAACAGTTCCAAATTTCTAACCTGCCATGTGAAACCATATCAATGTTTCCTGAAAGTCCAAATATACAACATCCATTGTCTGCCCTCGTCCACTGCCTGTGTCAGCTCATCAAAGAACTCAATCAAATTTTTCAGACATGATCTGTCCTTGACAAAGCCATGTTGACTGTCTAGTGTTAATTTATTTTCTTTAAGTACATATTTATCTTATCCCTATATTATGGATTCATCGATTCTTTTCATTATTGAAGTCAAGCTGACAGGTCTGCAGTTTCCTGGGTTGCCTTTTACCACTCTCTTCAACAACAGTATCACATTTGCAATCTTCCAGTTCCCCAGGACTAATCCTGTTTTCAGACCGCCTGGAAAATGACTGCCAATGGCTCTGCAATTTGCTCTCTGACCTCTCTCAGCAATCTAGAATGGACATCATGTGGGCCTGGTGACTTCTTATCTGGATTGCTGCCAGCATTTTTAACACCTCTTTCTTTTTATCTATCACTATATTGCTCAGTTGTTCAACACCCTGTGGCGTTGCTCAACATCTGTGGTGGGTAAGTTACTTGAGAAGATTCTGTGAGATAAGGCACGCATGCATTTAGAAACATAGGGTTTCATTAGGAATAGTTAGCATGGCTTTGGGCATGGGAGATATTGCCTCTCAAATTTCTAAGAGTTCTTTGATGAAGTGATGAGGAAGGTTGACGAGGGCAGGATGTTAGGCGTAGTCTATGTGGATTTCAGTAAGGCCTTTGATAAGGTTCCACATGGTAGGCTGCTCTGGAAGGTTAGTTCGCATGGAATCCAGGAGGAGCTATCAAATTGGATACACAATTGGCTTGATGGTAGGAAGCAGAGGATAAAGTGGAAGGATGCTTTTCAGACTGGAGGCCTGTGGCTAGTGGAGTGCCTTAGGAGTCGGTGCTGGGCCAATTGCTGTTTGTTATCTACATCAATGATTTGGATGAGAATGTGAAAGTCATGATTAGTAAGTTTGTAGGTGACACTAAAATAGGCGGTATTGTGGACAGTGAGGAAGGTTATCAGAAATTGCAACAGGACCTTGATCAGCTAGGGAAGTGGGCTGAGAAATGGCAAATGGAGTTTAATATAGATGAGTGTGAGGTCTTGCAGTTTGGAAAGTCAAATCAAGGTAAGAGTTTGATGGTGAATGGTAGGTCTTTAAGGAGTGTAGTGGAACAGAGGGACCTTGGAGTTCAGGTGCATGGTTCTCTGAAAGTGGAGTGGCAGTTAGAGGGGGCAGAGAAGAAGGCTTTTGGTATACTGGCCTTCATCAGTCAGGGCATTGAGTATAGAAATTGGAAAGTTATGTTTCAGGACATTTGTGAGGCCACACTTGGAATATTGTGGTCACCTTGCTGTAGGAAGGATGTTATTAAACTGGAAAAAGTGCAGAAGAAATTTACAATGATGTTGCCAGAGTTTGAGTTATAGGGAGAGGTTGGACAAGCTAGGACTTTTTCTTTAGAGCGTAGGAGACTGTGGAGGGGTATTATAGAAGTGTATAACTTTATGAGATGCATGGATAGGGTGAATGCATTCAGTCATTTTCTCAGGTTTGGGGAATTATGGACTAGAGGGCAACAGTTTAATGTTAGAGGGGAAAGAATAAAAGGGAACCTGAGGAGTAACTTTTTTTACAGAGAGGGTAGTATGCATATGGAATGAGATACCAGCAGAAGTTGTTGTAGTGGGCACATTAACAACATTTAAAAGGCATTTGGATAGGAAATACATGGATAGGAAAGGTTTAGAAGGATATGGACCAAGTGCAAGGAAATGGAGTTAGCATAGGTGGACATTTTGGTCAGCATGGACCAGGTTGGGCTGAAGGGCCTGTCTCTGTGCTGTAGAACTGCATGACTCAATGACACCATGACCCACATTTTCAAATATTTTGCAAAGTATTTATTTAGTACTTCTGCCATAACCTGTGCTTCGATGAACAGCTTATCTGCTTGTTCCTTACGGGTCCCACTCCATCCTTTACTAATCTTTTCCTATTACAGGAATATGTCTGAAAAACATTTTACTATTTTTTTAGCGCAGCCTGTCAACCTTTCCTCATGCTTCCCTCTTGGGCTTCCTTATTCCAGCATTAGCCTTTCTGCTGTTTTTAGATACTCTGCCTGATTTCAATTGCTATTATAATTTTGGAATATGTCATATGCCTCCTTTATCTTCCCTATTTTCTCATCAATATCTATTCATTCTATTGTTATTCTTCCAATTTTCATTCATTTTTTGTCCACTAAAATGCAACTCCAATCAACCTGCTCTAATTCAATGCTTAGATTTCTAAAATCTACCCTTTTCCAGTTTGGGATCTTAGTCTATTTACTGATTTTTATCCTTTTCCAACTTAGTATTGAACCTGATTGTATTATGATCATTATTTCCCAAATGTTCAACCACTCTGACATTCTCCAATTGGCCTGCCTCAGTTCCAAGGATCAGATCCAGCATAGCTCTCTCCCTGGTAGGACTGGAATGATACCTTTTCCTCATCAGATATTTCCTCTCATTCCATTATAACCACTTCTTACAACACTCCAATCCCTCTGCCCCCCACTTTTTATTAAGTCAGGACATAGATGATGCAGCACTATGTGGGGCTCTCTGTCTATAGTGTGCCATATCGCAACTCCTGACTTGCTCATCTTCAGGACGCCCAAGGTGTGGTTGACCATGATCTTTGTGGAAGTATTGCTTAGCATTGTACCTCTCCTCAGCATCAGTCTAAGAAAGTGTCATTATTCTGATTTTCAGGAGGTGGCCTTGTGACTGAGCAACCGTTCCTCTATTTTCTGAGTGACATTGAAAAATACAGACACCTATGAGAGTTCCAGAATGTTGGAATGGTGACAGCTCCCTGGATATTGTGTGCAAACCTGCTGAGGTTAAAGATGATCTTCTCATTCAGGGATTGGATTCCCCTCCTACTGATGAACACCGCTGGTTGCTGACAGGGCATTCTGATGATGATGTGGATGGAATTGATTGTATCTTGTACCTCCAGGAAAGCCTGACTTCCTGCATCCATGATTTAGTGAATTGAGCATCAGTCACCTCCCGGATACATTAATAGTGATTGCTTGTGAGATCTCCAGTGGCTCTCTGAAATGATCCACTAGCATAGCAATCGGCCTTTTTGTTATTCACTCAGATATTTTGGGCATTGCAGACTCGACCAGCATTTCTTGTCCAAACCTTATTATCTAAGATAGTTTAGAGGCAACTACATTGTTTTGGGGCTTATGTCATATGTAGGCCAGGCCAGGTCAGAATGGCTGATTTCACTAAAGAAGAGTAGTGAACCAGATGGGTTTTCATGATAAACAAAAGCGGTCACTCTTTAGTGAGATTTTAATTTCAAATTATATTTTAAGGACATTGGTTAGGCCCACTGTTAGAATATTGCATGCAATTCTGGTCTCCTTCCTATCAGAAGGATGTTGTGAAACTTGAAAGGGCTCAGAAAAGATTTACAAGGATATTGCCAGGGTTGGAGGATTTGAGCAATAGGGATAGGTTGAATAAAGTTAGGGCTGTTTTCCCTGGAGCGTCGGAAGCTGGGGAGAGGTTTATAAAAAACATGAGGGGCATGGATAGGATAAATAGACAAAGTCTCTTCCCTGGGATGGGAGAGTCCAGAACTAGAGGGCATAGGGTTAAAGTGAGAGTGGAAAGATATAAAAGAAACCGAAGGGGCAATTTTTTCACGCAGAGAGTGGTACGTATATGGAATGAGCTGCCAAAGGAAGTGTTGGAGGCTGGTACAATTGCAACATTTAAAAGGCATCTGGATCGGTATATGAATAGGAAGGGTTTGGAGGGATATGGGCCAGATTGGGTTGGGATATCTGGTTGGCATGGACTAGTTGGACCAAAGGGTCTATTTCCGTGCTGTACATCTCTATGACTCTATGGCTGTATAATTGGATTCAGGTTTCACCATCTGCAATGGTGGGATTTGAATCAATATCCTCAGAACATTAACTCAGGTTTCTGCACTACCAATCCAGTGACATAATGCTGCTACACCTCTGCTTCCCCAACTGTGTTACCTTCAGTGCAATCTGCATCAAATTATTGTCCTGTCCCTGAGGCTAGAGCTGCTAATCCAGCAGCAGTCAGATGTAGGATACAACAGCCTGGACATCCTGAGGTGTCTCTGCTTTGCCTGTTTACCTCTAATTTGTTGAGCTGCAGAGTCTTAAAGATGCTGTAAGTACTAGGGCAGCAGCAGTGTGGAAACATCTAAAGCTGGCAGCACCAAAGTATTTGTTCCCTCCTCTACCTCCCTCTGTCTCCATGTGAGAAAAAGACAGAAAAACCAAGGAAGCCGAAAAGAAGGAGTTCTAAAAAATAAAAGTCTTATATGCATCAGATCAATCCTCGATTTGAAAATTGCTCATCACCTTACAGACAATACCATGTTATCATTGCTAAAATTCAAGGACTGTGAGATAATAACCTTCCATCTTCTGATCTGGGATTTTGAACTTCGGAATTTTCTTGATGCTGTCTCTATTCTTTCCCCACACATTGTAAATGGTTTAAACTATTTGCCTTTTAACTGTTTTAATTGTGATTGATTGTGTGTGTTTCAGATTTTTGAAGGGGGATAGTTTAAGTTGCATAGTAGAAACTAAGAAATCCTTTCTTTTCTCTGCTCTTCTCAACATTGTGTGTTACAATAAATGAAGTATATTTACTATTACTGACAAAACCTGGTTTAAATTGCTTTTGTCCTGAATAGCAGCTTTTTTTATTCATTTGTGGTGTGAGGGCATCGCTGACTGACCAACGTTTATCACCCATCCCTAGCTGCCTTTGAGAAGGCAGTGGTTGAACTGCTGCAGTCCACCTGTTGTAGGTTGACCCACAATGCCTTTAAGGAGGGAATGCCAGAATTTTGACCAAGCAATAGTGAAGGAATGGTGCTATATTTCCAAGTCAGGGTGATGAGTGGAATGGAGGGGAACTTGAAGGTGTTGGTGTTCCCATGTAACAGGGAGAGGCTGAACAGGCTGGGGCTGTTTTCCCTGGAGCGTCGGAGGCTGAGCACTGAATTGATAGAGGTTTATAAAATCACGAGGGACATGGATCAGATAAATAGACAATGTCTTTTTCATGGAGTAGGGGAGTCCAGAACTAGAGGGCATAGGTTTAAGGTGAGAGGGGAAAGACGTAAAAGGGACCAAAGGGGCTATTCTTTCATGCAGAGGACGGTGCATGTATGAAATGTGCTGCCAGAGGAAGTGGTGGAGGCTGGTACAATTGCAACATTTAAAAGGCATCTGGATGGGTATATGGATAGATTAGATTAGATTAGATTAGATACAGTATGGAAACAGGCCCTTCGGCCCAACAAGTCAACACCAACCCTCCAAAGAGCAACCCACCCAGATCCATTCCCCTACATTTACCCCTTCACCTAACACTACGTGCAATTTAATCTGCACTTCTTTGGACTGTGGGACGAAACTGGAGCACCCGGACAAAACCCAAGCCAACACGGGGAGAATGTGCAAACTCCACACAGACAGTTGCCCGAGGTGGATAGGAAGAGTTTGGAGGGATATGGGAAAAATGTTGAGGAATGGGACTAGATTAATTTAGAATACCGTGTCAGCATTGACGAGTTGGACTGAGGGGTCTATTTCTGTGCTGTATACATCTCTATGACTCTATGACTCTGTGACTGTATGACTCTATCAGTTGTCCTTGTCCTTCTAGCTGGAAGTGATCATACGTTTGCAAGATGCTGTCTCAGCACAAAGTTATAGAGTCATAGAGATGTACAGCATGGAAACAGACCCTTCAGTCCAACTCATCCATGCCGACCAGATATCCCAATCCAATCTAGTCCCACCTGCCAGCATCCGGCCCATATCCTTCCAAACCCTCCCTATTCATATAATCAACCAGACGCCTTTTAAATGTTGCAATTGTACCAGCCTTCACCACTTCCTCTGGCAACTCATTCCATACACGTACCTCTCTCTGCGTGACAAAATTGCCCCTTAGGTTTCTTCTATATCTTTCTCCTCTCATCCTAAACCTATGCCCTCTAATTCTGGACGCCTCCACCATAGGGAAGAGACTGTGTCTATTTATCCTGTCCATGCCCCTCATGATTTTATAAACCTCTATAAGGTCATCCCCTCAGCCTCTGACGCTCCAGGGAAAACAGCCCCAGCGTATTCATCCTCTCCCTATAGCTCAAATCCTCCAACCCTGGCAACATCCTTGTAAATCTTTTCTGAACCCTTTCAAGTTTCACAACATCCTTCCGATCGAAAGGAGAACAGAACTGCATGCAATATTCCAACAGTGGCCTAACCAAATTCCTGTACAGCCACAACATGACCTCCCAACTCCTGTACTCAATACCTCTGACCAATAAAGGAAAGCATACCAAAGGCCTTCTTTACTATCCTATCTACCTGCAACTCTACTTTCAAGGAGCTATGAAGCTGCACTCCAAGATCTCTTTGTTCAGCAACACTCCCTAGGATCTTACCATTAAGTGTATAAGTCCTGCTAAGATTTGCTTTCCCAAAATGCAGCACCTCGCATTTATCTAAATTAAACTCCACCTGCCACTTCTCAATCCATTGGCCCATCTGATCAAGATCTTCTTGTAATCTGAGGTAACCCTCTTCGCTGTCCACTACAAATCCAGTGTTGGAGTCATCTGCAAACTTACTAACTATACTTCTTATGCTCACATCCAAATCATTTATCGAAATGACGAAAAATACTGGACACAGCACCGGATCGGCATTCCACTGGTCCCAGGCCTCCAGTCTGAAAAACAACCCTCTACCACCACCCTCTGTCTTCTACCTTTGAGCCAGTTCTGTACCCACATGGCTAGTTCTCCCTGTATTCCATGAGATCTAACCTTGCTAACTAGTCTCCCATGGGGAACCTTGTCGAATGCCTTACTGAAGTTCATATAGATCACATCTACCGCTCTGCCCTCATCAATCTTCTTTGTTACTTCTTCAAAAACCTCAATCCAGATTATGAAACATGATTTCCCATGCACAAAGCCATGTTGACTATCCCTAATCAGCCATTGCCTTTCCAAATACATGTACATCCTGTCCCTGAGGATTCCCTACATCATCTTGTCCACGACCGATGTTAGGGTCACTGGTCTATAGTTCCCTGGCTTGTCCTTACCATCTTTCTTAAACAGTGGCACCATATTAGCCAACCTCCAGTCTTCCGGCACCTCACCTGTGACTATTGATGATACAAATATCTCAGTAAAAGGCCCAGAAATCACTTCCCTAGTTTCCCACAGAGTTCTAGGGTACACCTGATCAGGTCCTGGGGATTTATCCATTTTTATGTGTTTCAAGACATCCAGCATGCCGTCCTCTGTAATATGGACATTTTTCAAGATGTCACCATCTATTCCTTTCCATTCTGTATCTTCCATGTCTGTCTCTACAGTAAACACTGATGCAAAATATTTGTTTAGTATCTCTCCCATCTCCTGCGGCTCTACACAAATGCCGCCTTGCTGATCTTTGAGGGGCCCTATTCTCTCCCTGTTTTCTCTTTTGACCTTAATATATTTGAAAAAACTCTTTGGATTTTCCTTAACTCTATTTGACAAACGTATTTCATGTCTCTTTTTGCTCTCCTGATTAAGTACAGTCCCACTGGCTTTATACTCTTCTAAGGATTCATTCAATCTATCTTATCTATACCTAACATACACTTTTGTCTTTTTCTGAACTAAACCCTCAATTTCTTTAGTCATCCAGCATTCCCTATACCTACCAGCCTTCCCTTTCACCCTAATAGGAATATACTGTCTCTGGATTCACGTTATCTCATTTCTAAAGACTTCCCATTATCTAGCCGTCCCTTTATATGCGAACACCTACCCCCAATCAGCTTTTGAAAGTTCTTGCCTAATACCATCAAAATTAGCCTTCCTCCAATTTAGAAATTCAACTTTTAGATCTGGTCTATCCTTTTCCATGACTATTTTAAAACTAATAAATTATGGTTGCTGGTCCTAAAGTGCTTCCCCACTGACACCTCAGTCACCTGCCCTGCCTTATTTCCCAAGAGTAGGTCAGGTTTTGCACCTTCTCTAGTAGGTACATCCACATACTGAATCAGAAAATGTTCGTGTACACACTAAACAAATTCCTCTCCATCTAAACCCTTAACACTATGGCAGTCCCAGTCTCTGACTGGAAAGTTAAAATCCCCTACTATAACCACCCTATTATTCTTACAGATAACTGAAATCTCCTTACAAACATTTTTCTTAATTTCCCACTGACTATTAGAGGGTCTATAATACAATCCCAATAAGGTGATCATCTCTTTCTTATTTCTCAGTTCCACCCAAATAACTTCCTGGATGTATTTCCAGGAGTATCCTCCCTTCGCACAGCTGTACTGCTATCCCTTATCAAAAATGCCATTCCCCCTCCTCTCTTGCCTCCCTTCCTGTCCTTCCTGTAGCATTTGTATCCTGGAACATTAAGCTGCCAGTCCTGCCCATCCCTGAGCCATGTTTCCGTAATTGCTATGATATCCCAGTCCCATGTTCCTAACCATGCCCTGAGTTCATCTGCCTTCCCTGTTAGGCCCCTGACATTGAAATAAATGCCATTTATTCTCTGCTTTGTCCCTGCCTGCCTTGACTGTTTGACTCACTCCTTTTCTCAACTGTACCAGTGTCAGGTTGATCTCTTTCCTCACTATCTCCCTGGGTCCCAACCCTCCCACCTTACTAGCTTAAATCCTCCCGAGCAGCTCTCACAAATCACCCTGCCACTATATTAGTCCCCTTCCAATTTAGGTGCAATCCGTCCTCCTTGTACATGTCACTTCTACTCCAGAAGAGATTCCAAAAATGTGAATCCTTCTCCCATCCACCAGCTCCTCAGCCATGCATTCATCTGTTCTATCCTCCTATTCCTGCCCTCACTAGCTCGTGGCACCGGAAGTAATCCAGATATTACTACTCTCAAGGACCTCCTTTTTAACTTCCTGCCTCACTCTCTGTAATCTCCCTTCAGAATCTCAAACTTTTCCCTTCTTATGTTGTTGGTTCCAATGTGTACAATGACCTCCTGCTGGCCCCTCTCTCCTTTGAGAACATTCTGGGCATCCTTGATCCTGGCACCAGGGAAGCAACACACTTTTCAGGTTTTTCGCCACAAAAATGTCTGTCTGTACCTTGGACCAGAGAGTCCCCTAACACAATCGATCTCTTGGAACCCGACATACACCTCATTGCATCAGAGCCAGTTCAGAAACTTGGTTATTCGTGCCATATTCCTCTGAGAATCCATCACCCCCTACATTTTCCAGAACAGCATGCTTGTTTGAAATGGGGATAGCCACAGAAGACTCCTGCACTACTTGCCTACCTCTCTTATCTTTCCTGGAGTTAACCCATCTATGTGACTGCATCTGCGACTTGCCCCCCTTCCTATAACTACCTTCCATCACATCCCCTTGCTCTTGTAAATTCCTCATTGCCTCTAACTGTCACTCCAACCGATTCATTCAATGTGATAGGATTCACAACCAACGGCGTTTATTGCAGATATAATCCTCAGTAACCCGTAAACTCTCCCTAAACTCCCACATCCGACAAGAAGAGCATATCACTCTACTAAAGGCCATTTTTGCTTCTTTCAATTTACAGACACAGAAAATATTTAGTGCTTCCTCTACAAAACACTAAATTAAATTAATACTTATGGCTTATATTTTTAAGTTTAATCAAGAGACATATCTCAATAAAACATATAATCAAGAAAGAACCCACTCTACTAACTACTGCAGACTTACTGTAAGTCCACACTTCAAATATTTTTACTAATCTGTTTCTGCGCTGTGACCTCTCCCAAATCAGTTCCTCCAAGATCAGTTGCGAATTTCGATGTTTGTTAATTTTCCTAGACGCACTCCGATATCCATGGATACATGAATTCAAACAGCAAAGGCAGTAACTGTACAGATTCACTGCGGTGTCAGTTAGCAGTGTAGGTTTCTTTCTTTCTCTCTCTCTCTTGCACTGACCTCACCATATGCTTCCTTTGTCTGTTCCTCTCCCTTTTAAAAATGCTGTTGTTTTGACTTTTCTTTCTCCAAAGTTCCAAAACAATTGCAACAGTATTTTAAGCAGTAATTTGCTGCACTGGGAATTTGAGGAAATCACCTCCAACACCTAAATACCTCAAAAAAGGAGCAGCTGTTACAGCCAGAAATTTTACCGTCCTCCATCTTGGATTACCCAGAATCCTCTTTGGTAACATTCTGCAGTGTCTTGTAAATAGTATACACTGCTGCTACTGAAAACCTGAGGTGGAGGGAGTGGATGCTTGTGGATGTGGTGCCAGTGAAGTAGGCTGCTTTGTTCTGGATGGTGTCCAGCTTTTTGAGTGTTTTTGAAGCTGCATTCATCCAGACAAGTGGGAAGTATTCAATCACATTCCTGACTTGTGCTTCATAGATGGTGGACAGTCTTTGGGGAGTCATGACGTGAGTTACTTGCTGCAGCATTCCTAGCCTCTGACCTGCTCTTGTAGTCACTGTCTTCATGTGGTGAGTCCAGTTGAATTTCTAGTCGACGTTAACTCCAGGGTGTTGATAGTGGGGAATTTAGTGATAATCTCTTATTGGAGATGGTCATAGCCTAGAACTTGTGTGGCACAAATGTTACTTACCATTTATTAGCCCAAGCCAGAATATTGTCCAGATCTTGTTGCATTTGAATGTGGACTGCTTTCGTATCTGAGGAGCCACGAATGCTGCTGAACATTGTGCAATCATCAGAGATTATCCCCACATCTGAATTTATGATGGAGGGATGGTCATGATGAAGCAGCTGAAGATGATTGGGCCTAGGACACTACCCTGAGGAATTCCTGCAGAGATATCCTGGAGCTGAGATGACTCAACCACCTTCCTATGTATCAAGTATGACTCTGACCAGCAGAGAGTTTGCCCTCAATTCCCATTGGTTCCAGTTTTGCCAGGGCTCCTTGATGCTACACTTAGTCAAATGTGACTTTGATTATCAAGGGCTGTCACTCTCACTTCACCTCTGAAATTCAGCTCTTTTGTCCATGTTTGAACCAAGACTGTAATGAGGTCAGGAGTTGAGTGGCCCTGGCAGAACCCAAACTGCGTGTCACTGAGCAGGTGATTGCTGAGCAGGTGCTGTTTGATAGCACTGATGATGACCCCTTCCATCAGTTTACTGATGATAGAGAGTAGACTGATGGGATGGTAACTGGCTGGGTTGAAATTATCCTGACTTCAATGTACAGGATATATCTGGGCAAATTTCCATTGTTGGGCAGATGCCAATGTCATAACTGAACTGGAACAACTTTGCTTAGGGAGCGGCAAGTTCTGGAGCACAAGTCTTTAGTACTATTGCTGGAATGTTGTCAGGGCCTGCAGCCTCTGCAGTATCCAGTGTCTCCAATCATTTCTTGATATTATGTGGAATGAATTGAATTGGCTGAAGACTGGGATCTGTTGTGCTGGGGACCACTGGAGAAGGCTGAGATGGATCATCCACTTGGCACTTCTGGTTGAAGATTGCAGTGAAAGCTTTAGCCTTATCATTTGTACTGATGTGCTGGGCTCTTCCATCATTGAGGATGGGGATATTTGTGGAGCTTCCACCTTCAGTGTGTTGTTTGATTGTTCACCACCATTCACGACTGGACATGGCAGGACTGCAGTACCCAGATCTGATGTATTGGCTGTGGGATTACTTAGCATTGTTTATCACTTGCTGCTTATTCTGTTTGGCACACAACCTGTTTGATAGCTTCACCAGGTTGATAACTCATTGTTCGGCATGCTGGGTGCTGCTCCTGGCATGTCCTCCTGCATTCTCTGTTGAAACAGGGTTGATCTCCTGACTTGATGGCAATGGTTGAGTGGGGGAACATGTTGGGCGATGAGGTTGCAGATTTATTTGTTTGTTTGATATATTTGATTTATTGGTACCATATATACCAAGATACAGTGAAAAGTATTGTTTTGCATGCTCTAAAGGCAGTTCGTACCATACAAAGTGCATCAGGATATCCGAACAGAATGCAGAATACAGTGTTACAGCTGCAGAGAAGGTAGAGTGAGTGTGATTAGAATTAACATTTGAGAGGTCTGTTTAAAAGTTTGATAACAGCGGGGAACAGAGTGTTCTTGAAATGGTTCATATGTGTATTCACATTTTTATATCTTCTGCATATTAGAAGAGGGTGGAAGAGAGGGGTCTTTGATTATGTTGGCTACTTTCCTGAGGCAGCGAGGAGTCTAGATGGAGTCAATGATTGGAAGGCTGGTTTGTGTGATGGACTGGGCTGTGTTCTTCACACTCTGTAGTTTTTAGCAGTTTTGGGAAGTGCAGTTGCCAACCCACACTGTGACACATCCAGATAGGATGCTTTCTGTGGTGCATCTATAAAACTTTGGAAGTGTCCTTATGGACTTACTGAAAATACTGAGCCTCCTGAGGAAGTAGAGGATTGTTGTGCTTTCTTGACCATTGGGTGGACCAGGACAGATTGTTGGTATATGCTCCATTCCCAGGAACTTGATGCCCTTGACCATCTCCACTTCAGCACCATTGATGCAGACAGGGAAATCCGCTTCCTGAAGTCAATGACCAGCTCCTTCATTTTGGTGATATTGATGGAGAGATTGTTGTCTTTACACCATGCTGCTCAACACTCAATCTCTTTCCCAAATTCTGTCTCAACATTGTTTGAGATCCAACCTACAACTGTGGAGTCAGCAGCAGACTTGTAAACGGAGCTTGGGTGGAATTTGGCCACACAGTCATGGAGCATTGTCATGGATGCCCAGTCTTGCATTGCTAGATCTGTTCAAAGTCTGTCCCATTTAGCACAGTGATAATACAACACATTATGGAGGGTATTCTCAATATGAAGGCAGGACTCCACAAGGATTGTGTCATAGTCATTCTTACCGACACTGTCATCGAGAGATGCATCTGCAGCTGGCAGATTGCTAAGGATGAGGCCTAGTATGTTGTCAGTTAAATTGTTCATTTTGGTGGCCTCATTGGAATTTTATACATTTCTACATTTGCTGACAGCTGTAGAACAGTGGGCATGACACCAGATACAATGTACATTGGCAGAGGTACTTTGAATATTCCTGTGTACCTTCCTATCTACAATCGTGAGCCTGCCTTCTGGGAATTTTCAGCAATGTCCTTCTGATCTTGCATTGGCATGATGGAGCTGACAGCAACGATCTCACTGCCACTGCCATCTCTGCTTCTAGCCTGTCTGTGTGTGGCACAGCTTACAGTCTTTGTAATGGTTGGTCTACACAGACAGAACAGAATATGAATTAAATACATCTGCTTTGGTGCATTGCACCGTGCAGACCTGAGACACTCTGAGATGCCATTTAGACTGCAATGTGCTAACGCTCCATGATCTCATGTAGATCCTGTTGGAATGCAATGCCACCAGCTATGATGATTGGCTGGTTAATGGGGAGTTGGATCCACCTGATCAGGTTTCACCACCTACTGGATTCATGATCACGTCACTTCAGTCTGGCAGAAAATCGAGCCTATAATTGTGCACTCCAAAAGTGTGCACTCCTCTCATTTTGGGTGTTGCCTTTTCAAAATCAAATGAGAATTTGATAGCCAGAGGAAAATTATGAGATTTATAATTTGTCTGCAAGGTTCTGGGTTCCAGACTTCCCCTGTCACCTGTTTTCTATTTCTGTTATCCTGTGACTCTGCCCTCATTTTTTCTGATCCCTTCCGTGTCACCGTGTTCCAATTCTGCTCCTGAAGAACCTCACTATCCAGCTCCCAATGCTCCCTGCTGATTCGGTACCCTTCCCTCGTTGAGGTTACCATGACTTTCTTTGACGCTAACCTCACCAGGACTTTATTCTCCCTGGGCCTCTCCTGCCGAGTCTGACCCTACCACATCCAACTGCCTCCTGTGACTGTGATAATTTTCTCCTTTGCACGATACCACCATGTTGCAGTGTTTTGGCTGTGGATGGCATGTTGCCTGTTGCACGATGAATCCTCATCAAAGTCATTTAAAGTCATAGAATCAGAGATCTACAGCTTACAAACAGACCCTTCAGTCCAACTCGTCTGCACTGACCAGACATCCCAATCTGACCTAGTCCCATTTTCAGCATTTTGCCCATATCCCTCTAAATCCTTCTTATTGATGTACCCATCCAGATGCCTTTTAAAACTTATAACACAACCTGTATCCACCACTTCCTCTGGCAGCTTGTTCCATACACTCACCATCGTCTGTGTAAAACAGGTACCCCTCAGATCCTTTTTAAATTTTTCTCCTCTCACCTTAAACCCATGCCCTCTAGTTTTGGAATCCCCTACCTTGGGAAAAAGACCCTGGCTAATCACCCTGTCCATGCCCCTCATGATTTTATAAACCTCTATAAGGGCATCCTTCAGCCTCCAATGCTCCAGGGGAAAAAAGGACAAAGTCTTTTCGGTCTCTCCCTATAGCTCAAAACCAATGTAAGATATATCAAGTAGATTTGCTGCTACCATCCACTTTTTAGTTTGGGATGTAAAGAGTCTGACTGATCTCGTGTCATAGAGGAAAACATTTTGGTAGTTTAATGATCCTTTCTTGGATTTAACAAGTTACAAGTTACATTAGTATGACATTAATATGACTATAGCTATGAGGGAGACTTAATGATGGGTGTTAACCTTTTCAAGTCCATATGACATTAATATGTTAGGAGGTGCTTAATGCGCTTCTCATTATTAACCCTTTCAGAGTTTAACAAGTTGTACAACATCACCCTTCCAAGATGTTTTTCCACTTTTAACATTCATATATTCATGTGCAATAATTGCATTTACCAGTATCCTATCTCCCTCTAGGTCTCTAACTTTACAAATGTAGGTGGTCTGGTGGTTTTACTATTTTGCCAGAATATGATCCCCTTGGACTTGGAAACTTGATAGCTCTTTAACTTGTAGACTGTTGACCTTGATTCAGTCCTTGACCAATGTGAGCTTTGTAAAATTCCTTTAAACTGAAGAACATTTTATCTCATGAACTTCCTTTGCAAAGGACCTATTTCCTGCCAAGCCAGGCAATTGTTAAATTGTATCAGTTGGAGGAACTTTTCTCTCATAAATTTTGTTTGTACAAGATGGTTGTCATACAAAACAGGCATTTTCTTTCATAATATATCCTGGATCACTGAGCCAGGCAATTTCTTGTGTCCTGAATCTATAGAGTTATATGTAGCCAATGTTCAATCTCTGAGAACAAATCCTTATTCTCAATCTGTGGAAAAATCTTTAACTTGTCCCTTAGGTTGGACTCTTCCATTCACCAACAATAGCTTCTTTTCTGAAGAACCTAAAATATTTATTCCCACAGCTGTGGGAATATTGGAGGGCTGTTCCTTACTTGAAATATTCTGTCACAGGTGAAGAAATGAAATGTTTGATGTAAATTTGCAACTTCTCAGTGTCTGACATCAAATTTGAGTCTGCCATAGCAATTTGTTCCCAGGTTGCATTGCCAGCTGAATAATTTCAGTTAAAGATTAATCAATGTGCTCAAGTGGGATAGAAATGTTCTTCAGCTTTCTCATCATTTGCATATCTGATAAGCTTTGGTGACTCTTGCCAACACATGATGTCATTCTAAACTAAAACCCTTTTGCCTCGAAGTGGCTTCTATCCCTCCATTCTCTGCCTATTCATTTATTCATCAATTTGCCTCCTAAGCATTAGTCTTGTGTCTGCTTTTACCACCTCCTCTGGCAACACATAACAGGCACTCATCACTCTCTGTGTACCTCTCACATTTCCTTTAAACCTTCCTCTTTCACTTTAAACCTATGTCCCTTTCAATTGACATTTCCACCTTTGGAAAAAGACTCCAACTATCCATCTTGTCCATGCCTCTCATAAACCTCTATCAGGCCATCCCTCATCCTTCAACCAAGTTTGTCCAATCTCTCCTCATAACTAACACCCTCCAAAGCAGGTAACATCCCGGTAAACTATTTCTGTATGCTCTCCAAAACTTCCACATCCTTTTGGTAGTGTGGTGACCAGAACAGGACACAATGTTCCAAATGTGTCCTACCTAAAGTCTGTACGGCTGCAACATGACTTGCCATTGTTTTTTATTTTATACTGATGTAGGCAAGCATCCCATGTGTGTGATTGAGCAGCTTATATGCTTGTGTTGTCACTTTCAGGGAACTTGTGACCTTGCACACTAAATCCCTTTGTACACAAATGCTATTAAGGGTTCTGACATTTGCTGTATATTTTCTCCCTGCATTAGATCTGCCAAAATACATCACCTTGCATTTTTACAAATTAAATTCCACCGGCCATTTCTCCGCCAGTCTCCAAGCTATCCATATCCTGCTGTATCCTCTGACAACCCTCCTCACTGTCTGCAACTTCCTCACTCTTTGTGTTATCTGCAAATGTACTAATCAAACCGCAAATATTCTCCATCAAATCATTTATATATATTGCAAGGAACAGGGATCCCAGAACTGATCCCTGCAAAACATCACTGGTCATAGATTTCCAGTTAGAAAAACATGCTTACACCATTATTTTCTGTCTTCTATGACTAAGCCATTTTGGTATCCTTCTTACCAGCTCATTGTGGATCCTGTGTGTGACTTCACCGTCTGTATCAGCCTGCCATAAGGGACTTTGTCAAAGGCCTTGCTACAGTCCATATGGACAACATCCATTACACTGCCCTCAATCATTTTTGTTAATTCCTCAAAATTCTCAAACAAGTTTGTGAGACACAACATTCCTCACACAAAGCCATGGTTCCTATCACTAATAAGTCCATATTTTTCCAAATGTGATTTAATCCTGCCCTAAGAATCTTCTCCAATAATTTCCCTACTAACAATGTAAGGTTAATCAGCCTGTGGTTTCCCGGATTATCCTTGTTACCCTTCTTACTCAAAGGAACACTATTAGCTGTTCTCCAGTCCCCTGGGAGCTCTCCTTTGACTAAAGAGGACAGAAAGATTTCATACAAGGCCCAGCAATTTCCTCCCTCAGCATTCTGGCATCAATACCTTATAAGAGAATTGAGCAGATGAATGTATGGCTGAAGACCTGGTGTATGGGAGAAGGACTCACGTTTTTGGATTCTTGGAATCTCTTCTGGGGTAGAAGTGACCTGTACCAGAAGGACGGATTGCACCTGAGTTGGAAGAGGACTAATATAGTGGCAGGGAAATTTGTAGCGCTGCTCGGGAGGATTTAAAGTATTAAGGTTGGGGTTGGTGGCAATCTGAGACTGGTGCAGTTGAGAAAAGAAGCGAGTCAAACAGTCAGGGCAGGCAGGAACAAAGCAGAAGGCAGGAACAAGGTAGAACTGGTGAATTAAAATCCATTAATTTCAATGCAAGGAGTCTAACAGGGAAGGCAGATAAGCTCAGGGCATGGTTAGGAACATGGGACTGGGATATCATAGCAATTACATGGCTCAGAGATGGGCAGGACTGGCAGCTTAATGTTCCAGGATACAAATGCTACAGGAAGGACAGAAAGGGAGGCAAGAGAAGAGGGGGAGTGGGGTTTTTAAAAAGAGTTGGCATTACAGCTGTACTGAGGGAGGATATTCCCAGAAATACATCCAGGGAAGTTATTTGGGTGGAACAGAGAAATAAGAAAAGGATGGTTACCCTATTGGGATTGTATTATAGACCCCCTAATAGTCAGAGGGAAATTGAGAAACAAATTTTTAAAGAGATCTCAGTTACCTGTAAGAATATTAGGGTGTTTATGGCAGGGATTTTAACTTTCCAAACATAGACTGGGACTGCCATAGGGTTTAGATGGAGAGGAATTTGTTAAGCCTGTAAAAGAAAATTTTCTGATTCTGCATGTGGATGTACCTACGAGAGAGGTGCAAAACCTGACCTATTCTTGGGAAATAAGGCAGGGCAGGTGACTGAGGTGTCAGTGGGGGAGCACTTTGGCCATAATTCTATTTTAAAATAGTGATGGAAAAGGATAGACCAGATCTAAAAGTTGAAGTTCTAAATTGGAGAAAGGCCTATTTTGACGGTATTAGGCAAGAACTTTCAAAAGCTGATTGGGCGCAGATGTTTGCAGGTAAAGGGATGGCTGGAAAATGGGAAGCCTTCAGAAATGAGATAACGTGAATCCAGAGAAAGTATATTCCTGTCAGGGTGAAAGGGAAGGCTGGTAGGTATAGGGAATGCTGGATGACTAAAGAAATTGAGGGTTTGGTTCAGAAAAAGAAGGAAGCATATGTTAGGTATGGATAAGATAGATCGAATGAATCCTTAGAAGAGTATAAAGGCAGTAGGAGTATACTTAATCAGGAGGGTAAAAAGAAGCACATGATAGCTTTGGCAAATAGAGTTAAGGAGAATCCAAAGGGTTATTACAAATATATTAAGGACAAAAGGGTAACTAGGGAGAGAATAGGGCCCCTCAAAGATCAGCAAGGTGGCCAGGAGATGGGGGAGATACTAAGCGAGTACTTAGCATCACTGTTTATTGTGGAAAAGGACATGGAAAATGTAGAATGGAGGGAAATAGATGGTGACATCTTGAAAGATGACCATATTACAGTGGACGGCGTGCTGGATGTCTTGAAACGCATAAAAGTGGATAAATTACCAGGACCTGATCAGGTGTGCCCTAGAACTCTGTGGGAAGCTAGGGAAGTGAATGCTGGGCACCTTGCTGAGATATTTGTATTATCAATAGTCACAGGTGAGGTGCCAGAAGACTGGAGGTTGGCTAACGTGGTGCCACTGTTTAAGAAGGGTGGTAAGGACAAGCCAGGGAACTATAGATCTATGAACATGATGTCGGTGGTGGGCAAGTTGTTGGAGGGAATCCTGAGGGACAGGATGTACATGTATTTGGAAAGGCAAGGACTGATTAGGGATAGTCAACATGGCTTTGTGAGTGGGAAAATCATGTCTCACAAACTTGATTGAGATTTTTGAAGAAGTATCAAAGAGGATTGATAAGGGCAGAGCGGTGGACATGATCTTGATGGACTTCAGTAAGGTGTTCAACAAGTTTCCCCATGGAAGACTGGTTAGCAAGGTTAGATCTCACGGAATACAGGGAGAAGTAGCCATTTGGATACAGAACTAGCTCAAAGGAAGAATATGGAGGGTTGTTTTTTAGACTGGAGGCCTGTGACCAGTGGAGTGCCACAAGGATCGGGTCCACTACTTTTCATCATTAACATAAATGATTTGGATGTGAGCAAAAGAGGTATAGGCTATAAATTTGCAGATGACACCAATATTGAAGATGTAGCGGACAGCGAAGAAGGTTACCTCAGATTACAATGGGACCTTTATCAGATGGGCTATTCGGCTGAAGAGTGGCAAATGGAGTTTAATTCAGATAAATGCGAGGTGCTGCATTTTGGGAAAGCAAGTCTTAGCAGGACTTATACACTTAATGGTAAGGTCCTAGGGAGTGTTGCTGAACAAAGAGATCTTGGAGTGCAGCTTCATAGCTCCTTGAAAGTAGAGTTGCAGGTAGATAGGATAGTGAAGAAGGCGTTTGATATGCTTTCCTTTATTGGTCAGAGTATTGAGTACAGGAGTTGGGAGGTCATGTTGTGGCTCTACAGGACATTGGTTAGGCCACTGTTGGAATATTGCGTGCAATTCTGGTCTCCTTCCTATCGGAAAGATGTTGTGAAACTTGAAAGGGTTCAGAAAAGATTTACAAGGATATTGCCAGGGTTGGAGGATGTCAGCTATAGGGAGAGGCTGATAGGCTGGGGCTGTTTTCCCTGGAGCGTCGGAGGCTGAGGGGTGACCTTATAGAGGTTTTGCAAAATTATGAGAGGCATGGAAAGGATGAATGGACAAAGTCTTTTTCCCTGGGGTTGGGGAGTCTAGAACTAGAGGGCATAGGTTTAGGGTGAGAGGGGAAAGATATAAAAGAGACCTAAGGGGCAACTTTTTCACGCAGAGGGTAGTACGTGTATGGAATGAGCAGCCAGAGGAAATGGTGGAGGCTGGTACAATTGCAACATTTAAAAGGCATTTGGATGGGTATATGAATAGGAATGGTTTGGGGGGAGATGGGTGGGTGCTGGCAGGTGGGACTAGATTGGGTTTGGATATCTGGTCGGCATTACAATTGCAACATTTAAAAGGCATTTGGATGGGTATATGAATAGGAAGGGTTTGGGGGAGATGGGTGGGTGCTGGCAGGTGGGACTAGATTGGGTTGGGATATCTGGTCGGCATGGACAGGTTGGACCGAAGGGTCTGTTTCCATGCTGTACATCTCTGTGACTCTATGACTTTAAGTATGTATGCACTTTATAGTATCTGACACTTCCTATAGTGTAAGGTTAGAAGTTACACAACACCACATATAGTCTAACAGGTTTATTTGCCATCACAAGCTTTCAGAACGCTGCTCCATCATCAGGTGCTCCTTGCATTGTGGAAGGCTGTAAAGTTAGGCTTCAGCTATGATATTCTGGATCAGTGGTGCTGGAAGAGCACAGCAATTCAGGCAGCATCCAACAAGCAGCGAAATCGATGTTTTGGGCAAAAGCCCTTCATCAGGAATAAAGGCAGTGAGTCTGAAGCGTGGAGAGATAAGCTA
>NC_057710.1:76308242-76383699 GCF_004010195.1 Chiloscyllium plagiosum | reverse complement strand
GCTTATCTCGCCACGCTTCAGGCTCACTGCCTTTATTCCTGAAGAAGGGCTTTTGCCCGAAACGTCAATTTCGCTGCTCATTGGATGCTGCCTGAATTGCTGTGCTCTTCCAGCACCACTGATCCAGAATTTGGTTTCCAGCATCTGCAGTTATTGTTTTTACCTCAGCTATGATGTATCATGTGATAATATTATTACACTTGCCCTGTGCGAAACTTAAAATTGGATAGACAATGACATAAACATTAAAGAAAGAAATATTAAATGCACTTTATGCATATATTGTTAACCCACAGTTAGAGCAACGTCTGCAATGTTGAGCACTCCCACTTAGGAGAGAACCACAGAAAATGTCTCAAAAAATAAATACTTGACTAATATCAGGAATGAACAATTGTTATTATAAAGAATTGTCTGAAAAGTTAAATGGCTATCTAATAAAATTTAAAAGTTGCTGAATGATTTAAAAGGTAAAAGTGAACTACTTGGTAAATAGGCAACAAATGGGCATAGCTTAAGGTTTATCCTTCGGAGAATAAAGAGGGGAGCTTGGAGAAAAGGTTATCAGAGAAATTAGAGCTATTCAATCATGGAATTCCTCAACTCAAAAGGGATGAAAGAGACTGTTAATAAAATATCACTTGCCATAGAAAAGAATCTGAAAATAAAGTAAAGTAAAAGAATTCAAGAGAGAACAGGGAATGTATTTAAAACAAAAAATGACTTGAAACACAGGAGCAGGAGAGTAGGCCATTCGATCCCTTGAGCCTGCTCCACCATTCAGTACGATCATGGCTGGTCACCAAGGCCTAACTTTTCCTTCTCCTATATCACTTGATCCCTTTAGCCACAACAGCTATATCTACCCCATTCTTGAAAACATAATGCTTTGGCCTAAATCACTTCCTGTCATAGTGACTTCCACAGGCTCAACACTCTGGGTGAATAAATTTCTCTTCATTTCAATTCTATAAGGTTTACCTTTATCCTTAAACCATTAGGAGCATCCTTCCTGCATCAAACCCGTCTAGTGCTGGGAGAACGGCTGAGGACCCTGGGATTGTATTCGTTATAGTTCAGAAGGTTGAGGGGAGATCTAATAGAAACCTACAAGATAATGCATGGCTCAGAAAGTTGGACACTGGGAAATTGTTTCCGTCAGGTGGGGATACTCGGACTTGTGGGCACAGCCTTAGAATTAGAGGGGGTCAATTTAGAACGGAAAGGAGGAGACATTTCTTCAGCTAGAGAGTGGTGGACCTGTGGAATTCATTGCCACGCACCACAGTGGAGGCCGGGACATTAAATGTCTTCAAGGCAGAGATTGATACATTCTTAATCTTGCATGAAATTAAGGGATATGTGGAGAGTGGGGGTAAGTAGCGTTGAAATGCCCATCAGCCACGATTGAATGGCAGAGTGGACTCGATGGGTCGAATGGCTTTACTTCCACTCCTATTTCTTATGATCTTATGGTCTTAATTTAACATAGGTTTCTATCAGATCTCCCCTAATTTTTCTAAATTTCAGTGAATACAATCCTAATCAACTCAATCTCGCCTCGTTTGTCAGTCCTGTCATCTCAGGAATCAAATTGTTAAATGTTGTATTTATATCGGACTTGTCATGACTAACAGCTATTACACAGTGCTTTACAACTTGAGATGGAGTCATTAATGTTACGTAGGAAGGGTGACAGCCACTTGGATACAGCAAGCTCCCACAGACACTGGATAATGTGTTTTTTGTAATATTGATTAAAGGAAGAATATTGGTGAGGAGAGCAAGGAAACTCCCCTGTTCTGTCTTGAAATTGTACCATGAGCCTTTTCTCATCTACTTGAGAGGACAGACAGGGCTTTCAGTTAAAGATGCATTAAGAACATAGTTCTGTGCCCATGAATAGGGCTCCTTTAGCAGTAGAACGAACCATCAGCCTTAATTTTTATTTTCAATTCCTGATACTGGACTTTCGTGCACAATCTTCTGACTCAGAGATAAGAAAGCAAACCATTGAGCTTTTGCTGACATGTAGACATCAGTGCACTCCTCCTCCCCAATTAGACCAGATGAAAAGGCAGATATCTGCCCGAAGAGACCACTCTGTGAGATCAGACAGCTCAACTGGAAGAGTTAACTCCAGCACAGTTAGGATGGGCTAAATTGAGTGCATCTTTTGAAGATCCTTTCCCATCTTCCCTTTGAAAAGAAATTGAAAACCACGAGAAGTAGGGAACACTTCTTGGTACTAGTTTATACAATGCAGTTGTTTTCAATGGCTGGAGTTTTCTGTTATGATACCTCGCAATATTATAGTTTTTCTTTATCAGAAAACCCTGAAAAAATACTTAGAATGATAAACTGTTCAAAGGTGATCCCTGCCGAGAAAAACAAAAGAAAAACAGAAATGGCAGCAATTCGCCAGTAACGTGAATATGGCAAGCACATTATATACTGAAACCGGATCAGACAAAGAAACATTAGAATCTCAAACTTGGAGCCAAGGAAAACTTGTCCAGAAATGCCAAGCATGAAGCTTATCGTTGAAGAGACGGGGAGAGGAAATTCCCATTGAAACAACCAAATTGATAAACGTGCAGAATTTTGCAGATTGTGTGGGGAATTGGTTTGCACAGAGGCATCAACAGTCCCATGAAAGATGCTTATTCATCAAGTGAAATCTTTTCCTGCTCTGGCAAATACCTACACTCTCTGAAGGTGCTTGAAATTGTGTGTGTTGACAGATCTTGGGGTTATTGATAAAGCTGCTGAAGTATAAGAAATACAGTTAGATTTCCTGTGGCTGTGGCTGTGGCTGGATCATGGGGAAATTGATACTGCGAGTAAATTTAATAACCATGGCACAGCCACAGATCCAGAGCAGCGAGCATACCCAAGCATATGTTTTAAAAGACTAGACTCATAAGCTGGTCCCTCAAAGCAGTCCTCTGCCTCTAATCCTTGTTTGGCCAGGTGTCACATGTTGCTAAATCAATACTTTTCCTCTCTGTCTCTTACCATCTAGTCAGGGAGCATTATGAGACTGCTAAAATGAGGTGAGACTGTCTAATGGGGCTTCTCTTATTCTCTCATGTATTCGCTTATTAGTAAAGGTGAGACGAATGGTGAACATTCATAATACTTGTATCCCAGCAGCATATAATGAGGTTTATTGTGAACTGAGGAAAAGGAGAGAAAGAAACAGAAAAAAAATGAAACCGAGGAAACAAAAACATAAAATGAATATTATTGCAAAGCAGTGGTGGTATACTCATGTCTCGGCCAAAATTTGGGTTCAAGTCTCACCTGCTATGGAGGTACGTCCAAATGTAACTGAACAGGTTTGTTAAAAATAATTTAAAAAATAAAAAAAGTCAGTTAAATAAGAGAGAACTAAGGAAACAATTTTTTTTCTTGATTAAATGCAGCAGATGCTGGAAATCTGAACCAAGCACAGAGCGTGCTGCAGCTCAGGCAACGTCTGTGGTGTTAACATTACATTTCCTGTATGACTTTTCTTCAGAATTCCATTGGACTTGGACGGACTGTCCTGACTGCGGACTGATTGTATCCCTGAACACTCTCTGTGCTCTTCCCCAATTGATGATCTAGGAATCCACTCACTGCTTGAACAGACTTGCAGGCCCAGCCATGGCCCAATTCTTTGGTCTAAAGTAAGGTGGAGCCCCCGACTTTGATTGCCGTGAGCATGCCGAGCCCTCGGACTGTCAACGAATATTCCTCTGGACTGATGGCAGCTCACTCCCCCATACTGATTGAGGACCAATCCGCTCTGACTTTGAGACATTGTTATTTGGTTGATGCACATGCAGTGAGTGTAGAAGCATAGAACATAGCAGCAGGAGTAGACCAGTGGGCCATTTTAACCTATTCTGCTATTCAGTAAGATCATGGTTGATCACCTGACTCAATACCTTGCTCCCCTTTCTCCCTAAATCCTTTGGTCCCTTTAGCCCAAAAATCTATATCTAACTCCCTCTCTGGTTGAAAAACGTTCTCTTTCTCTCAGTTGTAAATGGCAGACCCTATACCCTCAGTCTGTGACCCCAATTCTGGTTTATTGTGTAGGTTGCTGACTAAAGCTGCAGGGCTCTGATTGATGTAGCAAAGTGGAGTGGAGGATTTTCAGATCAGCCATAACGTAATTGATTACTGGGCAGACCTGATGGACTGAATGGCCTCCTTCTGCTTTCACATCTCATGGCCTTACAATAATGTGCCAAACAGCAACGTGTTCAACTCCTATGACTGATGAGTGTTGAGAACCAGGAGGAGCTGCATGCGTTAGTGTCTGCATTGAAATGCAAAGCAAAACAGAATTACTGTGACCCTTTAAGACCAGGCTGAGGGGGCAAAGCACAAGAAAATGTAAGTTGGGACAGGCCGATGGCATCCATATAGGTGCAAAGCGGGTGTGCAGTAATAGCAAGTGAGCAGCCGTGAGATGCAGTCTGGTCCAACCTGACAGCGAGCTGCCTGGCCCTTTGTACAAAGTGTCTGTGCAGTAACTGGTGTACTCCAAAGTTCAGCATTGAAATCCTGGTATGTACTGTCAGTGGATTGGAGATGTAGCATGATGATGTGGTGAGGCTAGCATGTTTCAGATGCCAACATCTGTGGAGTGTGTGTGTGTGTGCGTGTGATCACTGTCTTGGAGATGGTCCTGAGATTTTGGTGCCGATCTCCAAGATGGGGGACTGAGGAGCAAGCTGGAATTGCTGGGGACCTACCCAGGCCTCCATTGTCAGAAATTTTCAATGTCTAGTTTCTATCCAGTGGGTAGGAGAACAGGAGCCTAGACATTAATGAGGTGAGATTAGTTAATAATGGGGATAATCATGAGCAATATTCCTGTTACCACTCACTAGTGAGAATCTTGTCTTGGCCTCTGGGACGATGTTAGAAAATGTGATCTGACAGCCTTAACCTTGAGAAAGGCCTCAAGTGAATCTCCCAAATTGCTCATCATAGATCATGTTGCTCAGGTACTGCCCATAGTTAGAAAACATTAAATTACCTGACTCACTGGTAGCAATGACACAGAATATTTGTGATTAATTTCAAATCCTAAAGTGGGTACTTGTTTAGAATGATAGATCAGAATCTTATAGGGGTCTGAGTAATGTGGGCTGCAGCAGAATCAGACTGGAGGCCTGGCAGAGCCTACCTCAATGTCTGGAGCATCTTGCTCCATCATTTATACTTGTGATTTGCAGAATGAGGCAGCTTACCTTGCTGCTAAGCAGCCCCCAGTTTAAGGATTGTACATGTTCTGCTGTAGCAGGGTGCCACCTCGATATCACACCTGCACTATGTTCACACGGCAAACAGTCTGCCTGTGCAGTAAGTAGGTAGACAGGTCATAAAGTCCTTGTTAAAGCCATCAGTCAGGGGCTCCCCCAGCACAGTAACTACAACCTCCTGGGAACTGGCAGCCTGTCAGGGTGTCTCGGTTAGGGATGTTGTACCTCTGTAACCATGCTGGCCAGTCAGAGTGGGAGGGCGGGACGTTAGGGCTAATGCAATCATGAAAATCTCCAGCCACCAGCCAGTGTCTGTGCAATTCCCATCCGGGGCTATTCAATCCATCGGGTCCATTCACAGAAATGAAGGGGAACAAGGATGACCAGGGAACTGCTGCTATAGAAGGAGACTTGGCAAGTTACTCTTCAAAACTGGGGGCAAGGATGGATAAGAATCATAAAGGGGTGGGGGGAGCAACAGAAGCTGCAAGGGGGAGTGGTGATATAGTAAAGCGTGGATGGGAAGGGGGCTCATGCAGGGGAGGGCAGGAGAACCCCGGCCTCATGCGAGAGGGGTGTGGTATATGTCCACCCCTGGCATGGTCACCTCATCTACCAGTGATCAGGTGGGATTGGAGTGCAAGGGTGGGCAGTTGTAGGAACATGTAGATAGCTTGACGTGGGGAACTGCGGAGGTGGGAATGGTATGGGGTTTACAGAAAGGAGAAGTGGATGTTCGGAGTCTCACTGACACTTAGAGGCAGAGGATGGAGGCTACTGCTAAGGAGCTCGTACTTTTGCCTTCCACCATGCTAGAAATGGAAAGTGCAGATAGGGAGGTAAAAGCTCTGATTGGGTGTAGATGCTAATCTAGTCCCATTTGTCAGCACTTGGCCCATTTCCCTCTAAACCCTTCCTATTCATATTCCCATCCAAATGCCTTTAAAATGCTGTAATTGTACCAGCCTCCACCACCTTCCCTGGCAGCTCATTCCATACACGCACCATCTCAGCACCACCCTTAAGTTCCTTATAAACCTTTCCCTTCTCATCTTATGCACTCTAACCCTCTACTCCCCCACCCTCTTCCTATAGCTCAAACCCTTCAGCCCTGGCAATTCTTGTAAAGTGTGGATCTGGAAAAAACTCAGCAGGTCAGGCAGCATCAGAGCAGCAGGAGGGTTGCTGTTTCAGGTCGGAAACTTGCATCAGATTGTCCTGATGAAAGGTTCCTCTCTGAAATGTCGTCTATTCTGCTCCCCTGATGCTGCTTGACCTGCTGTGCTTTTTCCAGCTCCACACTTTATTGACTCTGACTTTCCAGTATCTGCAGTCTGCACTATTTCCAACATCCTTGTAAATCTTTTCTGAACTCTTTCAAATTTCACAACATCCTTCCTATAGCAGGGAGATCAGAAGAGACCAGATGATAAGGGAAGGCGTCAGAAGTGGAGTGTGAGTTGGTGAGGGGCATGGGCCTAACAAGGCACCAATCTCTGGATACAACATATTATACTGTCATTTCCGCCACATACAAACAGACCACTCTACCAGAGATATATTTCCCACCCCACCCCTAACAGTGTTCTGCAGAGACCATTCCCTCCATGAATCCCTCATTAGGTCCACACCCTCCACCAGCCTACACCCCACTCCCAGTTCCTTCCCCTGCCACCGCAAGAGGTGTAAAGCCTGTGCCCACACCACCCCCCTCACATCCGACAGAGATTTTACTGTACTTCCACACACATCATCTACTGTCTCCATGGCTCTCAATGTAGTCTCCTCTAATAATTGGGGAGACAGGACGCCAACACCTGGAATGTTCAGAGAACATCTCTGGGACACATGCACCCAACAATCCCACCGCCCTGTGGGCAAACACTTCACCCCCCCCATCCCACTCTGCCAAGGACAAGCAAGTCCTGAGCCTCCTCCATCACCAAATTCTAGCCACCTAACGCTTGGAGGAAGAACGCCTTATCTTCCACCCTAGTACCCTCCAATGTGGATTTCACCAGTTTCCTCATCATGTCTCCCCAACCTTAATCCATAACCTTTCAACTTGGCACCGCCCTCTTGAACTGTCCTACCTGTCCATCTTTTATCCCATTTATCCGCTCCACCCTCCTCCGACCTATCACTATCACGCCCCCACCTTCATCTATCTATCGCATTCCCAGTTGCATTACCCCAAGCCCAAACCCCATCCCATTTATCTCTCTCCCACATTCCTGATGAAGAGCTTATGCTCTGAACGTTGATTCTCCTGCTCCTCAGATGCTGCTTGACTGGCTGTGCTTTTCCAGCACCACACTTTTTGACTCTGATCTCCAGCATCTGCAGTCCTCACTTTTTCTTATCTTGTATTATAGCTCTTTTTATGTTGTTACAGTTGCAGATAATTCTAAACTGGACTGACTTCAACAGAATGGTAAAGGCACCACCAAGCCTCAGCTGTAGTTTGCTGCTTGCTGTCTGACTGGCAGCTCTTGAGGACGGGGCCTCAGCCCCTTTCCTAAATAGGGCAGCCATTCTGGTAATTGCCACAGTAACGTGCAGTCTCAGTTCATCTATTTAACATAGCAGATTTGTCTCTGGATTTTGAACAGCAAAGCAGGACGTTATCTATATGGACTTCAGAAAAGTGTTAGACAATTGGGTACAAAATTAATTTGAAGGTAGGACCCATAAAGTGGTGGTGGTCAAAGGATGTTTTTTTTGGACTGGAGGCCTGTGACCATTGGTGTGCTGCAATAATCGGTGCTGGGTCCACTGCTTTTAATCACTTATATAAATGATTTGGATGCGAACATAGGAGGTATGGTCAGTAACTTTGCAGATGACACCAAAATTGGTAGCGTAGTGGACGGCAAAGAAGATTATCCCAGAGGGTAACAGGACCTTGATCAGATGGGCCAATAAGTGACAGATGGAATTCAATTTTGAGATATGGTATTTTGGTAAGGCAAACCAGGACAGGCATATACAGTACATAGTAGGGCCTTGGGGAGTATTGCCGAACAAAGACACCTCAGGGTACAAGTGCATAATTCCTTAAAAGTGGAGTCGCAGAAAGACAGGGTGGTGATGAGGGCAATTGGCACACTTGCAAATACTCATAACATTGAGTATGGAAGTTGGGATGTCATGTTATGGCTTTACAGGACATTGGGTGGGGCCACTTTTGGAATAATGTGTACAATTCTGGTCCGCCTTCTATAGGTAGGATGTTGTTAAACTTGAGAAGGTGCAGAAAAGTTTTACCATGATGTTGTCGGAACTGGAGGGCTTGAACTATAGGGAGACTGAATAGGCTGGGGCCTTTTCCCTGGAGTGTCGGAGGCTGAGGCGGAGGATGACCTTCTAGAAGTTTATAAAATCATGATGGGCAGGGATAGGGTGAATAGCCAAGGCCTTTATCCTGGGGGTGGGGGTGGGAGTCCAAAACTACAGAACATAGATTTAAAGAAAGGGGAAGGATTTAAATGGGACGTAAGGGGTAACGTTTTCATGCAGAGGGTGGTGCACATTTGGAACAAGGTGCCAGAGGAAGTGGTGGAGGCTGGTACAATTACAACATTTAAAAGGCATCTGGATGGATATATGAATAGAAAGGGTTTAGAGGGATATAGAGTCAAGATTAGAGTGGTGCTGGAAAAGCACAGCAGGTCAGGCAGCATCCGAGGAGCAGAAAAATCGACGTTCCTGATGAACGGTTTTTGCCCGAAACGTTGATTTTCCTGCTCCTCGGATGCTGCCTGACCTGCTGTGCTTTTCCAGCATCGCTCTAATCTTGACTCTAACCTCCAGCATCTGCAGTATCCACTTTCGCTTAGAGGTATATAGGCCTAATGCTGGCAAATGGGATTGGTCAGATTGGGATGTCTGGTTGGCACAGATTAGTGGATTGAAGGGTATGTTTCTTTGGCTGTCTGATGGTTACCTCTCAGCCTCTGACACTCCAGTTTAAAAGCCTCAGCCTATTCAGCCTCTCCCTATAGCTCAAACCCTCCAGTTCTGACAAAATCTGCTGCCTTTGCACAATTCTGTCCATGGTAAATTTCAAAATTATTGGACATTTTCATTTGAATTATAAACACAGAATTGCAGATCAAACTAACTTCCTCCTTCCTGGGTGCAGAAAACATGTTACGTTTCTAGAAGATATTGGGTAACATATAAAGAATTATTACAAGAATTACAGATTTGGATTCAAACTGAAGTGATGCATTTAGGTGCTGTCAAAAAATCCACAATTTGTAGCAGACAGAGGTTTTGTACAACTGGGATCATGATTTAACATATTAAGCATTGTTAACCAAAATTAGTGCAGGGTGATCTCTGTGCTTTCTCATGCTCTTGTTTCTTTATATTTAAGCACTGACAGAAACTAGTCTTGAAAATAGCATAGATGTTTAAGGAGAACCCAGTAAACTTTTGCTTCAAGATCTTTAAATTGAGTGTTAGTTGTAAATGCTCCTGGATTGGGAGACGTATGCTTTAAACAAAAGTTCAGTCACAACAGATGCTGTCTCCACAAATGTTTAAATAAAGCCCAAATCTCATTGAAATGCAAGACTTCTCCAAGGATGTTCACTGAATCCTTCAAAAGATGTGAAGTTTCCTTGACTTCTGAGAAAACAGGAGACAGAAAGAAACTTTAAAGGGAACCCAGCATGGAACTTCTCTACATGCTCATTATTTTAAAATTTGGTCACAGGATGTGGGAGTCGGCAGTTTATTACTCAATATTCATTTCCCATTCCTAACTGCCCTTCAGAAGGTAACAGAAACTAGGAACCAGAGTTTAGATCAGAGTGGTGCTGGAAAAGCACAGCAGGTCAGGCAGCATCCGAGGAGCAGAAAAATAGACATTTCAGGCAAAAGCCCCTCATCAGGAAGGGGCTTTTGTCCGAGGCGTCGATTTTCCTGCTCTTCGGATGCTGCCTGACCTGCTGTGCTTTTCCAGCACCACTCTGATCTAAACTCTGGTTTCCAGCATCTGCAGTCCTCACTTTTGTCTACATAGGAACCAGAGTAAGCCATTCAGCCTGTTGGAGACAAATGCTGGAACCCAAAGCACACAAACAGGAGGCTGGAGAAACACAGCAAGTCAGACATCATTGGGAGGTGGAGAAGTCAACTTTTCAGGTGTAACCCTTCTTCAGGAATGGACGTAGGGATAAAGAGAGGAGGTTGTGGGTTAAGGAGAGTAGCAGAATGGTGAGGTAGTGATAGGTGAACACAGGTAGTGAGTACGACCTGGTTAGTCAATGGGAAAAATGAATCCGGTTGGAAGCTAGAAGAAAGGGTGGTAGGTGGAATGGAAAGGAGGAGGCAGGAGTGGAATGCGAGCCGAGGATGTGTGGGAAGGTTATTCAAAATTCGAGAACTCAATGTTATGCCCTAGGTCTGTAGGCTACCCAGGCAGAAGATGAAGTGTTGTTCCACTAAATTGCATTCTGATTCACTACGGCAATGGAGGAGGCCAAGGATGGACATGTTGGAGATGGACATGAAGGGTAATTGAAATGGTGGTGACCAAGAGGTCAGGCTGGCCATTTAGGGCCCGGTGAAGATGCTTGGCAAAATGGACACCTAGTCTATGTTTGGTCTCAATGATGTAGAGAAGACCACATCGGGAGCACTGGATACAGTAAACCAGGTTGGAGAAGATGCAGGTGAATCTCTGTCTCACCTGGAAGAATGATTTGGGGCCCTTGGATGATAAGGGAAGTGGTGTATGGGCAGGTGTTGCATTTTTTTCACTTATAGGGGAAGTTACTGGTGCAGGTTGGAGGGGTTGGTGGGGAGTGTGATGCGAACTAGGGAGTTGCAAAGGGAACAGCCTTTGCAGAAGGCAGAGAGGGGAAGATGTTCTAGGTGGTGGGGTCTAATTGGAATTGGCAGAAGTTTTTGAGGATGATACATTGGATGCAGAGGCTGGTGGGGTGGAAATGAAGACAAGGGCAACCCTATCTTTATTATGTTTGGAATGAGGGGTGGAATTTAGAGCAGTGGAATGGGGAATGGGGGAGGTGCGGTGGATAACTGAGGGGGAAGAAAAAACATTTCCGCCAGCCCCATGTCCCTCGGCCATCATACCTCATTCCTGATTTAAAGCTTATGTTTAAAATGTCGATTCTCCTGCTCCTCAGATGCTGCCTGACTGGCTGTGCTTTTCCAGCACCACCCTCTCGACTCTGATCTCCAGCATCTGTAGTCCTCAGTTTCTCCTATTCAATTTGATCATGGCTGATCTAACACTTAAATGCCTTGAAGTCACCCCATATCTGTATACCATCGGCTATCAGCAATCTATCAATTTTTGAACAAACTCCAAGATTGAGTTCCCACAATCCTCTAAGTTAGACTATAAGATATAAGAGCGGAATTAGTCCATTGTGTCTGCTCCGCAACTCTATCATGGCTAGAGAATTTCAAAGGTTCACAACCCTTTGAGTAAAATAATTTCTCTTCATCTGGACCCAAGTGGCATTTCCCCGCAGTTTTAAATTGTGTCCCATGGTTTTAGACTCCCAAACCAGGGGATACATCTTACCTGCATTTATCTTGTCTACCCCATTAAATATTTTGTAAATTTCAATGAGATCACCTCTCATCTTTCAAAACTCCAGAGAACACAAACTCAGTTTGCCCAATTTCTCTAGAAACCAAAGAACTATATTTGCTGGAAATCAGAAACAAAAACAGTAATTGCTGGGAAAATCTCAGCAAGTCAGAGTCAGAGCTGTAAAGCATGGAAACAGATCCTTTGGTCCAACTTGTCCTAAACTAATCAAATCCCATGTGCCAGCATTTGGCATGCTAAACCTTTCCTATTCATATGCCCATCCAGATACTTTTTAAATATTGTGATTATCCCAGCCTCCACCGCTTCCTCTGGCATATACCATGGGATAATATTGCCCCTTAGGTCCCTGTTAAATCTTTCCCCTCTCACTTTAAACCTATGTCCTATAGTTTTGGACTCCCCCTTCTTGGGGAAAACACCTCAACTATTCACCCTATCCATGCCCCTCACAATTTTATAAACCTCTGTAAAGTCACCCCTCAGCCTCTGACACTCTGGGAGCATCTGTGGACAGCAATCACAGAGTTAATGTTTTGTGTCTAGTGACTGTTCTGAAGGGCCACTTGTCCCGGAATGTTAACTTTGCTTTCTTAGGTTCAGGGACTTGAAACTTTAAAGGGTTTGGATAATTAACTCTTTTATTGGGCTACAGTAAATGGAGTTTATTTTTAAACAATGTTTTGAAAACATTGAAAAGTTCAGAATGAATTCCCTTTCTATTTTTTTTTAAATCAATCCAATAATATGTAGTACGATAGAAACTCCAGAAGAAAATCAAAAGTGATATAATAAAATTTATTTTCTATTTATTTCAAGGAAAATCATTAGAAAATGTATTCTTTTTGTAAGAGTCATCTTGCAAGTTTGTGCTATTACAGACTGCATCAAGCTGTCTAAGTATTAGTAGATATACCCTAATGCCATATGACTAGGACAGAACTCATCAGTTACATGCAACATCGATTCAAGGGGGAAGAGGGGTTTTATCTTCTTTCTTTCTTCTCTTTCATGATCTTTTTACTTTCCTCCCTCCTCCTTTTGTTCACTGGATTCCGAGGATCATGTATTTCAAAAGTGTCTTCATCTTGCATGTTTGCATCTTTCACTTTTCTTGTTTGCTCCTCAAACTGGAGGATGTGGGACATCCTAGATTTGAAAAAAATTAGACGAACATGATGTATGCACATAGACTGTCTATATTATCCCATGAATCTGATAAAATTAATATAGTAGTATGTTGAAATACAAAGGTGCTTTAATTATCTAGTTATTTTAATATACAACATTAAATATTCTATGTAAAAAATTCTCAAGGGAATTAATTATACACAGACATGCAACAGACTCAAGAAGTATTAACCATAACTTAGGATTCATTCATCTTTTAGTTATACACCCAAGGAAGTTTAAATGTATGTAATTCATTAATTTGAAAGCAACAAACAGCTGCTGTCCAGTTCTAAATTTATGAAACAAAAACAGAAATAGCTGGAGAATCTCAGTAGGTCTGGCAGAGTCTGAAAGAAAGCAGAGTTAATGATTTGGCTGCAATTACCATTCGTCAGTCCTGCTGACTTCCAAGTCAGTCAAAGTTCTAACTTAAAAATATGATTCTGAGTCATAGTCCAAAGACAGAACTCAATACCCGGTTAGCATATTTGCAAATACTGGCCAAAGCTTGAAAGTGTTCAGAAAAGATTTGAAAGGATGCTGCCAGGATTGGAGGATTTCAGGTATAGGAAGAGGCTGAACAGGCTGTTAACCCTGGAGTGTTAGAGACTGAGGAGTGATCTTATTAAGGTTTATAAAATTATGAGAGACATGGATAGGGTAGATAGCATAGGCAAAGTATTTACCCTGCGGTGGGGCAAGTCCAAAAATAGACAGGTTAGGTTTAAGGTGAGATGGGAAAGATTTAGAAGGGACCTAAGGGGCATCTTTTTCATGCAGAGGGTGGTGTGTGTATGGAATGAGCTGCCATAGAATAAGTGATATTTAACATGAATGGCATGAATAGATTTCCTTTTTGTAGGTGCAATATCAGACACAGCTGCATCAGCACAGCTAGCAACAGATTCTTGATATGGCACACTGGTATTATGTAATGCTAGGATAATAACTTCCAATTTTTAGTTAATAATAATTTTAATTTCCCCCAACTAGAAGAGAAAATCAGATCAGGAGGAAGCCATTTGGCAATTTGAGCCTGCTCCACCATGCAATACGATCATGGCTGATTGTCCAACTCAGCACTCTGCTCCTGCTTTCTTCCCTTATCCTTTGATCCCTTTATCCCTACAAACTAGATCTAAGTACTCTTGAAAAAATTCAATGTTTTGGCCTCAACTCCTTTCTGTGGCAGAAAATTCTACAGCCTCACCACTGTCTCTTCATATCTGTCTTAAATGGCTTAGCCCATTTCTTAGATTGTGATCGCTAGTTCTGGGCTCCCTGGCCATCAGAAATATCCTACTCTCTCCAGTCCTGTTAGAATTTTATACAGTCGGTTTTGATGTAACACAACAGTTCTTTTCTCATACAATCTCGCGTACAAAATTGCACAATATCTGCGTCACTTAAACTAATGGGGTGGGAATCACGTTACAGCCAATACAGATAAGGAAAGTTCGCGTTCTACAAATAACTGTCTAAATTCTTCAATCGCGTTAAAGCCAATTTGCATTGAAGAAACATAATAGCAGAACAGACTGTAGGTTTCTAGGAGAACCCGCCTCATTCTTCGAAACTCCAGTGAATACAGTCCTGATCAGATTCTCTTCATATAAATAAAACAAAGAACAATGATTGCTGAAAATTTGAAACAAAAACAGAAAGTGATTGAGAAACTCTGCAGATTGGTACCAACAGTAAACAAGAAAACGGAGCTAATGCTTTAGTCGAGTATCCATTTGTTAGAACTGCCCAGAACATCAGTATGTTTGTTTCTTGGGGGACACATATGTGTAGAAAGTGTCTCCAGCTGCTTGAGCTCAAACTCAGGGTTTCCATGTTCAAGGGGCAGCTGGAGTTATTGTGGAGTATTAGGGATGATGGGAGTTTCTTAGATTATTTGTTCCAGAAGGTGGCAATCCCACAGGTAGCAAGAATTCATGATATAGGTATACGGTCCATGATATAGTGGATCGGGGTGTCTTCAGGATGTGTGCCACTCTCAAGACTAGTACTCAAAACTGGTAAGTGCTGGAAGTGGTGACACCATAATACTGAAATTAATGATTGTAAAATGAAACTGGATGGCCACTTGAGGAAACTAAATTTGTATGACTAAGGGATTTTACAGGGTCTGCATGGAAACAGACCCTTCTGTCCAACCCATCCATGCTGACCAAATATCCCAAACCAATCTAGTTCCACATGCCAGCAATCGCCCATATCTTTCCAAACCCTTCCTATTCAAATATCCATCCAAATGCCTTTTAAATGTTACAATTCTACCAGCCACCACCACTCCCTCTGGCAGCTCATTCCATATACGTACCACCCTCTGCGTGAAAATGTTGCCCCTTAGGTCTCTTTTATATCTTTCCCCTCCCACCCTAAACCTATGTCCTCTAGTTCTGGACTCCCCCACCCCCGGGGAAAAAAAAACTTTGTCTGTTTATCCTATCCATGCCCCTCAAGATTTTGTAAACCTCTATAAGGTCACCCCTCGGCCTCTGATGCTCCAGGGAAAACAGCCCCATGCTGTCAGCCTCTCCTTATAGCTCAAATCCTCCAACCCTGGCAACAGGGTTTGTAAATCTTATCTGAACCCTTTCAGGTTTCATAACATCTTTCCTATAGAAAGGAGACCAGAATTGAATGCAATATTCCAAAAGTCACCTAACCAATGTCCTGCACAGCCCAATATGACCTCCTAATTCCTGTTCTCAATATTCTGACCAATAATGGAAAGCATACCAAATGCCTTCTTCACTATCCTATCTACCTACTACTCCACTTTCAAGGAGCTATGAACCTGCACTCCAAGGTCTCTTTGTTCAGCAACACTCCCTCAGACCTTACCATGAAGTGTCTAAGTCCTGCTAACATTTGCTTTCCCAAAATGCAGCAACTTGCATTTATTCAAATTAAACTCCATCTGCCTCTTCTCAGCCCATTGGCCCATCTGATCAAGATCCCGTTGTAATCTGAGGTAACCTTCTTCGCTGTCCACTATACTTCCAATTTTGGTGTCATCAGCAAACTTACTAACTATACGTCTTATACTCACATCCAAATCATTCATAGAAATGATGAAAACAAGTGGGCCCAGTACTAATCCTTGTGGCCTCCAGTCTGAAAAACAACCCTCCACCACTAACACCCTCTGTCTTCTACTTTCGAGCCAGTTCTGTATCCAAATGATTAGTTCTCCCTGTATTCCATGAGATCTAGCTTTGCTAAACAGTCTCCCATGGTGAACCTTGTCGAACGCCTTACTGGAGTCCATATAGATCACACCTACCTCTCTGCCTCATCAATCCCCTTTGTTACTTCTTCAAAAAACTCAATTAAGTTTGTGAGACAAGATTTCCCACGCACAAAGCCATGTTGACTATCCCTAATCAGTCTTTGCCTTTCCAAATACATGCAACATCCTGTCCCTCAGAATTCCCTCCAACAACTTGCCCACCACCAACGTCAGGCTCACTGGTCTATAGTTCCCTGGCTTGTTCTTGCCACCCATCTTAAACAGTGGCACCATGTTAGCCAACCTCCAATCTTCCCGCACCTCACCTGCAATGATATAATTATTTCAGTAAGAGGCCCAGCAATGACTTCCTTAGCTTCCCACAGAGTTCTAGGGTACACCTGATCAGGTCACGAGCATTTATCCACCTTTTATGTGTTTCAAGACATCTAGCACTTCCTCCTCTGTAATACGGACATCTTTCAAGATGTCACCACCTATTTCCCTACATTCTATACCTTCCATGTCCTTTTCCACAGTAAATACTGATGCAAAATACTCGTTTAGTATCTCCCCCATTTTCTGTGGCTCTACACAAAGGCTGCCTAGCTGATCTTTGAGGGGCCCTATTCTTGCTTTAGTTACCCTTTTGTTCTTAATGTATTTGTAAAAACCCTTTGGATTCTCCTTAACTCTATTTGCCAAAGCTATCTCATTTCCCCTTTTTGCCGTCCTGATTTCGCTCTTAAGTATACTTGTACTGCCTTTATACTCTTCTAAGGATTCATTCAATCTATCCTGTCTACACCTGACATATGCTTCCTTCTTTTTCTTAACCAAACCCTCAATTCCTTTAGTCATACAGCATTCCCTGTACCTACCAGCCTTCCCTTCCACCCTTTCTCTGGACTCTTGTTATCTCATTTCTGAAGGCTTCGTATTTTCTAGCCATCCCTTTACCTGCGAACATTTGCCCCCAATCAGCTTTTTAAAGTTCTTACCTAATTCTATCAAAACTAGCCTTTCTCCAATTTAGAAATTTTAGATCTGGTCTATCCTTTTTCATCACTATTTTAAAACTAATAGAATTATGGTCGCTGGCCCCAAAGTGCTCTCCCACTGACACCTCAGTCACCTGCCCTTCTCTAGAAAAGTTTCTTGTACACACTTAACATATTCCTCTTCATCTAAATCCTTAACACTAAGGCAGTCCCAGTCTATGTTTGGAAAGTTAAAATCCCCTATCATAACCATCCTATAATTCTCACAGATAAGTGAGATCCCCTTACAAATTTGTTTCACAATTTCCCTCTGACTACTAGCGGGTCTATAATACAATCCCAATAAGGTGATTGTCCCTTTTTTATTTCTCAGTTCCATCTAAATACTTTCCCTGGATGTATTTCCGGGAATATCCTCCCTCAGCACAGCTGTAATGCTATCCCTTATCAAAAATGCCACACCCGCTCCTCTCTTGCCTCCCTTTCTGTCCTTCTTGTAACATTGTATCCTGGAACATGAAGCTTCCAGTCCTATCCATCCCTGAGGCATGTTTCTGCAATTGCGATGATATCCCAGTCCCATGTTCCTAACTATGCCCTGAGTTCATCTGCCTTCCCTGTTAGGCCCCTTGCATTGAAATAAATGCAGTTTAATTTATCAGTCCTACCTTGCTCTCTGCTTTATCCCTGCCTGCCATGACTGTTTGACTCGCCCTTGTTCTCAAATGTACCAGTCTCAGATTGATGTCTTTCCTCACTATCTCCCTGGGTCCCACCCCCTCCAACCTTATTAGTTTAAATTATCCTGAGCAGCTCCAGCAAATTTCCCTGTCAGTATATTTGCCCAATTTAGGAGCAATCCGTCCTTCTTGTACAGGTCACAAAGAGGGATTCCAGTGATCCAAAAACATGAATCCTTCTCTCATATACCAGCTCCTCAACCATGCATTCATCTGCTCTATCCTCCTATTTTTGTCCTCACTAGCTCGAAATCAGAGTAATCCAGATGTTACTACTCTTGACGATCTCCTTTTTAAATCCCTGCCTAGCTCTCTGTAATCTCCCTTCAGAATCTCAATGGTTTCCCTTCCTATGTCATTGGTTCCAATGTGTACAATAACCTCCTGCTGGCCCCTCTCCCCTTTGAGAACATGCTGCACCCTCACTGAGACATCCTTGATCCTGGAAACAACACACCATTCTAATTTTACGCTGCTGACCACAGAAACGTCTGTGTGAACCTCGGACTAGAGAGTCTCCTCACACAATTAATCTCTTGGAACCCAACGTACCCCTCATTGCATTAGAGCCAGTCTCAATACCAGAAACTTGGCTGTTCGTGCTACATTCCTCTGAGAATCCATCATCCCCTAAGTTTTCCAAAGCAGCATACCTGCTTGAAATGGGGATAGCCACAGAAGACTCCTGCACTAACTACCTACCTCTTTTCCCTTTCCTGGAGTTAACCCATCTATACTGCTGTATCTGGACTTTTCCCCCTTCCTTTAGCTGCTATCCATCACATCCCCTTGCTCTTTTACATTCCTTATTACCTCTAATTATCTCTTCAACCAATCCATTCGATCTGATAGAATTCGCAACCAATGGCATTTATTGTAGATATTGTAGATGTAATCCTCAGTAACCTGCAAACTCTCCCAAAGCTCCCACATTCAACAAGAAGAGCATATCACTCTACTAAAGACTATTTTTGCTTCTTTCAACCTACAGACCCAGAAAATACCACTGTCTTATTCCTTTACAAAACACTGCTCCAGTTTAAATGAATAGATATGGTTTATATTTTAAGTTTAATCAAGAGACATATCTCAATAAAACATATAATAAAGAACCCACTCTACTAACTACTGCAGACTTACTGTGAGGCCACGCTTAAATATTCACTTCTGTTTCTGTGCTGTGATTTCTCACAAACAGGTTCCTCCAAGATCAGTTATAAATTTCACTGTTTGTTAATTTTCCCAGAATTCAAACAGCAAAGGCAGTAACTATGCAGGTTCACTGCTATGTCAGTTTCTTTCTCTCTCTCCTGCACTGACCTCACCATGTGCTTCCTTGGTCTGTTCCTCTCCCTTTTACAACTGCTGTTGTTTTGACCTTTTTTTTCCTCCAAGGTTCCAAAACAATGCAATAGCATATAAAACAGTAATTGCTGCTCCTGGAATTCGAGGAACTCACCTCCAATATCGAAAAAGGAGCAGCTGTTACATCCAGAAATTTTTCCTGTCCTCCATTTGCATGGTCAATTAGCCTCTTCCTATCCCAAAATGAGTTTATGTTTTGTGGATAACTTTCTTAAAAGTCAGCAGCCAGCACTGTCGAGTTGCAATGGACAGCAAAGATCCAGGGCATTAGTTTCTTAACAAAAGTTGTAGGAATAGATAGTCACATCTCATGCCAGTTTAGCAGTGTGAATGTCAGAAAAGGCCAACTCAGACTTTTGATGAAGTCTAACCTCATAAATAATTCCACAATGTATGACAAACCTATCAGGGAAAGAACTTAACAAGCTTTCTCTCACACCCACAGCTCATATAAATGCATGTGAGCTATCTTCAAAGTCCAGGATTCCTTTCTTTGTAGTATCAGTACAAAGGGTGTTTCTTAGATTAAAATATTTTAAAGCTTACAGGAGGAAAGTAAATGCAATCCTGCATTTTAAACAAAGTGTAGCATGAATCTAAAAGTAATAAAACTGCAGACAATTTGCAGTTGGGAAAATACACAAGAGGAATATACAGGATGCTATAATTGTTCACTAATGCAGCCAAAAAGAAAATGCACACAATTTTTAAAAGCGATATTTTACAAATTTAGTCAAATTCTTGCAAAGGTTACTTAAACCTAGTACATTTCAGCTATTCCATACATATCTGAAATTATCAGAAGCAATCTGAAGAAGTTCCACTTTAGAAGCCTATACCTTATCAGCTACTGAATTTTAAAACTTGGTTGACAATAAAAGGCAAAAAGGAAAGAAATGCATGGTAAACTTTTTGCAGGAGTCTGCATTGTATGACTATTACTGTTGTATGAAACGTTTATAATAAGAAGGATGACTAGCAAATATGATGGTTCTCTTGAGTTGTTGAGTGAAGAAATAAGGTGCTCTCTACACCATTAGAAGGCACAGCAGAACATTGCTGATGGAAACGTTTGACCTGGATACTCAAAGGAATCTACAGAAGGCATGGTTTATAATGTCACCTACTTCGAGGAAGGCAAATGAAACATTGCTATTTATTGCAAGGGGAATGGAACATAGAGTTGACAGGTTTTAACAAAGCTGGTGGAAATGGAATGCTGTGTATAGTTTTGGTTTCCTTATTTGAAAAAAAGGCGTAATTGTTTTCAGAGTCAGAGGCAGTTCATTTGATTCAGTCCTAGGATGAAGGGCAATTGTTTTATTTGATCATGGGATGCGATCATTGCCAGTTAGACCTGCCATTAACAATTTTTAATTAACCTGTTTAGACACGTTATAGCACACATCTGGAACTTGAGCACAGACTTTCTAACACACAGAGGTCAGGACACTGCAACTACACAAGAACCTTAGTAAGCTGGGATATATTGCTTATCCCTAATTGCCCTGGAGAACATGGTGGGGAGGTGCCTTTTTTTAACCACAGCAGTTCCTGACGGTAGGGACAACCACAGGACTGTTTGGAAGAGAAATCCAAGACTTCAACCCAACAACAGCAAAGAAAAAGTGATATAATTCCAAGTAAGGATGGTGTGTTGCTTGTAGTTGGTGGTATTACCAAGCATTTACTGCTCTCGTTCTTCTAACTGTTAGAAATTGCATATTTCTAAGGTGTTTCCAAGGTGCCTTGGTGAGATACTGCAGTAAATTGTGGATTGGACATGCAGCTGTAACTATGCAATGGTGGTGATAGGAATGAATGTTGAAGGTGGCAGATAGGATACCAGTAAAGCAAGCTATTTTCTTCTGGATGGTGTTAAGATGAATCAAAAGACAGACAATTGTGAAATAGAGAGAGACTCTAAAAAAGTGCAGCGCAGAATAATCTGGGTGCTCTTCTATGTGAAACACAAAACCTAACATGAAGTTTCAGAAAGTAGTTAAGGTAAATGGAATTTTGGCCTTTATTTCTAGGGAGTTGGAGTTTAATCTGTACGTTTGACGACTCCGCACCAGTAAGCTGCCCCTTCACCTGACAAAGGAATAGCGCTCCAAAAGCTTGTAATTTCAGATCAACCTGTTGAACCATAACCTGGTGTTATGTGACTTCTGACTTTGTCCATCACAATCCAAAATTGGCACCTCCACATCATTTAAAATTATGATGCAAAGGGGCTCAAAGCCCTAATGCTACTCCTTTTTATGTTCTTGAGAGTTGCTTGAACTGCACTTAATCAGGCAAGTCAAGAGTACTTCATCACATTCCTGACCTTTGCTTGTAGATGTTGGACAGATTTGGGGAAAGAGGAAGTGCAGAATTCTGAGCCTGTGGCATGTTCTTATATTCTCTTAACGCTGGACCAGTTAAGTTTCTGATCAATGCTAAACCCGAATCTTGATCGTGCAAGATTCAGTGATGATAACGCCATTAAACATCAAAGGATGATTGTTAGATTTTCTCTTGTTTGACATTTTGGTCATTATTTGAAAGTTGATTTTTTTTCCTTTTAGTAGTGTTAGTGTAAGATTTCCTTCTTCAGATGATAGTGAATGTTGGGTCTTTAAATTTATTCAAGGCTGAGTTAGACAGATTTTAAGGAAGGATGCAGATTGAAAAATGGATCTGAGACCACAAGAAATCAGTTGTAATTTATTGAATGGTGGGACAGATGCAGGTGATCAAATTCGATTTAGTGAACAAGTTGGTGTAGTATGTTTCATGTCTTAAGATTCAAGGACACATTGTACTTTGGGTCACCCCTGACATTTCACATGTAACAAGTCTGTCAAAAATTATGCTGTATGCAGATTTTCAGTTGAGTACTGTTCCTTATCTTCAAGAGAGTCAAACGTTTTCATTGCTAGGTCCTCAGCTATGCCTCCTTCTGGTGATACACCGAAACCGGGTCCTGTGGATGCCCAGGCTAAATCTACAGATGGACAGATTGGAGGTTTGGTCCCCTAGATATGATCCCCATCAGCATGTGAAAATGCCCTGCCATTCTTGAACCAAACTCCTAATGATGAGTGAATTGCTTGACTGCCCTGCGAATACCATGAGAGGGTTGAAGGTTAAAGGGGAAAAAAACTGATATAAATTCTGGAGTGGAGGCCAAAGGTGGACTGATGGCCGAATGTGTCATCTTTCTGGTAACTGCTGCAACCAAGCTGGTAACAAAATAGTGCTTTGCATTCCTTTGTAATCAACTGGGAAAATCGAGAAGGGGATCTTGACATTTGGGTAGCCAGGATCTGCATGACTTTTGGCCAGGATTGCATCCTGGTGAGAAAAGTCCTGTTTTGCTGCAGGACACTTATATATTACAGGATCAGCAGTTACACATTATAAGCCCGGCTTGACAGAGGATGCGGTGAGCTGTCACTGAAGCTGGGTAGGACCATTATGTCCCAATAGTCAGCTTCTATCCACCTCAACTCAACCAGTCCTGAATTGTCACAATCTGCTTCAATGGACGCTTGGAACTTTGAATCTTTGCTCAACAAATGGATGGAATTTACTGCACCAGACAAACAAACAAAACGAAAGGTGATGTCAACTCACCAACTGACTAGCCAGAACACGAGGACAATGTCTGATGACTATTTGCAGCTGGTGAATAACATGCAAGACAACTACAATTGACATGGAACTGATAGGCTGAGTATCAATATAATTTCCTTCCAGCGGCAAGGCTGGCCAAGGGCACATCATTGAAGAAAAACATTACATATTCAGCTGGAGTAAAGGTTCAGAGGAAATACATGAGCAAGATATAGGCTTTGCTGGAAGGAAGTGACGATACTCAATAACAGAACCCTCCACAAATGGCGGGGAATGCATTCACTCAATCCACTTGCAATTCAAACAGGACGAGATTTGTCTCACATGAATTCCAGAGGTGAGTTGACAGTGACATCAATACCTTATTTGAACAAGTGTGGAATCAAAGAGCCCTCACAAAACTGGAATCAATTAGAATCCAGCACCATCTGCAACTCCTCAAATACTGAAACATGTTCAAATGCAACAAGACCTGGACAATATCCAGCCTTGGGCTGAAAAGTGGTAAGTAATATTCACACCATACAAATGCCAGGCAATGACCATGTCCAATATGAGGCAACTGAACCACCACTCCTTACCATCACCAAATTCCACATTATCAATATCCTGGGGGTTACCATTCACCAGAAACTCATTTGAACTCACTATACAAATGCAGTGGCTACAACAGTAGGTCAGAGGTTAGGAATACTCTAGAGAGGAACTCACCTCCTGACTCACCAAAGGGTGGAGAAACTGAGGACTACATATGCTGGAGATCAGAGTCAAGAGTGTGGTTCTGGAAAAGCACAGCAGATCAGGCAGCATCTGAGGAACAGGAGAATCAACTTTTCAGGCACAAACCCTTCATGAGAAATGAGCTAATTCCTGATGAAGGACTTATGTCTGAAACACTGATTCGTCTGCTCCTCGGATGCTGCCTGACTTGCTGTGCTTTTCCGGCACCACACTCTCAACTCACCAAAGCATTTCCACCATAAATGAGGCACAAGTCAGGAGTGTGAGGGAATATTCCTCAGTTGCCTGGATAAGTGCAGCTTCAACAAACTCAAGAAGTGAGGCACCACACAGGATAAAGCAACCTGCTTAACTGGCACCATGTTCACAAATATTCAAGCTCTTTACCACTGACACTTAGTAGCAGCGTGCATTATTTATTAGATGCACTGCAGAAATTCATCAGAGATCCAGACAGCATTTTCCAAATTCATCCATCCAGAAGGAGAATTGTAGCAGACACATGGGAACTCCACCACCTTCAAGTTTCTCTCCAAGCCAAATGCCAACCTGACTTGGAAATATATTGCTATTCCTTCAGTGTCACTTGGTTGGAATTCTACAGTTCCCTTCCTAACAGCATTGTGGATTTACCTACAGCAGAAGGACTGCAGCAGTTCAAGATGGAAGCTCACTACCACTTTCCAAAGGGCAACCGATAAATGCCGGCCTAACCAGCAACACCCACATCTCACAAATGAATGATATAAAATATGAATTTATCTGCATACACTCCTTGCTAATTCAGTGGGTTCTGCATAGGCTCAGCTACATTGTCATCTGAAAACCTTATGTATGGTGAATTTGCCAATGGATCATGACCTGTGATGTAAACAAAACACACTGATGGCTGAGAGCTCAGAAGGCTGAGTGTTTGAAAAGGCATTGAAAGAGGTGAGTAGAAATCAAAAGTTTACTTGGGTGAGAAATGGCCCAGAGAAAACACAAAACGGCAAACTTTGCACTTCAGAATCCACTGAGTTCCTTTGTCTGAAGGTCTTAGAACACATAAAAGTAGATAAATCCGTGGGACCTGATCAGGAGCTTCCCAGAGCTTTGTGGGAAGCTAGGGAAGAGATTGCAGTGCTCCTTGCCGAGATACTTGTGTCATGGATAGCCTTGGGTGAGGTACTGGAAGGTGGGAGGTTGGCTATGTTATGCCACTATTTAAGGAAGGCTGTAAGGAAAAGCCAAGGAAGTATAGTCCGATGAGCCTTATGTCAGTGGTAGGTACATTGTGGGAGGGATTTCTGAGGGACAGGATTTGCATGCATCTGGAAAGGCCAGGCCTGATTCGGGATAGTCAGCATGGCTTTGTGCATGGGAAATTGTACCTCACTAACTTGATTGAGTTTTTTGAAGAGATTACAAAGAAGCTTAATGAGGCCAGAGTTGTAGATGTTCTCTATATTGACTTCAACAAAGCACTGCAGACAGGTTAGATCACATGGGATCCAGGGGGAGCTAGGCAATTGGAAATAAAATTAGCCTAAAGATAGGAGAGAGAGAGGATGGTGATAGAGTCCTGGAATATAGTCCTGTGACCAGCGGTGTGCCACCAGGATATGTACTGCGTCCACTGCTTTTCATCATTTATATAAATGATTTGGATGTGAATATAGGAGGTATGGTTAGTAGGTTTGCATTTAGGAAATGTGGTGGACAGCAAAGAAGGTTATTTCAGAGTATAGCGGGACATTGGTCAGATGGGCCAAGGGCCTAGGAGTGGCAGATATAGTTTAATTGAGATACATGTGAGATGTTGCATTTTGGTAACGCAAACCAGGGCAGGTCTTAGACAATTAATGTTTGGGCTCTGGGAAGTGCTGCCGAACAAAGAGACCTTGGGATTCTGGTCATTAGTTTTTTGAAACCAGAGTCACAGATAGACAGTGTGGTGAAGAAGTTATGCTTGCCTTTATTGATCATAGTAGGAGTTGGGACGTAATGTTGCAGCTTTGCAGGACACTGATGAGGACATTTTTAGAATACTGTGTACAATTCTGATTGCCGTTCTATAGGAAGGATGTTATTAAACTTGAAAGGGTGCAGAAAAGATTTATAAAGATGTTGACATAACTGGAGGGTTGGAGGTATAGGGAGAGGCAGAATAGGCTGGGCTTTTTTCCCCTGGAGCACCAGAGGCTGAGGATTGAACTTATAAAGGTTTATAAAATTATGAGGGGCATTGATAAGGTAAATAGCCAAGGTCTTTTTCCTAGGGGTGAGGCTGGGAGATAGAGGAGAAAGGAGGGTTCAAATAGGTACTTGGGTCAAAATACTAGAAAATGGATCTCAGTCAGATTGGGGTGTATGATTGGCCAGAGTTGGACAGAAGGGTCTGTTTCCATTCAATATGACTCTATGACTGCCATGCCAGAGTGGGGCTCTTGACCCACACCAGGTAATGCTTAACAGAATTGACAAACTACAGAATATAGCTTTAGGAGATGGAAGGATGCTACCAGTCGAGGAAGATGGAAGCCAGGCATCCCTACAGTTGGTTGATGATATGTTGTTGGATCTTTAGGCTACTTATGTCCCACTATTCTATGAATAGTGAGTAGATACCAGCTGCACTAATATTAGTTGCTGTTTCCCAAAATGGCTGGCACAATTTTAAGTGTTTATTTGGTTATAGATTTTAATTTTTAACACCAATTATTTTCTAGTTTCTAAGTTGTTTCAAGACATCTAGCACGTCCTCCTCTGTAATATAGACATTTTTCAAGATGTCACCATCTATTTCCCTACATTCTATATCTTCCATGTCCTTTTCCACAGTAAACACTGATACAAAATACTCATTTAGTATCTCCCCGATTTTCTGCAGCTCTGCACAAAGGCCGCCGTGCTGATCTTTCAGGGGCCCTATTATCTTCCTTGTTACCCTTTTGTCCTAAAGTGTATTTGTAAAAACCCTTTGGATTCTCCTTAATTCTATTTGCCAAAACTATCTCATGCCCCCTTTTTGCCCTTCTGATTTCCTTCTTAAGTATACTCCTACTGCCTTTGTACTCTTAAGGATTCATTCGACCTATCTTGTCTATACCTGACATCTGCTTCCTTCTTTACCTTAACCAAACCCTCAATTTCTTTAGTCGTCCAGCATTCCCGATACCTACCAGCCTTTCCTTTCACCCTGACAGGAATATACTGTCGCTGGATTCTCGTTATCTCATTTCTGAAGGCTTCCCATTTTCCAGCTGTCCCTTTACCTGCGAACATCTGCCTCCAATCAGCTTTTTAAAGTTCTTGCCTAATATTGTCAAAATTGGCCTTTCTCCAATTTAGAACATCAACTGTTAGATCTAGTCTATCCTTTTCCATCACTATTTTAAAACGAATAGAATTATGGTCGCTGGTCCCAAAGTGCTCTCCCACCCATAACTCAGTCACCTCCCCTGCCTTATTTCCCAACAGTAGGTCAAGTTTTGCACCTTCTCTAGTAGGTACATCCACATACTGCATCAGAATATTTTCTTGTACACACTTAACAAATTCCTCTCCATCTAAACCCTTCACGCTATGGCAGTCCTAATCTATGTTTGGAAAGTTAAAATCCTCTACCATAACAAACCTATTATTCTTACAGATAGCTGAGATCTCCTTTCAAATTTGTTTTTCAATTTCTCTCTGACTATTAGGGGGTCTATAATGCAATCCCAAAAAGGTGACCATCCCTTTCTTATTTCTCAGTTCCACCCAAATAACTTTCCTGGATGTATTTCTGGGAATATCCTCCCTCAGCACAGATGTAATGCTATCCCTTATCAAAAATGCCACTCCCCCTTCTCTCTTGCCTCCCTTTCCATCCTTCCTGCAGCATTTGTATCCTGGAACATCAAGCTGCCAGTCTTGTTCATTCCTGAGCCACGTTTCTGGAATTGCTATGATATCCCAGTCCCATGTTCCTAACCATGCCCTGAGTTCACCTGCCTTCCCTGTTAGGCCTCTTGCACTGAAATAAATGCAACTAGGAGAAAGTGAGGACTGCAGATGCTGGAGATTAGAGCTGAAAAATGTGTTGCTGGATTCCTGAAGAAGGGCTTATGCCCGAAACGTCGATTCTCCTTGGATGCTGCCTGACCTGCTGCACTTTTACAGCAATATATTTTTTAGCTTTGAAATAAATGCAGTTTAATTTATTAGTCCTGCCTGCCCTGACTGTTTGACTCGCTTCTGTTCTCAACTGTACCAGTCTCAGATTGATGTCTTTCCTCAGACTGGTTAGCAAGGTTAGATCTCACAGAATAGCCATTTGGATACAGAACTGGCTCGAAGGTAGAAGACAGAGGGTGGTGGTGGAGGGTTGTTTTTCAGACTGGAGGCCTGTGACCAGTGGAGTGCCACAACGATCGGTGCTGGGTCCTGTATTTTTCGTCATTTGTATAAATGATGTGGATGCGAGCATAAGAGGTACACTTAGTAAGTTTGCAAATGACACCAAAATAGGAGGTGTAGTGGACAGTGAAGAAGGTTACCTCAGATTACAACAGGATCTTGATCAGATGGGTCAATGGGTTGAGGAGTGGCAGATAGACGTTAATTTAGATAAATGCGAGGTGCTGCATTTTTGGAAAGCAAACCTTAGCAGGACTTATACACTTCATGGTAAGGTCCTGCCGAGTGTTGCTGAACAAAGAGACCTTGGAGTGTAGGTTCATAGCTCCTTGAAAGTGGAGTCGCAGGTAGACAGGATAGTGAGGAAGCCGTTTGGTATGCTTTCCTTTATTGGTCAGAATATTGTGTACAGGAGTTGGGAGGTCATGTTGTGGTTGTACAGGACATTGGTTAGGCCACTGTTGGAATATTGCGTGCAATTCTGGTCTCCTTCCTATCGGAAAGATGTTGTGAAACTTGAAAGGGTTCAGAAAAGATTTACAAGGATGTTGCCAGGGTTGGAGGATTTGAGCTATAGGGAGAGGCTGAACAGGCTGGGGCTGTTTTCCCTGGAGCGTCGGAGATTGAGGGGTGACCTTATAGAGATTTATAAGATCATGAGGGGCATGGATAAGATAAATAGACAAAGGTTTTTCCCTGGGGTGGGGGATTCCAGAACTAGACGCATAGGTTTAGGGTGAGAGGGGAAAGATATAAAAGGGACCGAAGGGGCAACTTTTTCACGCAGAGGGTGGTACGTGTATGGAATGAGCAGCCAGAGGAAGTGGTGGAGGCTGGTACAATTGCAACATTTAAAGAAATATTTGGATGGGTATATGAATAGGAAGGGTCTGGACATATATGGGCCGGATGCTGGCAGGTGGGACTAGATTGGATTGGGATATCTGGTTGGCATGGACCAGTTGGACCGAAGGGTCTGTTGCCATGCTGTACATCGCTGACTCTAAGTTGTCTTCGTGTTGATTCAGATTACAATGGCCATTTCAAATCAACACCCTTCTTCAAAAGAAACTGAACAGTATTTTACTGTATAATTTTGAAATTAATCTTAATTTTTGTCCATTGTGTTATGTGTTCTCACTAAATACACTAATAATCATGAAGTTTCCACAGCAACCTCCTGTGCAAAGTTTATTGCTATTTCCCGTGTCTGATGACAGAGGAAAACTTAAAAAGGTGAGACACTAGTAGGTGAAAACTCTGCCTCCTTCCCACTCCACTGTCAACTAAGAACTGCATCCTGCCTCTGCTTGTATTCATCCTGTAGTGGACATGGCACTTGTCATGTGAGATCTTGAAAAGCAGACTCTGCCAAGGTTTCTTGTGAGCTTCCAAGGGTATCCCTCTTTCAAAGGCACTCAGTGTCTGATTGAGGAACACAGCATTGAGAAATGGGTCCCCAATCATAAGCAACCCTTTTGCCCCGTGTTCCTCATTACTATGCCTGCTCCTCAATGATCTCTTCCCAGTCATCACTCACCTTGGCAATCCTCGGCCTCAGGTGAGTACATTAGCTGCAGCAGCCACCACCCACTTGGAGTTGCAGACAAACAATTAGAAGCTATTGGCCTCTGATTGGCCAGAAGATGTGGCAGGCAGGTATTCTACCCCTGCAGCAGTTGGTCCTGGCCTTCCTGAACAAAATGGCTCATTACCTGGTAGGCAAAACTCTCATTGTCGACATTAAAAATGGTTAACTCTTTTTTTTTTTAGCCTTTAGTAATTACCTTAAAATCCTACATAGCTATAGCTAAATATGCATTTGCGCACGCTACACTTGAAATGCTGCAATACATTTAGGATAGCTTTAGATTTCTGTTGTGGCAGTTAGCAGACATTTTAACTTGTTTTACCAGTCACAGCTTTCCACTTTCCCATTTGGAACTGTAGCTCATTAAGAAACGCCACTGTACTACATGTGCTTAGCAATATTGGTTGGAGTACATTCACAGTACGATGATACACAGCCTAAAATGTATAGTTTCTTTTCTTTGCTTTTGGAGAAAAAAAGTCATCTCCTTTGAGAAAATGTTTAGGCACAGACATGGGTGGAATAATTTACAGACTTGACTCTCAGTGTTTGACCTACCATAACCCACATCCTATTCATGGGCCTCTAAATTCATTGAATACTTCTTGCTTTAAAACTCCAACCACTGTTTTCAGCAATACTCCAATTCTTCTGCCTTACTGTTCTCCAGTCAACTACTACATTTCATTATGAGCTCTCCGAATTTTGCCTCGTTTTCTTTGTAACTAGTAATTTTTATAAATATAAACTAGTAGACAATGTTGAAGTGCTGGCAAAACAAATTAATTTTCATTTTCAAATGGTTATTTGAGGGTGTGGTATGAATGTGCTGTAATGAATTTTGAAAATTTTCTTTCCTAATCGATCATACAGTGTTGTACGATCAATATGTAGTACCACAAAAATGTTATTGGAAAAGAGACTAGACTTAGTTCATGGAGTCAGAGAGATGTTCAGCACAGAAACAGACCCTTCGGTCCATCTTGTCCATGCCGACCAGTTATCCCAATCCAATCTAGTCCCACCTGCCAGCACCTGGCCCATATCCCTCCAGACCCTTCCTATCCATATACTCATCCAGATGCCTTTTAAATATTGCAATTGTACTAGCATCCACCACTTCCTCTGGTAGCTCATTCCATACACCCTCTGCGTGAAAAAGTTGCCCCATTAGTCTTTATCTAGTTATCTTACCCATCTCCCTTATGATCTTATAAACCTCTATAAGGTCACCCCTCAGACTCTGACGCTTCAGGGAAAACAACCATAGCCTATTCAACCTCTCCCTATAGTTCAAATCCTCCAACCCTGGAAACATCTTTGTAAATCTTTTCTGAACCCTTTCAAGTTTCACAACATCCTTCCCATAGGAAGACCAGAATTGCACACAATATTCTAAAAGTGGCCTAACCAATGTCCTGTACAGCCACAACATGACCTCCCAACTCCTGCACTCAATATTCTGACCAATAAAGGAAAACATACCAAACGTCTTCTTCACTATCCTATCTACTTGCGATTCCACTTTCAGGGAGCTATGAACCTGCACTCCAAGGTGTCTTTGTTCAGCAACACTCCCCAGGACACTACCATTAAGTGTACAAGTCGAGAGTGCGTTGCTGGGAAAGCACAGCAGGTCAGGCAGCGTCCAAGAACAGGAAAATCAACATTTCGGGCATGAGCCCTTCATCAGGAATCCTGATGATCCCAATCTAATCTCCAGCATCTGCAGTCCTCAATTTCTCCCATTAAGGGTATAAGTCCTGATAAGATTAGCTTTCCCAAAATCCAGCATGTCGCAATTATCTAAATTAAAGTCCATCTGCCACTTCTCAGCCCATTGGCCCATCTGATCAAGATCCCATTGTAATCCGAGGTAACCTTCTTTGCTGACCTCAAAACCTCCAATTTTGGTGGCTATCTGCAAATTTACTAAGTATACCTCTTATGCTCACATCCAAATCATTTATAGAAATGATGAAAAGTAGGAGACCGAGCACCAATCCTTGTGCCACTCCACTAGTCACAGGCCTCCAGTCTGAAAAACAACCCACCACCACCACCCTATGTCTTCTACCTTCGAGCCAGTTCTGTATCCAAATGATTAGTTCTCCCTGTATTCTATGAGATCTAATCTTGCTAAACCTTGTCGAACGCCTTACTGGAGTCCACATAGATCACATCTACCTCTCTGCCCTCATCAATCTTCTTTGTTACTTCTTCAAAAAACTCAATCAAGTTTGTGAGACATGATTTCCCACGTACAAAGCCAAGTTGACTGTCCCTAATCAGTCCTTGCCTTTCCAAATACATGTACATCTTGTCCCTCAGGATTCCCCCCAACAACTTGCCCACCACTGAGGTCAGGCTCACTTGTATTTAGTTCCTTGGCTTGTCCTTACCATCTTTCTTAAACAGTGGCACCATGTTAGCCAACCTCGAGTCTTCCGGCACCTCACCTGTGACCATTATGATACAAACATCTCAGCAAGGGGCCCAGCAATCACTTCCCTAGCTTCCCACAGAGTTCTAGCGTACATTTGATCAGGTCCTGAGGATTTACCCACTTTTATGTGTTTCAGGACATCCAGCACTTTGTCCTCTGTAATATGGACATTTTTCAAGATGTCACCATCTATTTCCCTACATTCTATATCTTCCATGTCCTTTTCCACAGTAAACACTGATGGAAAAAAACTCACTTAGTATCTTCTCCATCTCCTGCGGCTCCACACAAAGGCCACCTTGCTGATCTTTGAGGAGTCCTATTATCTCCCTCGTTACCCTTTTGTCCTTAATGTATTTGTAAAAACCCTTTGGATTCTCCTTAATTCTATTTGCCAAAACTATCCCATGTCCTCTTTTTGCCCTAGTGATTTCCCTCTTAAGTATACTCCTACTGTCTTTATACTCTTCCAAGGATTCATTCGATCTATCCTGCTTATACCTGACATCTGTGTCCTTTTTCTTAACGAAACCCTCAATTTCTTCAGTTATCCAGCATTCTCTACGACTACAAGCCTTTCCTTTCACCCTAACAGAAATATAGTGTCTCTAGACTCTCATTATCTCACTTCTGAAGGCTTCCCATTTTCCACCCGTCCCTTTACCTGCGAACATTTGCCCCCAATCAGCTTTTGAAAGTTCTTGCTAATACCTTCCTCCAATTTAGAACTTCAACTTTTAGATCTGGTCTATCCTTTTCCATCACTATTTTAAATCTAGTATAATTATGGTCACTGGCCACAAAGTGCTCCCCCAATGACACCTCAGTCACCAGCCCTGCCTTATTTCCTGAGTGTAGGTCAAGATTTGCACCTTCTCTAGTAGGTACATCCACATGCTGAATCAGAAACTTGTCCTGTATACACCTAAATTCCTCTCCATCTAAACCCTTAGACTGGGACAGCCATAGTGTTATGTTTGGAAAGTTAAAATCCCCTACCATAACTACCCCATTATTCTTACAGATAACTGAGATCTCCTTAGAAATTTGCTTCTCAATTTCTCTCTGACTATTAGGGGGTCTATAATATAATCCCAATAAGGTGATCATCCTTTTCTTATTTCTCAGTTCAACCCAAATAACTTCCCTGGATGTAATTCCAGGAACATCCTCCCTCAGTACAGCTATAACGTTCATTCTTGGGTGGCACAGTGGTTAGCACTGCTGCCTCACAGCGCCAGAGACCCGGGTTCAATTCCCGACTCAGGCGACTGACTGTGTGGAGTTTGCACATTCTCTCAGTGTCTCTGTGGGTTTCCTCCGGGTGCTCCGGTTTCCTCCCACAGTCCAAAGATGTGGTCAGGTCAATTGACCATGCTAAATTGCCCGTAGTGTTAGGTAAAAGGGGTAAATGTAGGGGAATGGGTGGGTTGTGCTTCGGCGGGTCGGTGTGGACTTGTTGGGCCGAAGGGCCTGTTTCCACACTGTAAGTAATCTAATCTTATCAAAAACACCACTTCCCCATCTCTCTTGCCTCCCTTTCTGTCCCTCCTATAGTATTTGTATCCTGGAACATTAACCTGCCAGTCCTGTCCAGTCATGAGCCATGTTTCTGTAATTGCAGTGATATCCCAGTCCCAGTTTCCTAACCATGTCCTGAGTTCATCTGCCTTCCCTGTTAGGTCTCTTGCATTGAAATTGATACATTTTAATTTATCAGTCCTAGCTTGTTCTCTGCTTTGTCCTGCGTGTTTGACTCACTTTTTTCTCAACTGTACCAATCTCAGATTGATCTCTTTCCTCACTAACTCCCTAGGTCTCACCTTACTGGTTTAAATCCTCCTCAGCCACTCTAGCAAATCTCCCTGCCAGTATATTAGTCCCCTTCCAATTTAGGTGCAATCCGTCCTTCTTGTGCATGTCACTTTTACTCCAGAAGAGATTCCAAGAATCCAAAAATGCGAATCCTTCTCTCATACACCAGCTCCTCAGCTATGCATTCATCTGCTCTATCCTCCTATTCTTACTCTCACTAGCTCGCAGCACCAGGAGTAGTTCAGAAATTACTAATATCTAGGATCTCCTTTTTAAATTCCTGCCTCACTCCCTATATTCACCCTTCAAAATCCCATCCCTTCCCGTCCTATGTCATTGGTTCCAATGTGTACAATAATCTCCTGCTGCGCCCACTCTCCCCCGAGAACATTCTGCACCTCTCTGAGACATCCTTGATCTTGTCACCAGGGAGGCAACACACCATTCTGATGTTTTGCTGCTGGCCACAGAAACGTCTGCCTGCCTCGGACCAGAGAATCTCCTAACACAATTGATCTCTTGGAACCCGACGTACCCTTCATTGTATCAGAGCCAGTCTCGAAACCAGAAACTTAGATGTTCGTGCTACATTCCTCTGAGAATCCATCACCTCCCATATTTTCCAAAACAGCATACTTGTTTGAAATGGGGATAGCTACAGAAGACTCCTGCACTACCTGTCTACCTCTCTTACCTTTCCTGGAGTTAACCCATCTATGTGACTGTATTTGAGACTTTACCCCCTTCCTATAACTACAGGCTCGAAGGGCAGAATGGCCTACTCCTGCACCTATTGTCTAATGTCATCCATCACATCCCCTTGCTCTTGTAAATTCATTACTGCCTCTGACGGTCTCTCCAACTGATCCATTTGATCTGATAAGATTCGTAACCAAAGGCATTTATTGCAGATATAATCCTCAGTAACCAGTGAACTCTCCCTAAACTCCCACATCCGACAAGAAGAGCATATCACTCTACTAAAGGTCATTTTTGCTTCTTTCAATCTACAGACCCAGAAAATAGCACTGCCTTATTCCTCTACAAAACACTGCTCCAGGCTAACAATATTTATGGCTTATATTTTTAAAGTTTCATCAAAAGACATATCTCAATAAAATATATAATCGAGACAAAATCATGCTTTCAAAATAAACTCAAAAACATTGAGTCTGTGTGAGTTTCTTCCGGTTGCTCTGGTTTCCTCCCACAGTCCAAATGTGTGCAGGTGAATTGCCCATAGTGTTAGGTGCATTAGTCAGTGGTAAATGTAGGGTAGGGGAATGGGTTTGGGTGGGTTACTCTTCGGAGGGTCGGTGTGGACTTGTTGGGCCAAATGGCCTGTTTCCACACTGTAGGGAATCTAATCTAATCTTCATATCACTAGTAATTACAGTGATACAAAGTAAACTTCTGTCAGTCATGGACGATCTGCTTTATTGTGTCAAAAAGTGCACAATTCAAACCAAATATTCCCAGACCAGTTCATATATCTAAACTAGTTAAAGTTTTAATTTCTATCATAAAATATGAAGAGATAGCTGGTATATTTTTGGGATTTATGCTAGATATTACATTGAGCATTACTGATTTAGAGCCAAGTGAACCTCATATCCTTTCCAACAAAACAAATTAACAATTGAATTGTTAAAAAAAACTTTCCTTCAGTAATCTTTTTCTCCAGAGCCTGGACAGCTATCTCAGCAAAGGTTGAATTTCTACTCAGAAGACAATTGTCTCTACCTTACTAGCTTTATAAAATACATATTTATGAATGGAAGGACCAGTACTAAACATGGTGGAGTTCTTTGGAGAGAATTAAGATTAGACATAAAACATATGATGTGTGGAACTGTTTGCAAATAGAAGTCTGATGGCTAATGTTATATTATTGGTGCTGCTCGACTGCTTTGAAAACCTATCATTATCATAGTGGTGGGCTACAGTGGGACTTAGGAGACCTAGTTCAGGTTTCGCAGAAGGTTAACATACAGATTCAGTTGACAGTTAGGAAGGCAAACTCAGTGTGAGCATTCATTTTAAGAGGACTAGAATACAAGAGCAAGGACGTACTGCTGAGGCTGTAATAAGGCTCTGTTCAGACCGCTTTGGAATATTCAGAGTAGTTTTGGGTCCATATCTAAGGAAGGTTGTGCTAACCTTGGAGGGGGTCCAGAGGTTTAAAAGAATGATCCTGGGGAAGAATAGCTTCTTCAATGAGGAGTGTTTGAACACTCTGAGTTTGTACTCAATGAGGTTTATAAGGATGAGAGGGGATCTCACAAACTTAGAGAAAACTGAAAGGCCTTGATAGACTGCACTGGAGAAGATGTTTCCACTAGTGGGAGAGATAGGATCCGAAGGCACAGCCTCAGAGTGAAGGGATAATTGTTTAGAACTGAGATGAGGAGGAATTTCTTCAGCCAAATATTGGTGGAATAGCATTTGATGCCAGAGAAGCTGTGGAGGTAAATTCATTGAGAGTACTTAAGATCAAGATAGATAGGTTCTTGAGTAAATAGGGAATCAAAGTTACGGGGAGAAGGCAGGAGAATGGCGTTGAGAAACATATTAGTCATGATTGATTGGTGGAGCAGATTCAATGGCCAAATTCTGCTTCTTCTATTTTATGGCCTTATCGGCCTTCAGGCCTACACTTTGATTGGCAGCTGCAAGTGATTGCAAAATGACTAGCTGCCTTTGATATGGGACTAAGATGATAAATACTTATTTTCATAATAAATTAAATAGGTTCATAAATTTAATACAGTAAATAGGTTCTTAATGATTAGAGGATTTTGATAGGGTCAAGCCTGTAATAGGTAAGTTGAAATTTATTTTATTTCAACTTGGCACAGCTCCTGAGGTGTGGGTGAGTTGGTACATAGGGTCTAAGGACAAAGAATGGTGTGATGAGGGCTTGGCATAAGTTGACACTAAGTTATCATAGGGGCCAAACAGAGCCCTGAAGATGTTTGTGTGTATATGGGGAGGGATGGCAAGTGAAAGATGTCATGGGTTGCTATTGCAATTGAGAATATAACGTGTCATGAGGGGCACAGAATGGCATAGGTTGGCATGGATGGCATGAAGATTAATGTAGGTTGGGTAGAGGGCATGAGGGGAAGCATGAGTTTGCATGAATGGGACATGGGGTGTATGTGGGAGGGTGAGATACATAGGACTTTACTGATGCAATACTAATTGGGATGAAGTGCCAGAGAAAGTGGGCTTGTAAACCAGCGTGCCTCAGCATCTGGCAGCAGTTGTGGCTGCCTCTGAGATGTTTGTACATAGCATAGTGTGCCTAACTTATGGATGTTTCGCTCAAGTCACTTTGCAGAGTCAGGAAGTTTCCCAAGTGCGTACACTGTAGTTATTGTAATGAGGTCAGACATTGTAAAATATGAGTTTCCTGATTGGTCTAGATTAACAGCCCCAAGCAGTTACATCTGTCATGTCCATCTCTGATTCTGATGGGGTGAACTGATGGGTTCCAGCAGCTTTACTGAACTGTTCTGGGAGGAGGGCAAGCTTTGCTCCCATACCGTTTGTAAATTCACAGCTTTCAAATGGTCCATATGTTTATGGAGGACAGTCACATCTACCCAAACTCTATACACAATGGTCCTGACCTTGTGTCAACCATGCCTCTTACCCATGTAAGACCATTCCCATGGCTCTTAGACAAACATCATCCCCTGTATCAAATTTTTGCTCTCGCTTTGTGGAGTTTTGTATCTGGCATTGGTGTTCCAGTAGAACTGTTTAGCTCACTCAAGTCCACATACTGGCAGCAACAACAATGTCATGCCATCCAGGATCCTGTAGAAGTGATTAAATGTTTGGCTGAGGCTTGGGCTTTGTTTTGAGGTTTTCCTGTGGGTTGACCTAGAGTCCTTTTGATCAGGATATGTCCTGAGTGAGCCTGTGCAATTGTCTGCACTCAAGTGGTGTTCCCCAAGCTCAATTGGACTGGCAAAGCTTTCACTGGAATACCCTGCAACTCATATGCTCCACCTTTCACATTTTCCAATGATAAAGCCAGTTGTAGCGCTTGTTTGAAGTCCAGTTGGGCTTCATCTAGAAAGCATTCTTAGGCAGTTACATCATTAACCTCACATATCAAATTGTCTCTCAGCATCTCATTAAGGGTTAAGTCAAAGTCACAGGCTTCTGCCAGTCATCTTAACTTAGTTAAAAATCCCAATACAGAGTCCCCTGATTCTGAAATTGCCGATAAATCAATGGTGTTGCAGAATTAGAGGACGCTTGGGGTCACAATATTCCTTAACAATGTCTATCAATTCTTGAAAGCTTTTAGTATATGGTGCCTCAGGAAAGGTTAGATCCTAATAAAAAGCTGCAGGTCCACAGGCTTTCAGGAGAGCTATTTGGTGCTGCCTGTCTGCAGCAACAATTTCATTTACCTGGAAAAATAATGCATTCTTTCCACATACTGGGCCCAGTCCTCAATGGCAGAGTTGAAAGAGTTGAGCTTCCCAAACAAAGGCATGATGTGAAAAATGCCTAGCGCAACACAAAGACTACAATTGCAAGCATGTTTCTTCAGGAACTTGCTTTACGTTGCTGGTGAAATAACTCCACAGAGACTAGTATCTCATCACCAAATCAGCTTTTATTTACATGTGAACAGTCCTTTATTCAGTATTGCCTCTTCAGAGTAACTATCAGAACATTAGTATCTTTGCCACACCCCTTTTTATCTTTTCTTTCAGCCATAAAAGATGTAGTCCCTTCGACATCTTTGCCACCAAAAGAAAAGTGAAATTCTATCTGGCACAAGAGATGAGTTACTGTACATTATATGTTGCCTTATTGGACATCGAGTCGGAAGAAGCTGCCCCAGGAGGGTCTCCAAGAAAAACGACTGGCCTATGTTAGAGGGGGAGGGATATTATGACTGTAACGAGATCAGCCTTACCGCAATTTCCCTGTCAACATGGTCAACAAAACCCTTCAGCGCATCTCTTCCACTTCCTGCACCTTCACCCTTGAACCCCACCCCTCCAATTGTAACAAGGGTAGAACCTCTCTAGTCCTCACCTTCCACCCTACCAATCTCTGGATAGAATGAATCATCCTCTGCCATTTCTACCACCTACCAACAGACCCTACTACCAGAGATGTACTTCCCTCCCAACCCCTATGTGTGCACTGCAGAGACCATTCCCTCCACAAATCCCTTGTTGGGTCCACGCAGCACCCCCACAACCAACCCTCCACCCCCGGCACATTCCCTTGCGACTACAAGAGGTGTAAAACCGGTACCCACACCATCCTCCTCACCTCCATCCAAGGCCCCAAAGGATCCTTCCACATTCAACAGAGATTTATTTGCATCTCCACACACATCATCTACTGTGTCCGTTGCTCTCAACGTGGTCTCCTCTACACTGGGAGACAGGATGCCAACTTGTGGAATGTTTCAGAGAACATCTTTGGGACATATGCAATAAACAAACCCATCACCTTGAGGCTGAACACATCAACCCCCCTTCCATTCTACCAAGGACATTCAAGCCCTGGGCCTTTTCCACCGCCAAATTCTAGCCACCTGATGCCTGGAGGAAGAGTGCCTCATCTTCCACCTTGGGACTCTTCAACCACATGGGCTCAATGTCGATTTCACCAGTTTCCTCATCTTCCCTCCCCCCACCTTATCTCAGATCCAACCCTCTAACTCGGCACTGTCCTACCTGTCCACATTCCTCTGAACCGAATCACTCCACCCTTCACTCACCATCCACCTTCACCTACCTATTGTATTCCCAGCTACCTTCTCCCAATACCCCCTCCCATTCATCTCTCAGCACCCTTGCTCTACCCCCACTCCCCTCACCTCACATGCCTGATGAAGAGTTTATGCTCGAAATGTAAACTCTCTTGCTCCTCGGATGTTGCCTGACCGGCTGTGCTGTTCCAGCTCCACAGTTTTAGATATTGCCACTCTGATAGCTGACTCTGAAGTGGCAGTATTAAAGTCAAGGACTGTTCAAGTGTGAATAAAGTGTGACTTGTGACAGGATACCAGCCTCTGTGGAGTGAAAATTCTGCCCTGAATCTCACGGTTCCTGTACACAAAGCTTCAAGCTGTCCGTCAGTTTCAACTGAGTTTGCTGCCATCTCACTTTTGTCATTACATGTTGGAATTGGAAATAGCCTATATTGAAACATAAAACATAGAAAATTGGTATAGGAGTAGGCCATTCCCTGCACTTTGAGCCTGTATCAACATTCAATATGATCATGGCTGATCATGCAATTTCAGTATCACACTCTTGCTTTCTCTCCAAACCCCTTGATCGCTTTAGTTGCAAAGTACACTTCCAGCTCTCTTTTGAACATATCTAACAAACTGGCCCCAACAGCTTTCTGTTGGAGAGAATTCCACAGGTTCGCAACTCTGAATGAAAAGGTTCTTCTTCACCTCAATCCTGAGTGGTTTACCGCTTATTCTTAGACTGTTACGTTTGTTCTGGATTCTTCCTGCATCTAGCTTGCCCAGTCCTATCAGGATTTTATGTATTTCTATGATATCCTCTCATTTCTTCTAAATTCCAGTCAGTACAAGCCCAATTGATCCATTCTTTCTTCATTTGTCAGTCCTGTCATCCAGGGAATCAGTCTGGTGAACTTTGGCTGGACTCCCTCAATTGCAAGAATGTCCTTCATGAGACTAGGAGACCAAAACTGCATACAATACTCAAGGTGTGGCCTCACCAAGGCCCTGTGAAGCTGCAGCAAGACATCTTACTCCTATATTCAAATCCTCTTGCTATGAAGGCCAGCATGCCACTGTCTTTTTCAACACCTGCATTCCAACCTTCAGCAGCTGTTTCACCATGATATCCAGGTCTCATCACATTCGGTGGAAAGAAAAACAACCCTTTTCTTTCTCCAGAACAAATATTTGATCCAGAATAAAACAGTATGGAAGGAAGCCATCCTGCCTATTAGGTCTGCATTAGCTCTTTGAAGGAGCTATTCAATTAGTCTCACTTTCCTTCTCTATCTCCAGAACACTACAATCTTTATTTCTTGTGTATTTAGCCAATTTGCTTCCTGTTGCATCTTCCTCAATCACTGTTTCAGGCAGTGCATTCTAAATTGTAACAATCCGCTGCATAAGAAAAATTATAATCTCACCTCTGTGTTTTCCCACTAATTATCTGAAATTTACATTCACTGGTTACATATCCTTCTGCAATTTCTTTTTATCTGTTGTGTAAAATGCCCTAATAATTTTAATACCACAATTAAATACTTCCTTAACCGTACCTGCTGTAAAGAAAATAATCATATATTAAGGAAAACAAATGTAAATTTTATTTTATTCATACAGGCTTCTCAATAGTCATAAATCTCAAACATTTCATTGAATCATTATCCTGATTGATTTAGATGTGTAAATGAACGACTGCTAGCCATTCTTGGTAGACACCCTAAGCTAGACACAAACTAAGAATGTTACCATAACAAAAATAGATACTGATTTCCGAAAGAAGTCTAAAATGGAATAAAAAGACCCTAATGTTTTTGATTTACTGTGAAGCACATCTTAAAATCTTAAGTTGTAAACCTATCAATTCCATTTTTTCAGTCTTCTTTATTTATCAAATTTCAACCAAAAAATTCTGAAAGGGTACCAATATCTTCCAATTACTAAAAGAACAATTATTAAATATAACCAGTTATTTCACAGAATATAATCTTGTTTAGAAACAGATCTGAATATATTTTTTAATGTCATGAAAAATTAGGATTCCTTAGATGTATTCTTGAATAATCAACATATTTGACTTAACTTTGCTCACTGTGAAACTACTAATTTGATAAATTAATGCTGAAGTGCAATTCTGAAATTCCCCAAGTGTTTACTTTTTTTTCCCCAACCCAGTCGAATCCAGCAGCGTATATTGATACTACATTATTTCACTGAGTTACAATCTTTGATGAGGCCACCAGAAGTTTTGGTTAGGAACAAATAACTTATTGTTTGATCTTCTAAGTACTTACTAGGGGAATAAAGCCACAAGGTTCAATGTTGAGCAAACAAAATAAACTTTACCATCCGGACCCCTCTCTCTCACACACACAAACACACACACACCACTTAAACTTTTAACAGAATTGACTGGAGACTAACTGCAACTGAACACTACATGGAGCACATCAAATAACAAATGCAGCTATAAAAGATCCCTTAGATTTCTCAACCACTCCCCAAACAGGAATAACACTAGCGAGTTTGGAGAAGATTTGTAGCTCAGGTTGGGGTTCTGGATTTAAGTTGGCTCGTTGAAGGTTCGTGTTCAGAAGTTCCATTACCATACTGGGTAACATCATCAGTGAGCCTCCGGTGAAGCACTAGTATTATGGCCCGCTTTCTATTTGTGTGTTTAGGTTTCCTTAGGTTGGTAATGTAATTTCCTGTGGTGATGTCATTTCTGATGTTGGTGATGTCATTTACTGTTCTTTTCCACAGAGGGTAATACATGGGATCCATATCGATGTGTTAAGAGTTCCAGTTGGAATGCCATCCTTCTAAGAATTCTCGTGCGTGACTCTGTTTGGCTTGTCCTAGGATAGATATGTTGGCCTAGTCAAAGCGGTGTCCTTCCTCATCTGTACATAAGGATACCAGTGATGGTGGATGAGGAAGGACCACTTTGAATGGGCCAACACATCCATCCTAGGACAAGCCAAACAGAGACACACATGAGAATTCCTAGAAGCATGGCATCCCAACTGGAACTCTATCAACAAACACATCAATTTGGATCCCATGTATTACCCTTGGAGGAAAAGAACAGGAAATTACATCACAGATGAAATGAAATCACCAACCCAAAGAAACCTTAACACATAAATAGAAAGCAGGCCATAACACCAGTGCTTCATCAGAGGTTCACTGATGATGTTACCTAGTATGGTCACAAATTATGAAAATGATCCTTATAGCTCAGCAAGCAAACTTACATCTAAGAGTAACACTGTCACTAAATCGCATTAAAACTTTGTCTCCTTTAGAAGTGATTCCAACTCTTTACTTTTGAATATCTGGCTTTGAGCCTTGCTCATCAGGTTCTCTGCCATGGGAGCTTTAATGACTACTCATATGTTCACTGAATGCTTTTAAGCTAATTTAGCTCTAACTCCCCTATATTAATACATAAATGTCCCCTACATTCTGACTATAACAACTGAATTTGGATAATCTCTTAAAACAATATGATACGAACCTTTTAAAATATACTAGTTTTCAAGATGCTTTAATTGCATTTACCCTATTTCCTTAACTTTAACTGCTAAAAGTAAAATCTACAAAACAGATGAACCATGAACTAGATATTTGCAATTGTTATGATCCCAGTTGATAATAATGCTGGACAAGTCAAGTCCCAGAGTGAAGCCTGGCTTGCTGGATCATAATTCTTTGCACATTGGTTATCATAGTAGTCAGTCAGTGAACACATGCAGAGAATGTATCAATATAATTTTAACAAAAATAATGAATCTTTATGATACAAAAGATAGGTTGTTTCGAAGTATATTTGAAAAGTAATTTATCATAAAAAGCAAAAACAGATTCAATCCTTTTCCCCAGCAATAACCTTGGCAGACATTCATTCCCAATGAAATATTATTTCTTTCTTCACTTATAAAATTTCTTACTCGATTGACAACTTTCTGCACATTAACCAGATAGGATTCTCTCTGTAACTGTCTCTCCCTGCTTAAATCTCCCAGCTTGGAAACACTTGCTTTGATCCAACGCTTAAAAATGTTTCTGATCATTAAAGTGAAAAGTCATCTCCAGAGAACCAAAAAACCCTGTACTTTGGAACCCAAGTTCTCAAATAATTATATTATAAATGACCACCACGTAACCATTCTAAGAAAAGAAACAACCAGAGAACAAAACATGTGCAAGCAATATTTGACAAATATATTCGGTAGACTTAAGATATAGTGCTAAGAATGTTGAACTGTAAATAAATACTTCTTTGTAACCATAAAGTTACCTAATTACCAATTTCAAAATACACAGAGTGGTGGTTGCCCCCAAAACAGGTGTATGTCAAACACTGCATGAAGCCATGTAAAACTCTGTCAAACTTTCCAGAGGATTTCTCAGTCTGACATAACGCTGGGACACAGACTTCACACCTATTGTTTAGAAATCGGAGCCATCTTGAGAACGTAATTTAAAAGAAGTTCTGAGATTTATATATCAATGAACAGAACCCCATTATAAAAGATGAAAGTTTTAATATAAAATTGTTTACTGTATCACATCTCCATGATACTGGACTCCTTTGGTTGTAAATTCTGTGAGCATAATCTTATTCTCCAAAACTACCCGATGAAGGAGCGGTGCTTGAAAGCTAGTACTTCCAAATAAACCCATCGGACTATAACCTGGTGTTGTGTGATTTTTAACTTAGTACAGTGAAAAGTTTATATGTCACCAATTACAGCACCGATTTAGATACAAAAGTACCTAGGCACAGCTTCTTTAGTTACAAGATTTTAGACAATACAGGTATAAAAGGTCCAGCATTACAGAAAAGAGTTCAGTACAGCAGATCGTGCTGGTGCCTAACTTCCTGTCTGCACTGGACCCTGGCTCCACACCATGTCAGTGACACATCATACCAAGAGGCCCTGATGGGAGAAGACTGCTGTGCCAGGCTGGGAGGTCGTCGTGCCAGGAGGCCACTGCGCCAGGTCGGGAGGTCGCTATGCCAAGCTGGGAGGCTGTCATGCGCATGTCAGGAGGCTGCCATGGGAGCCTGCCACGAGAATGCAAAGCCACATTGGGAGGCCGCTGTGCCAGGCTGGAAATCATCACCGGAGACGGAGAATTAGAACACAGAACATACAAAAGTACAACATAGAACAGGCCCTTTGGCACACGATGTTGTGCCGAGGATTAATCCTAATGTAAAATAAAATAACTTAACCTACACACCCCTCAACCCACTGCTCTCCATTTGCATGTTCAGCAGTCGCTTAAATGACCTAAAGACTCTGCTTCCACCACCACTGCTGGCAACACATTCCATGCATTCATAACTCTCTGCGTAAAGAGCCTTCCTCTGACATCCCTTCTATACCTTTATCCTAATATCTTAAAACTATGACCCCTCATGCCAGTCAATCCTGCTTTGGGGAAAAGTCTCAGACTATTGACTCTATCCATGCCTCTCATTACTTGTATACCTCGATCAAGTCATCTCTCTTCCTCCTCTCCTGAGAGAAAAGTCCGAGCTTAGTCAATCTCTCTTAATAAGGCAAGCCCTCCAGTCCAGGCAACATCCTGATAAACCTTCTTTGCACCCTCACCAAAGCCTCTGTATCTTTCCTATAGGAGGGTGACAAGAACTGGACACAATATTCCAAGTGTGGTCTCACCAACGACTTGTAGAGCTGTAGCAAAACCTTGCAGCTCTTAAACTTGATCCCCCTGTTAATGAAAGCCAAAACACCATATGCTTTCTGAACAACCCTATCCACTTGGGTGGCAACTTTGAGGGATCTATGCACTTGCACACCAAGATACCTCTATTCCTCCACTCTGCCAAGAATCCTATCTTTAATCCTATATTCAGCATTCGAGTTCGACCTTCTAAAATGCATCACTTCGCATTTATCCAGGTTGAACTCCATCTGCCATTTCTCAGCCCAGCTATGCATCCTGTCTATGTCGCGCTGCAGCCTGCAATAGCCCTCAATACTATCAATGGCACCTCCAACCTTTGTATCATCTGCAAATTTACTAACCCACACCTCAACCTCCTCATCCAAGTCATTTATAAAAACTACAAAGAGCAGAGGCCCAAGAACAGAGCCCTGCAGACCACCACTCATCACTGACCTCTAGGCAGAATATTTTCCTATTACCCTTCTTGAAAAGAGGAACAACATTCGTCTCATTCCAACCCTCTGGTACGACTCCTGAGGAGAGTGAGGAAGCAAAGATCTTTGCCAGCGGCTTAGCAACCTCCTTTCTCGCTTCCCGGAGCAGCCTAGGATAAATCTGTTCTGGCCCTGGGTACTTACCAATCTTAATGTTTGCCAAAATTTCCAGCACATCAACTTTATCAATCTTGATCTGTTCAAGCCTGTATCCCAGCTCCTCAATGTTCTCATTCACAACAAGGTCCCTTTCCTTAGTGAAAACAGAAGCAAAAAACTCATTTAGGGCTTCCCCTATCCACTCAGACTCCATGCACAAGTTCCCTACACTATCTCTGATCGGCCCTACCTTCTCCCTGATCATTCTCTTACTCGTCACGTATTAGTTAAAAGACCTTTGGGTTCTCTCTAATCCTTCTTGCCAAGCCTTTTTCGTGCCCCCTCCTTGCTCTCCTCAGTCCATTTCTGAGCTCCTTTCTAACAAGTCTGTAATCCTCTAAAGCTGTGCTAGATCCTTGCTTCCTACACCTTACGTAAGATGCCTTCTTTCTTTTGATGAGAAGCTCCTCTGTCCTCGTCATTCAAGGCTCCTTAATCTTACCCCTTCTTATCTGTCTCAGAGGAACAAATTTGTGCATCACTCACAACAATTGCTCCTTAAACAGTCTCCACATGTCTGCTGTGCCTTTCTGAGGAACAATTGCTCCCAGACTGTACTTCCCAACTCCTGTCTGATAGCGCCATAATTTCCTTTTCCCCAATTAAATATCTTCCCTTGGTAACTGCTCATTTCCCTCTCCAAGGCTATGGGAAATGTGAGGCAGTTGTGATCACTGTCACCAAAGTGTTCTCCCACCGCGAGATCGCGGCTCATTGCCGAGTACCAAATCCAAAATGGCCCCTCCCCTCGTCGGTCTATATACATACTGAGTAAGGAAACCCTCCTGAACACACATGACAAAAACAGCTCCATCCAAACCATCTGCACTAAGGAGGCTCCAGTCGATATTGGGGAAGTTGAAATCACCCATAACAACAACCCTGCTATATCTGCATTCTTCCAAAATCTGCTAGCCTATGGGTTCTTCAGTCTCTCTACTGCTATTAGGGGGGTCTGTAGAAAACACCCAATGAGGTGGCTGCTCCCTTGCTGTTCCTCACTTCCACCCCACTGACTCAGTAGACAAACCTTCCTCAACAACCTTCGTTTCTCTAGCTGTGATGCACTCCCTGATTAGTAATGCTACACCCTATCCTCTTTCTCCACCCTCCCTGTTCTTTTTAAACTTTCTAAACCCTGGAATATCAAGCAGCCATTCCTGCCCCTGTGAAACCCACATTTCCGTTATGACCACAACATCATAGCCCCGTAGTACGGATCCATGCTCTAAGCTCAGCACTCTTATTTCTGACACTCCTTGCGTTAAAGCAGACACACTTTAGCCGATTCCTTTGTTTCATCATGTGAGAAACCTTCCCAATAGACTCACTACATCCTGTCACTGCCCCATATGCAACAGCCCCCCTCTCAGATATGTAGCTCTGATTCCCGCTCCCCTGCCAAACTAGTTTAAACCCTCCTGCACCACATGAGCAAATCTCCCAACACGGACATTTGTGCCCCTCCAGTTCAGGTGCAACCCATCCTTCATGTTGATGGGGAAGGGGAATTGAAGGGAAAAAAAGAAGAAAAAAAGCACCAGGAGGATTAAATAAAAAGAAGAAACGAAGATGAGTGGGTGGAGTGGTTGAGCTTTGACTGGTGCCTCCAACTCTACCACCATCCTGAAACATATCAAATGGTGGAAAGTGAAATTAGTGCAGATTCGGTGGTACAGACTCAACGGGCCAAAGAGTTTCTTCTGTGCTGTATGATTCTATGACTCTGTCCTCCAGTTCTCAAACATATATTCCTTTTAACCCATAGGCTACAGGCAGGTACAGAATATTTGAACTTCCTGAACCTGAGTTTCTAATATTTTGAGTTCACAAATTGTGACCTGAACTAATTGGCTGAACTTACTCAAATTGCTGAATTGTTATATAACAGATAAGATAACTTGCAGAACTTCTGATGAAATTAATTAAAATTGGAAGTCAAGCAAATTTGTTTATTGCTACTAACTTCATACCAGTTAATTAAAGCAAGAATAACATGTGTTTGTTTTCAAAAGACTGTTTTTCACAATGGTGGAATAAATTTGCAGAAAGAGCCCTTTGGTAATTACTAAATGTTAATATTTATCTTTTAAAATGAGGTTGCATAATGTGTCACAAGAAGTTGTTTAAGAGTGGGAACTCATTTGTTCCTTGATTTTTCTCAAGTTGGCAGAAGTCTTTTGTGACAGCATTCTGTGTTAAAGAGTTTGATGGCATTTGCAGCGGTAATTGAACCTGACCGGTGGTCTGTTTCTGTGCCTGTGATCCATTAGACCATCAGACACAGGAACAGAGGTTGGCCATTCAGCCCACTGAGCAACTCACTGAGATTCTTGATTCCCTAACTGATTAAAAATCTGTGTCTCTTAGCGTTGAATATATTTTATGATACAGCTTTGACAGCATTCCACAGTGAAGAATTCCACAGATGCACTGTTCTTGATAGGAGAAATTCTTCCTCATCTGTGTCTTAAAAGTGTGACCCTTTATTCGTGTCCTAGATTCTCCCATCAAGGGAAACAACCTCTCAGCATCTACCCTGCTACCTGTCAAACCCCCTAAGAGTCTTATATGTTTTAATAAGATCTCTTCCCATTCTTCTAAATTCCAATGAGTACAGTCACAACTTATTCAACCTCTCCTCATAAGAAACTCCCTCCATACCCAAGACCAACCTTGTGAACGTCTGGATTGCATCTAATGCCAGTATATTTTTCCTTAAATAAGAACCAAAACTGTCTTCAGTATTCTAGGTGTAGTTTGACTCATGCCTTGTATAGTTTGAGCAAGCCTTGCTTATTTCTGTATTCCATTCATTTGAAATAAAGATCAGCATTCCAATGTTCAATGCACTCAGATGTTAGGTTTTTGACATCTATGGACAATGACCTCCAAATCCCTCAGTATTAGTTCACAAAACCACAATCAGCAACTATATTAACTGCAGATCTACATCATTAATATGCAGCTTTCTATCATTCCGCCAAGCACAATCTAAATGGATGTTGACAATGCTTAACAAAGAAGTCAAAATGGGTACCTGATGGCTTCAGCTTACTGCTTGATCCAGAGATCCTCCATATTTTGACACCAGGTATAAACAGAGATTCCTGAAGAAGGGCTTATGCCCGAAACATCGATTCTCCTGTTCCCTGGATGCTGCCTGACCTGCTGTGCTTTTCCAGCAACACATTTTCAGCTCTGATCTCCAGCATCTGCAGACCTCATTTTCTCCATAAACACAGAGATAAACTGGTACACTTCATGGAGTCATCAGTTACTCACACACCACGTCCACCTACATTGTAATCTGACATATGCCCCAGCAAAAACATAAAGGCACATTGATAACTCACTTACTTTAAGCTCTGCATTTCAAAGCTGCATCTTGGGCCACAATAGCCACATTATAGTGCCGCAACAGAGACACCGTGTACTCAGGGACTTGTACCCAACTGATGGATTAGACTGCGCTGCATCTTTGAGCTGTTTGACTGTTCTCTTAGCACTCACTCACATTAATTCTATCTGGATGTTCATTGCATTCCTAGTTTTCCTAGTCTTCTTGTGCCTTACCCCTCAGTCAATGATAACAAGACCATACTACTGCTGTGTTGCCATGCCATTTAGCTTGTCAGTTGTGTTCAGTCAAGGTGTTTGGATACAGTCAGTCAATTCTACGGGGCAGTCAGAGTCAGGATGCTCTACTCATATGTGTAGAGAAGCTGAATATCAGACAGTCCATCAGCAGTCTTGACTCTCTATCTTGTCCTGTTTTCCTCCTGTACAGAGAGACAGACAGACATTACGGGAAATGAAGGTGAATGGCACAGTTATTAGTTATGGTACAGGCGGAGAAGTATCTAGAGCCAGTGAATAGGTAACACAGAGGAGGTACAGGGGTTATGGTGTTGGACATCGGAGCGGATGAGAACAAGTGAGAGAACACGTTCCATGAAAAAGTAAAGGTGATAGTCCATGAGCCTTGGCAGGAGACTGTATCCGAGGGAGTATGAAGTCACTGATCTTCATTTTACATTGCTGCACATTTCTTCAGTTGGTTGAGTTTGTACTTAGTTGGGTGGAAACCTTGGACTAGGTTGGCATGGTCTCGTGCCTGGCCACTACTACTGGTCTTAGGGTTGGAGGATACACCAGCTCTGCACTACACTGTCCAACATGACTTCGAGGTCCCTGCCCGCAGAGTGAGGTTCCAATTTTCACTTGTCTACCATGTCTGGGGTAATTATCAGAAATTTTGCAAGCCAGGTCTGGACTAATAGTGCTTGTCTGGGTGTGTGACAACCCTTTAAAGATGGCATCATGAGATGCCAGTCTCTTCTGAAATACTCCAGCAGTACGGAGTTGTTCCAGGTATGTCAAGTGGTAGAACAGGGTTAGAAATGGACGAGATGGGTGCTACAGACATGGGGTAGGTAGTTAATGAAGTGCGTTTAGTAAAATATGATGAAAAAAAAACTCATGAAGCCTAGGAGAAAACAAAGTTACTACTAAGTTAGGAGACAGTGAGGTCTGCAGATGCTGGAGATCAGAGTTGAGAGTGTGTTGCTGGAAAAGCACAGCAGGTCAGGCAGCATCCGAGGAGCAGGAAAATCAACCTTTTGGGCTGGAGCGCTTCATCAAGAATAAGGCTGGGACCCTCAGGAATGGAGAGATGATTGAGTTAATTATGTGGATTTGTTTTCCAAACATGAGAGCTGCTGATTAGGGTAAACTGTACACTTGCAAGTAGGACATCAATTTAGTATAGCTATTTGAAAATCTTAGCAAGTAACTATATATTTCATTATCATGCATCTTTTACTGTCTGAACAACATTCTACAAGACTATTCAACTGACAGCAGTGAGAAGAGGCAATAGAACAATGCATTAATTTATTGATGACTGCTGTTGGACACAATTTATTGAAGTACACAGAACACACTGAAAATGACAGTTAGTATATCTACAGCCATTGCACTAGTTCTATCTTTGACTTGTCACACAAAAGGGAATTTAGTGAAGTAGTCAGTCACCAGAATGTAATTATGTTTTTAGACAGGGGAAATATCAATATAATCTTGCACCATGTCTCAGAGGAATCTTGTGTAAAAGAAGTTCTCTCCATTGTTGGGGTTGATTGATACAGTTGATTCTACTGTCCAAAATCTATCTTGTTGCAACTGATGTGTTTCTGGATTATAATAATACTTAGATCCATGCATATTGGTAGAAGGTCTACCAGTACTGGTAACATAAAAGGTTTCAGGTATCGACATACCTCTTTATACCATCAGTTCATTTTGAGAAATATCATTAGCACAAACCCTAAGGTTTGTCCGACAGCCTATATCCTCAAGCCTTATGTACTGTCAGACTGGGGTCTGTAAGTTGTGACATTGCACATACTACTTGAACTTTGTGCCTTTTTCTTGCATGCCATGGATGGAACTTTTGGAAATGTCCTGGACATTATTTCATAAGTTGACTTTTTTTTACATGCTGGTGTGGAGTACTGCATTGCACTTCGGGTTTCCCTGAGAAATTGGGTCTTCTTGCAGAACACAGTCTACGTATGTCACAAAATGCTGGATATTGTCTTGAATGAGACAAGTCACATATTATACAAAGTTTGGATACTTTACTGAAACTGTTGACAGTTGCAATAATTGTAGAGTCAAGCACTTGAAGATGTTGCGGACTAGCTGCAATTGCTTTAGGTTTATGTTGGATTGAATTGAATTTATTGTCATTTGTACTGAGACACAGTGAAAAGCTTTACCTTGCGAACAAGTAGCATAGATGGTAAATAATAGGTCAACAGCAGCAAAAACACAAACACAGATACAGGCTAATATTAAGAGTGCGAGTCCATTCGGTATGCTAACAACAGTAGGGTAGAAACTGTTACAAAATCGGCTGGTGCGTGTGTTCAGGCTTCTGTACCTTCTCCCCGATGGTAGAGGTTGGAGAAAAAAATTGCCAGAGTGGAATGGATCTTTAAGAATGCTAGCGGCCTTTCCTTGACAGCGGGCCTGGTAGATGGATTCTGTACATGGGAGGTTGACCTTTGTAATTGTCCAGGCCGAGTTCACCACTCTCTCTAACCATTTCTGATCTTGAATGGTACAGTTGCCTACCAGCTAGTGATACATGCAGACAGAATGCTTTGGATGGCGCACCTATAAAAGTTGGCAAGTGTATTCGCTGTCATGCCAAATTTCCTCAGCTGCCTGAGGAAGAAGAGAGACATTGTTGGGCCTTTGTAACCAGTGCATCCACATGAAGAGTCCAAGAAAGCTTATTGTGGATGACCACTCCCAGCAGCTTGACACTCTCCACACAGTCCATCTCTATGCTGTTAATGAGTGTGTGAGTAGGGGGGGACATGAGTACCATCCTGCCGAACGTCAATAATGAGTTCTTTGGTTTTGCTGGCATTGAGAGCTAGTTTGTTCTCAGTGTACCATTTTACCAGGTTTACCCATCTCCCATCAGTAGTCTGTTTCATCACCATCTGAGATTTGACCGACTATGTTGGCGTCATCAGCGAACATGCGAATGGGTATTTGTCTGATATTTGGCGATTAGCAGAGTATCAGTGGTATATTCTTTGGGTTTGTCTACAGGTGTCTATTTGAAGGATTTAATGGTGTCAAGCGAATGATTAGTTCCATAGCCTTCTAAAATCTGAAAAATTCTGTCAGGATCTTTGATGTCATTAAAATAATGGAAGATTAGACTTTTCTTGATCCTTTATTTCCCAAAACAATAAGGAACATGATGGTCTTTACTTGCTGATCCATGATGCAAAGACTGAATCTTAACCCTAATCCACTGAAGTCCTGACAAATGCTAATGGAGTTTCAATCCATGCAGAGATATTTGCTTTTATCTTACTGAATGGTTCATAGTGCCAGTGTACAAATCTGTATTACAGTATAATTTCTTTTCCAGTCATGTTTATCTTGTGGTGCTTCGCTCCTTTGTTTCATTCTTGTTGCTGCTTTAAAAGTAGATTTGTACCTGTCATTTGTGCAAAAAGAGTGGTGACGTTAGGCATGCTGTGTTTTTTTTGTTTTAATGCCACTCCTGAAAAGCAACATGGTGTAATTGACCAACAACTGAGCTCAAGAAACATCTTTTTAAGTACAAGGGAATGGTTTTCTCAGTATTTGTTTCTTCATTTTGGTCTAGGATCATTTTCTTCGATTGAAACTATCGTTTAGCTTCTTTAACCTTTTAAATTAGATCATCTACGGCTTTTCTATGCTGGAAAAAGAGCGATAGTATTCAGAAATTTTCTTGCTTCAGTACAAATTGCAGCATACTACTCTCATTTATAGTTGTGGCTTCCGTCTGAAATCAGGTGGATGGTGAGAAATAATCATTTGTAAAATAACTCTTCCAACTATCACTGCTGCTGTCATATTTTCAGCCATTAGTACCCATAGCTGCCACTATGCTATCATTAGCTTTTATTGTCCACTTGTTGACATCATGATGTGTTATCATGAAATGGTTTTTTGGGTCAAACACCACTGACAGCATGATATAGTCTGAGAGCAGTCCTATTGTGTTAGCATTTGTAACATATAGCTCAAAGGTCAGGTTCTTGTCAGGACAGATACCTTGAAGTTTGATAATGATAACCGCTTATGCTACGATAATATCACTGCCATACCTACTCTGAGTATTGTGCTCACTGAATTTACTGTACATTACATATCTGTAACTGACTGAACACCCTACACTGACTCATAATACTGACAGCCTGACTGGAGGCAATTTGGATACCTTTATATTGGACCAGCACAAGTTGTGATATCGTCTGTCTGTCTTAAAGGTACATTGCCTGTCTGGTGTACAACCTATGAACTAACACAATAGTCCTCACAGAGTCAAATATACCAGACAGCATTCCAATCTACTTCATTATCAGTACTGTAGAACCATTGGAGGATCATATCATTTTACAGTTGGATGACATTAGCTTCTGAAATTTTGCAACAGTCACACTGAACTCCATTAGTTCATGTAACTTTAGAGCTAGGAATACCCCCAATGCACCAATTATACAGCCCTCAACTGGAGAATCCAAACTCTTCCAATTAAAGTATCACTTGAAGGAAGCACCAAAGGAACAATACAGAATGCATTCTGGGTGAGCCAAATCTTGAAAAGTATAGCTGGCAAACTGGGCAAGCATCAGTGTAGTAACCAACAATAACATTTAATTTATATTCAACTACCTTCCTATTGCAGTTTAAGTCCACGAAAAATGTTGGCAGCAATGACTACCATACAGTATTTATGGATATAAAGGAATGAAAAGGTACAGAGCTCTCCTGGTGTCTGTGATAACATTGACACAAGAGATATGGGAAAAAAATGCATAAAATGTACTTATGCCATATGTCCACAGTCTCTGCACCTCCTCCATTGAAGTTCTTGGGAGATATATCCTCAAGTTCAAGTTCACAATGAGGACACCTCCCCATGTATAGTTTCCAAGGTATTCATGCAATGCTGAGAAAGATCAAAGGTCAAAAAAAAAGTAACTGATTTTTGGTGCTGAAGAATAGTGTTTCCTGGGGGAATGAGTTAATTGTAAAAAGACCATGCAGAAGAAGCCACTAGTTCCAGTGAATTTCTTGGCTCCCTTATGTCTAACCAAATTACATGTCAGACTGACATTAAATGAAAACTGAAACAAACATTTCAAAATTTAAGTAATGTCACCAGAAACTTGCAGTACTTTTGAAAACAAGGGAGTAAATAGGTATTAAAACTGTGACCAATTTTGAAGAAAACCAACAGTTTTATTTCTGATACTGTATTATAAATATTCAAATTATTAACCAATATGAATTGGAGTTGATTACAGGACAGCTAATTCATTTTCATTTATAGCACAAACAACAAAATGTAAATAATATCAAAATGTAGAAGCAAAAGGAAAGCACTAAACAAAATAATAAAGATCTCCACCATGCACTTTGTTACTTTACAGGGAAAACAAAATTTTGCACCTAAATCTGATGCTAAAATCTATATAATAATCAGTATAAGCATAGTCAGAGCAGACAAAATTATTCACTATGTAAACGTATGGCAGACTACACAGCTGTTTGTCTGGACTTCAGTCTCAATCTGGCTACTCATTGCTACTTATTATTTATACTGAGAACACATTAAAAAATCAAAATATCCAGTGGACTTCCATAAACATCAGTGCAAACATCAGTGTAACATAAGTATAAAATATAATAATGATGTTAAAATATACAAAACTAGATCTGTGTGTATTACATGCCAATTAAGTTCCAACTGTTAACCTTTCTGAAATTATATTTGCTCTAGAAAACATAATTGATGCTCATGTCACAGTATATACTTTTCAGTGGAGCTAGGGAGTGGAAGGGAAAGCGAGGTTTGCAAGAGGTAAATGAAGAACAAATTCCAAGCATTAATCGCATATTCATGTGCTAACACAATTGCGACTTGATAGAAACTTCTGGTGCGAGAAGTCCTTGTTAACTTTACGCTGAGTCCAAAACATGTATTTACATTAAGACAACAATACAGTTCTAGTTAACAGGACAAGATTGCTTCCTGCTGGTTCGAACATAGAATGCACAATCTGATGCTTAATCATTTAAATTTCAAGCCAGAAGTACAGTAGAAATCTGAATATCTTACTCTGTCCCAGTCTACATCATAACAAAAGCAAAAGCAAATTTCGTTTTTAGCCTTCGCACATTCAGATGCAAACAAAACAGCAGTAATAGATGTGTTTATTTTATTACAATTTTAGTAATGATTTGGAGATGGCGGTGTTAGACTGGGGTGTTCAAAGTTAAAAATCACACAACACCAGGTTATAGTCCAACAGGTTTAATTGGAAGCACTAGCTTTTGGAACGTTGCTCCAATCACCTGATGAAGGAGCAGCGCTCAGAAAGCTAGTGCTTCCAATTAAACGTGTTGGAGTATAACCTGGTGTTATGCAAAAGTGAGGACTGCAGATGCTGGAAATCGGAATGGTGCTGGAAAAGCACAGCAGGACAGGCAGCATCAGAGGAGCAGGAAAATCGATGTTTCGGGCAAAAGCCCTTCATCAGGAATTGTGATTTTTAGCAATTTCAGTAGTCATTTACGTGAAATACAGCATTAACTGATCAAATGGAGTAGAGATTCACCTTTTGAAGTCTATATTTAAATATGCTTCCTCCAATCTTTCAGATGGTGCTTTCCAGATCCTAATTCATGACAAAAACGCATTTTTCATCTCACTCTGTTGCTTTTGACAATGACCTGAAATCCTTGTACTACCTATCAAGCCTCGGCCAGCGAAAACAGTTTCTTCTTCACCACTCTATCAAACCCCTTTCAACTTTTGAACACCTTTATGAAATCTTGCTCAACTGATTTAGGGAAAAGTAATCCAGTTTTTTTTCATCTACACACATCACTGAAACTCTCAACCTTTGTACCATTCTCAAATTTTTTATGCAACTTTTATTTGTTTGAGAGTTACGAGCATTGCTGGCTCATAGATTAATAGATCTCGAGAAAGGTTTTTTTATTCATTCATTGGCCATGGTGTCGCTGGCCTTTATTGCCTATCCCTAATTGTTCAGAGGGCAGTTAACAGTCAACCACATTGCTGCATGTCTGGAGTCACATGTAGGCCAGACCAGATAAACGACATTAGTGAACCAGATGTGTTTTCCAACAATTGACAATTGATATCATGGTCATCATTAGATTCTTAATTCCAGATTTCTTTAAAATTCAAATTCCACCATCTGCTGCAGCGGGATTTGAACCCAGGTCCCCAGAACATTACCTGGGTCTCTGGATTAACAGTCCAGTGATAGTACCACTGTAATGGTCAATCATCTTCTTGAACTGCTGCAATCCTTGTGGTATAGGTACAGTTACATCGCTGTTATGAAAAGAATTCCAGGATTTTCATACTGTAACATGGGTTCATTCAAAGCCAAAATGATGTGCGTTTTGGGGGGGATCTTGCGAGTAAAGTTCCATGTGTCTGCTTCACTTGTTCTTCTAGATGTTGGGTGTTTTAATCCTCTTTGAAAGTTGCCATTGAAGAAGCCTTGGTTACTTTTTGCAATGCCTGGTAGATAGTAAACACAGTAGCTGCAGCATCATGGTAGCGTAGAGAAGATTATTTAGTTGGAAAAAAAGAGGTGCCCATTAAGTGGGCTGATTTGTCTGGAGTGGTTTGAGCTTCTGGGTGTTGCTATAGCTATTGTCATCCAGTCAAGTGGGAAGTATTTCATCAACATCTGACCTGATTTGTGGCTTGTTGATGGCAGACAGGCTTTGAAAATCAGAGATGTGTCATCGACGTAGAATACTTAACCCTGTCTAGTTAAGCATCTGGTCATTGGTAACCAAGATGTTGACAGGAGAGGGTTTCACAGATGGTGCTGCTGTTGTACATAAAGGAGGTAATTAGACTTTTTGAGGGTGGAAGTGGTTTGGTATTTTGTGATGTGAATGTTACTAAATTACTTCCCAACCTAAATCTGAATGTTATCCAAGTTTTGCTGAATGCAGTCATAGAGTCATACCGCATGGAAACAGACCCTTCGGTCCAACTAACCCATGCCAATCATGTTCCCAAACTAAACTGGTCTCATTTGACTGCATTTGTCCCATATCTATCCAAATCTTTTCTATTCAGGTAGTTATCCAAATGCCTCTTAAATGTTGTATCTTATCTGCATCAATCGTTTCCTTTGGCAGGTCATTCCAAATACGAATCATCCTGCAAATGATGTTGTCTGTATGTCCTTTTTAAATCTTTCTCCTCTCACCTTAAAAATATGCCCCTTAGTTTCAAAATTCCTCACCTAAGGAAAAGACTCTTGCTATTCACCTTATCTACGCTCCTCATGATCTACTAAACCTCTATAAAGGTCACCATTCAACCTCCTAGGCTCCAGAGAAAAGGTCTCAACCTACCCAGCCTATTTTTATAACTCAAACTCTTAATTTCCAGTAACATCCCGATAAATCTTTTCTGAAACCACTTTCATTAATAATGTCTTTCCTATAACAGGATGATGAGAACTGCACACAGTACTCCAGAAGAGACCTCAGCATCATCCTGCACAACCTCAACATGACATGCCAACTCATATTCTCAAAAGGTCTGAGCAATGAAGGCAAGAGTACAAAATGCCTTCTTCATGGTCTGCTTCATTGTCTGACGAGTTGTGAATCGAATTGAATGCTGCAATCTTCAGCAAGCATCCCTATTTATGACCTTCTGATCAAAGGAGGAGTGAAGGAGTTAAAGACAGTTGAGCCTAGGACAATTGTTCCTTGATCAATGTTCTGGTGCTGATATTATTGTTTCTAACAACTGCAAACACCTTTCTTTGCAATAAGTATGAATCCATGCAGTGAACATTTCTCTTCTTGATTTCCACTGACTTCACTTTACTCAGGTTCTTTGTTATCATTCTTGGCCAAACGTTACATTGATATCAAGACCAATCACTCTCACCTTATCTTTGAAATTTAGCTATTTTTTTCCATGTTTAAACCAACTCTGTTAAGAGGATTGGAGACCAGTGGTCCTGGCAGACCCAAACAGAGCATCACTGAGCAATTTATTGGTCACTAATGACCACACCTTCCATCATTTCGGTGAAGAATAGGAGTACATTGATTAGCCAATTTTGGATTGGATTTGCTATTTTTGGACAAAAAGTAGTTTAAGGTAGTTTCACTTCAATAATACATATCAGCTTTGTAGCTGGACTAGAACTGCTTGGTTAGAAGTGTGGTGAGTTCAGGATCATAAGTCTTCAGTGTTATATTAGTAATGTTTACAGGGGCCACAGACTTTGCTGTTTTCAATTCATTCAGCCTTTTCTTTACAGCATGTGAACAAAACTGAATTAGCTGCATATTTGCATCTGTGATAGTGATGAGCTCAGGAGAGGATGAAATAGATCAGCCAATCTGTTTCGGTTGAAACATTTCAGCTCAACTCTTGCACTCATGTGCAGGGCTTCACCATCACTGAGAATGATACTGCTGTGAATCCTCAGTCCACTATAATGAATATTTTAGATGAAACTTACAATGCTAAAATGCACTTGAGATTGAATCTGAGGCCTTATTGTAGCTGGTGACTTCAACCAGGCCAACTCAAGAGGGTGCTACCAAAATACCATCAACACTTATCCTGTCTCACCAGCGGCCGAACATCCTTGACCATTGCTACACAACCAAAGATGCCTACCACTCCACACCCTGTCCGTAGTTTGGAAATTCAGATCATAACGCTACGTTCCTCCTCCCAGCTTACAAGCAGGATTGAAATGTGAGGACCCAGTACAGAAAGTTATACAGCGTTAGTCTGAGGCAGTGGAGAGCTTCTGCGAAACTACTTGGAATAGTAGACTGGTCCATATTCAATTCAGTGGCCAGCCTAGATGAGTATGCCAGTACCGTCAAGGACTTCATTTGTAAGTGTGTGCAAAAGAAGGCAATTCGTATGTTCCCCAAACGGAAACCATAAACGAACAGGCAAATCCCTTGCTTACCGAAGACCAAGCACGCAGCATTCAAGTCATTCGACCCGGACCTTTACAGGAATCCAGATACGACCTCAGCAAGGCCATTAGAGATGCCAAGAGGCAATAACGCACTAAGTTAGGGACCTAAACTAATCACACAGCCATCTGCCATCTGTAGCAAAGCCTACATGACATAGCGTCACCCACCCGGACACACCTTTCCCTTCAGTCATCACTGCAGATGTCAGATCAGCCTTCTTGAGAGCGAACCCGTGGAAAGCGACTGACCCAACCGTACGCTTAGATCCTGTGTGGATCAGCTGGCTGGAGTATTCACTGACATATTTAACCTCTCCTTGCTATAATCAAGAAGAACAAACAAACTGCGTGCAACGTGGCTCAATGAGTACTGTCCAGTGGCTCTAACCTCCATAATTATGAAGTACTTCGAGAGGCTAGTCATGGCTCACATCTAGCCTCCCGGTCTGCCTCGATCCCTTGTAATTTGCCTACTGGTGCAACAGGTCCACAGCAGATGTCATTTCTCTAGCCCTAAATTCATCCCTGGAACATTTGGATAACAAGGATACCTATGCCAGGTTTCTACTTATTGACTACAGCTCTGCCTTCAACACTATAAACCCAACCAAACTAATCTCCAAAATCCAAGCTCTATGCCTCTGTTTGGCACTCAATAACTGGATTCTCGATTTCCTGACCCATAGACCACAATCAGTGAAGATAGGCAACAGCACCTCCTCTATGACAATCCTCAACACCGGGGCCCCATCAGGATGTGTACTCAGCTCCCTACTTTCCTCCCTGTACACTCACGATTGTGTGGCCTAGTTTCATCTGAACTCCAACCAAAGGTTCACTAACGACACCACTGACGTAGGTCGGATATCAAACAATGACGAGACATAACACAGGAAAGTGATAGAATGCCAGGTATTGTGGTGCAAAGATAACAATCTGTCCCTTGATCTCAACAAAACTAAACAGCTGACAAGGGATCCTCCGAAATTGTCCACCTTCTTCTTCAACTGAGAATTACTCAATACTATTGTTGACAGGGCCCTCAACACGGTCGGACTTATCTCCCACACTTATTCCCTCACCTCCTTCTCTCCCACAACAACGATTGGGTTCTCTTTGTGCTTACCTACCATCCCACTGGCATCCACATCCAGAAGATCATTAACCACCATTTCCACCAATGTGAAGACAAGTCAAGATGTCACCACCAGACAAATATTCCCCTCCCCTCCCTTGTCTGCCTTTCGCAAGGACCATTCCCTCTGGGTCACCCTCTGCGCCTTTCTTCACTCCCAATACCCCACCCCCATAAGCACCTTCGACTGCAACCACCGAAGGTGTAACACCTGCCCATTTACCACCTCCTTCCTCAGTATTCAAGGGCCCAAACATACCTTCCAGGTGAAGCAGCGCTTTACCTGCACTTCTCATAATCTAGTCTAATGGATTCGTTGCTCAATGTGTAGTCTCCTCCACATTGGGGAAATGAAGTGTAGCCTGGGTGACTGCTTCGAAGAACATCTACATTTTGCCCACAAAAAAATGACTCTGAGCTTCCAGTTACCTGCCACTTTTTCATACCACCGTGTTCCTTGGCCAACATCTCTGTCTCAGGCTTGCTGCAGTGCTCCAGCAAAGCTCAGTGCAAGCTGGAAGAACAACACCTCATTTTCTGCTTGGGGACTCTGCAGCCCTCCAGACTCAATATCAAGTCCAATAATTTTAGGGCCTGAACTTCCCCATGTCTTAGCCCCCTACTACACACACCTTGTTATCATATAGTCTTCCATTACACACTACTTACTGTTAGCCACTAACAGTCTCCATTAGCAGCTATTCACCCTCCTAGATCATTATCGCCTCCTTTGTCTATCTAACTGTTCTTTTCTCTTTGCACTCTCTCCCTACCCATTGCTTCCTCCTTACCACACCCCCACCCTATTTTTTGCATATAAACCAACGTTTTCCTAGCTACCATCAGTTGAGGAAGGGTTGCCAAACCTGAAATGTTAAGCTTGACTTGTCTTCACAGATTCTGGCAGACCTGCTGAGTTTTTCCAGCAACTTCTAATTTTGTTAAGAACTGAGCATCAACTTCAAGAAGCAAGAAGGAGCACACTTCCTTATCAATGGAGCTGAGGTGGAGACGGTAGACAGTGTCAAGGTCCCAGGAGCGATGATCACTAACAAAAAGACCTGGACTACCCACATTAATGCAACAGCCAAGAAGAAACAACAACATTTCTTCTTCCTCAGAAGGCTAAGGAAATTCGGAATATCCATAAGGATCCTACAACTTTTACAGATGCACCATGGTTTGATAATGCAGCTGCTCTGCCTAGAAACCTAAGAAACTGCAGGAAACTGTGAATATAGCCCAGACCATCACACAAGTCAACCTTCGATCCACTGACTCCATCTATACCTTGGGGCAGATGCATGGAGTGAAGGTAAAAACAAAATACCTTTGTTAAAAAAAAACTTGGTTTAACACATATACCAATTAACCATTTCACACTATCCATGATTATAATTGTAAATTTTTTCTCAGTTCTGTTATTCAACAGATTTTATTGCACTAAAAAACAATTTTATGGGGTTTTAAATGGCAATGTAGAAACAGAAAAGTTAGAAATCTTGCTAATTTGACTGACTGCAAGTATTAGGTTGGGGAGATGTTGAGCCACATTACAATATGTGAAACAGCACTAAACGCACTGACATACCGCAACTTCAGAATTCCTGTGCTGACTTGTGCATGTTCTGAGAAAGGGTCATCCAACTGGAAACACTAACTGATTTTTCTGCACAGATGCTGCCAGACCTACTGAGCTTTTCCAGCAACTTCTGTTTTTATTTACAGCATCCAAAGTTCTTTCAGGTTTTGTATTGAATAATTTATCTTTGCCATATTCACACAGGTTATTATTTGTGACTTTGATAAGCATCACCTTGGTACTGTGGAAGGGGTGAAAAGTTGATTGGATGGATTCAAAACATTGAGTTCAAAAGATGGGCATGAAATTGTGAAGTGATAGCACGATCAAAGATTCTAGAGAGAAAAGTGAAGTTGGAGATGGGAGATGGGAAATGGCTTGCAAGGACGGGTCAAGGGTTTTTTTTCTGAAGAGAGGGTAATTATTGCAGATTTAAAGGAGAGGGGTACTTGAAGACAGAAAGAGAACCATTAAATATATCAGCTAATATGGGGTCAGAAAGGGAAGCACGGGTTGGTTCAATTTCATGGGAGTAGAGCGGGAAGTGATTCTAATGGACACGATGAGTTTGGTGGGAGCATACAGAAGTATAGGACAGTTAGCCAAAAAAACATATAATTTCAGGATTAGGATGATCTTGTAATACTAAACTATTTTTTCAGACAAGAGCTGAAGTTGTTAGTGTTTTATGTAGTTCAGTCAGATCTAAGGAGGAATGGCTAAATTAGTTGTTTGCAGAAATTAGTTGTTACCAGATCAGGGTGAAAGACAGTAATGAATTTACTCAGGGTGGGCATTTAATTAGCCTTCCTTCCCTAACTAGGAGAAAGTGAACCCTCCAACCACAAGGGATGAATGCAGATTTCTCTAGCTTTCTCATTTCCCCTCCCCCCACCTTTTCTCAGTCCCAACCCTCAGACTCAGCACCACCTCTTGACCTGCAATCTTCTTCCCGACCTCTCCGGCCCCACTTCCCTAACTGTCTGGGTAGTCTTCTATTTATTAAAGAGATTTTTACATCAGCTGGAAAATCCAGAGTATTGGGCAAAATGTTTGTTAACACCAGGTTCAGTATTATTCTCGACTGATTGCATAAAATGGGCCCAAAACATCTAACAAATAGATAATAATGAATTTCTGGGACACTTACGTTTCTGTCTTAAGGTATAATTTTCAAAAATATTGTACCAAACACTTAATAATTTAATTTTTATTTAAAGATGGATCATCAATAGTTACCTTGAACTTAAAATTCAAATCACAGGCTAATTCGTAAATGAGTGAATTGAACATAAACATATTGTTAATTGCACTCACCAGCCTTGATCATCTTCCCCTTCTGGTTGAACTGGTTCCACCTCTGGAGTTTCCGAGATGGCCTTTGTCAGCTTTAATTTGAATCGATCAAGTAATGCCAAAGTCTGTCAACAGAAACCATTCATAAATAGTTAACAAGAAATTGAGACTGTCTTCAGAACTTGGATCAGAGATATAATATACCTTTGATAATTTAAGACATTCTGTACAAAATAGGTATTTCTTGCAAGCTACCTGTTTACATTCGATGTCATCCCAATCTGTTCAATGTTTGTGGCTTCTTTGTCTTAGAGTCATAGAGATGTACAGCATGGAAACAGACCCTTAGAACCAACCCATCCATGCCAACCAGATATGCCAACCTAACCAAATCGATTTTTCAGCACCTGGCCATATCTCTCTAAACCCTTCCTATTCATATACCCATCCAGACGCCTTTTAAATGTTGTAATTGTACCAGCTTCACCACTTCCTCTGGCAGCTCATTCCATACACGCACCACCCGCTGCGTGAAAAAGTTGTCCCTTAGGTCCCTTTTATATCTTGCCCCTTTCACCGTGAACCTATGTCCTCTAGGTTTGGACTCCTCCACCCCAGGGAAAAAAACCTTATCTGTTTAGCGGGAAAATTGACTTTTCAAGCAAAAGCCCTTCATCAGGATAAAGGGCTTTTGCCCAAAACGGCAATTTTCCTGCTCCTCGGATACTGCCCGACTCCAGCACCACTCTAATCTTGACTCTAATCTCCAGCATCTGCAGTACCCACTTCTGCCTTGTCTGTTTATCCTATCCATACCCCTCAGGATTTTATAAACCTCTATGAGGTCACCCCTCAGCTTTCAAAGCTCCAGGGAAAACAGCCCCAGTCTATTCAGCCTCTGCCGACAGTTCAAATCCTTCAACCCTGGCAACATCCTTATACATCTTTTCTAAACCCTTTCAAGTTTCACAACATCCTTTCAATAGGAAGGAGACCAGAACTGCACGCAATATTCCAACAGTGGCCTAACCAACATCCTGTACAGCCACAACATGACCTCCCAACACTTTTACACAATGCTCTGACCAAGAAAGGAAAGCATACCAAATCCCTTCTTCACTATCCTATCTACCTGCAACTCTATTTTCAAGGAATTATGAACCTATACTCCAAGGTCTCTTTGTTCAGCAACACTCTCTTGGATCTTACCATTAAGTCTTATTCTGATTTGCTTTTCCAAATGTTTATCTCATGTTTATCTAAATTAAACTCCATCTGCCACTCCTCAGCCAATCTGATCAAGATCTAATTGTAGTCTGAGGTAACCTTCTTCGCTGCCAACTACACCTCCAATTTTGATGTCATCTGCAAACTTACTGACTATACCTCCTATGGTCACATCTGCATCATTTATATAAATGACGAAAAGTAGTAAGCCAGCACTGATCCTTGTGGCGCCCTGCTGGTCACAGGACTCCAGTCTGAAAAGCAATCCTTCACTACCACCCTCTGTCTTCTACTTTCAAGCCAGTTCTGTATCCAAATGGCTAGTTCTCCCTGTATTCCATGAGATCTAACCTTGCTCACCAGTCTCCCATGAGGAACCTTTTCAAATGCCTTACTGAAGTCCATATAGATCACGTCCACCCCTCTGCCCTCATCAATCCTCTTTATTACTTCTTCAAAATATTCAATCAAGTTCATGAGACATGATTTTCCATGCACAAAGCCAAGCTGACTATCCCTAATCAGTCCTTGCCTCTCCAAATACATGTAAATCCTGTCCCTCAGGATCCCCTCCAACAACTTGCCCACCAACGATGCCAGGCTCACTGGTCCATTGTTCCCTGGCTTTTCCTTACCACCTTTCTTAAATAGTGGCACCACGTTAGCCAACCTCCAGTCTTCTGGCACCACACCTATGACTATCGATGATACAACTGTCTCAGCAAAGGACCCAGCAAACACTTCCCAGCTTTCCACAGAGTTCAGGGGTAGACCTGATCAGGTCTTGGGGATTTATCCACTTTTATGCATTTCAAGACATCCAGCACCACTTCCTCTGTAATTTGTACATTGTTCAAAATGTCACTATCCATTTCCCCACGTTCTGTATCTTCCATGTCTTTCTCCACAATAAACATTGATGTAAAGTACTCATTTAGTAACCCCCCCGCCATCTGACAGGCTGCCTTGCTGATCTTTGAGGGGCCCTTTTCTCTCCCTGGTTATCCTTTTGTCCTTAATGTATTTATAAAAAAACCTTTGGATTCTCCTTAACCCTATTTGCCAACGTTATCTCATGTCCCCTTTTTGCCCTCCTCTTCTAAGGATTCACTTGATCTCTCCTGTCAATACGTGACATATGCTTCCTTCTTTTTCTTAACCAGAACCTCAATTTCTCTAGCCGCCATCCCTTTACCTGCAAACATCTTCCCCCAATCAGCTTTTTAAATTCTTGCCTAATACCATCAAAATTAGCCTTCCTCCAATTCAAAACTTCAACTTTTAGATTCGGTCTATCCTTTTCCATTACTATTTTAAAACTAATAGAATTATGGTTACTTGCACAAAAATGTTCTCCCACTGACACCTCAGTCACCTGCTCTGCCTTATTTCCCAAGAGTAGGTCAAGTTTAGAACCTTCTTAAAACTAATAGAATTATGGTTACTTGCACAAAAAATGTTCTCCCACTGACACCTCAGTCACCTGCTCTGCCTTATTTCCCAAGAGTAGGTCAAGTTTAGAACCTTCTTTAGTAGGAACATCCACATATAGTACTGAATCAGAAAGTTTTCTTGCATACACTTAACAAATACCTCTCCACCTGAACCCTTCACACTACAGTAGTCCCAGTCTATGTTTGGAAAGTTAAAACTCCCTATTGTAAACACCCTATTTTTATTTACAGATAACTGAAATCACCTTACAAATTTGCTTCTCAGTTTCCCACTGACTATTAGGCAGTCTACAATGCAATCCCAATAAGGTAATCATCCTTTTCTCATTTCTCAGTTTCACCCAAATAACTTCCCTAGATGTATTCCCAGGAATATCATCTCCAAGTACAGCAGTGATACTATCCCTTATCAAAAATGCCACTCCCCCACCTCTCTTGCCTCCCTTTCTGTCCTTCTTGTAGCATTTGTATCCTGGAACATAAAGTTACCAGGTCCCTCTCACCTTTGAGAACATTCCACACCCTCTCTGAGACAGCCTTGATCCTGGCACCAGGAAGGTAACACACCATTCTGATTTTTCATTGCTGGCTGCAGAAATGCCTGCCTCTGAAGAGAGAGTCCCCTAACACAATCGATTGCTTGGATCCCAATATACCCATCATTGCATTAGAGTCTGTCTTGATACCAGAAACTTGGCTTTTCATGCTACATTCCCCTTAGAATCCATCACCCCCTACATTTTCCAAAACAGCATACTTGTTTAAAATGGGGATAGCCGCAGAAGACTGCAGCAGTACCCGCCTATCCCTCCTACCTTTCCTGGACTTCACCCATCCACCTGACTGTATCTACAGTTTTTTTTCCCTTCCTTACTGCCATCCATCACATTCCCTAGGCTCTTGTAAATTCCTCATTGCTACTAACTGTCGCTCAAACCGATCCATGTGATCCGATAGGTTTCGCAATCAAATGCACTTACTGCAGATATAATCATCAATAACATGTAAACTCCCACATCCGACAGGAAGAGCATAGCACTCAATAAAGGCCATCTTTGCTCCTTCACAATCTACAGAACCATAAAATAGCATAATCTTTTTGCCCTAAAAAACTCGGACAAAAGGATTAATAGAGTCATAGAGCTGTACAGCATGGAAACAGCCCCTTCGGTCCAACCCGTCCATGCCAACCAGTTATCCCAACCCAATCTAGTCCCACCTGCCAGCACCCGGCCCATGTCCTTCCAAACTTCCTGTTCATATACCCATCCAAATGCCTTTTAAATGTTGCAATTGTACTAGCCTCCACCACTTCCTCTGGCAGCTCATTCCACAAACACACCACTCTCCATATGAAAAGTTGCCCTGAGGTCTCTTTTATATCTTTCCCCTCTCACCCAAAACCTATGCTCTCTAGTTCTGGAAAAGACCTTATCTATTTATCCTATCCATGCCCCTCATGATTTTATAAACCTCTATAAGGTCACCCCTCAGTCTCTGATGCTCCAGGGAAAACAGCACCAGCCTACTCCACCTCTCCCTACAGGTCAATTCCTCCACCCTGACAACATCTTTGTAAATCTTTTCTGAACCCTTTCAAGTTTCACAACTCTTTCAAGTGCGTGCAATGTTCCAACAGTGGCCTAACCAATGTCCTGTACAGCTGCAACATGACCTCCCAATTCCTGTACTCAATACTCTGACCAATAAAGGAAAGCAGACCAAATGCCTTCTTCACTATCCTATCGACCTGCGACTCCACTTCCAAGGAGCTATGAACCTGCACTCCAAGGTCTCTTTGTTCAGCAACACTCCCTAGGACCTTACCATTAAGTGTATAAGTACTGCTAAGATCTTGAGAAGGTTCTCCTCAAATAGAATACTTATTTCCCATCCTTCAGAAACTTTGTTGGCCAATAGTGTCTCGTACAAAAATGAAAATTCTCTGAAACTCTTTTTAGAAATGAGTGTGATTATTAAAAGAGGTCTATTTGCTTGTTACCACTGTCTGGCCCTGTTACCTTTCTGTTAACCTCTTTATTCATTACCGAATATGTACGGATGAAGCATTCTCTGGATGTTTTGACAATGACAACATGTTGCTTGAGGGGACATGTTAATATTATTTGTTATGTAGACAAATGGAAACATCAGTCCTGAGTTTTAGCTACAGGAACTGTTGAAAGATATTTCATAACAGAAATATGCAAGGGAGGTGGTGGTGTAGTGGTACTGTTACTGCATGAAAAATCCAGAGATGTAGACTAATGCTCACCATGGCAGATGGTGAAATTTGAATTAAGTTAATATATCTAGTATTAAAATCTGGTCCACGGTAATCATGACACTATTGTCCATTCTTGTGAAATCCATATGGTTCATCAATGGCCTTTGGGGAAGGAAAATCTGATGCTCACGCGGTCTGGTCTAAATGTTACCCCAGATCTTTAGTGGTATGCTTGACAGTTAAACGCTCTCTGAAATGGACCAGCAATTGGGGTTATGAGCTGAAGTACTGCAGTCACAGGCTCTGAGGCAACTGCGGCTGCCACAGAGTTCTGTGCTCCCTGTTGTCATAGGTCTTCTCTCCATAGCTCTCCACTGTCAATAGACTATTAATAGACAATGGGTGCAGGAGTAGGCCATTCTGCCCTTTGAGCCTGCACCACCATTCATTATGATCATGGCTGATCATCGTCAATCAGTATCCTGTTCCTGCCTTATTTCCATAACCCTTGATTCCAGTATCCTTGAGAGCTCTGTCCAACTCTTTCTTAAACAAATCCAGAGACTGGGCCTCCACTGCCTTCTGGGGCAGAGCATGCCACACAGGTGAAGAAGTTTCTCCTCATCTGTCCTAAATGGCCTACACCTTATTTTTAAGCTGTGTCCTCTGGTTCGGTTCTCACTGAGAGGTTTTGAAAGTTTTTTAGCCTCAAAATGGGTTCATTATGGGAAAATGTTTGCAAAGCACTGTTAACATTCATGGCCTGGCATAGCCCTCAATCTAACCAAGTCAGAGAGATCAACTCTGTATTAAGGACAGTGCAGTAGACGTGCCAGGTGCAACACCAAGACTACCTTAAAAAAAAGTGTCAACCATCTACAACACAGGGCTAAGTGCATGCCAAGCAACATATGATAGGCAGAGCTAAAGGATTCCATATTCAATGGATTAGATCTAAGCTTCACAGTCCTGACACCTCCAGTTGTGAATGGTGGCAGACAATAAGCAACTCATTGAATAAAAAGATGCCAAAAGTACAACCATCTTGGAAACACACAACATCGATGCTAAACACAAGGTTGAAGCTTTTATAAGAATCTTCAGCCAGAAATGACATGTAAATGATCAATATTGACCTCCTCCTGAAGTGCCCAACATCACAGATGTCACTCATAACTAATTCTATTCACTCCATGTGATCAAGAAATAATTTTTTTTCTCTGTCTCCATTTTCATGACTAGCAGTATCATATTTGCTAACTTACAGTCTGCTGGGACTGTTCCAGAATCTGGGCAAGTTTGGAAAATCATAGGCACTATCATTGCAATTGCCTATTTTAGAACCCAGTGATGTAGCCAAATCCTAGAGATTTGTCAAATTTTAGTACCTGAAGTCTCCCTTGTACTTTTCATCCTCCTGTGGAAGTTAGAGGTGGAATCTGGATAGAGACAATGAGGAATTTCTTCTCCTAAATTGTCGTCTACCCCAGAGAACAATGGAGTTGAGTCATTAAATACATTGAAGATAATGATAGACAGATTCTTGAACTATTAGTAAGTCAAGGGTGATGGGGATCAAGTTGGAAAGTGGAGTTGATGCTAAAGTCAGATCAGCCATTATCTTATTGAATGGCAGAACAGGTTCGAAGGGCAGAATGGCTGCCTCTTGCTTCTTGTGTTTGGAATTCAATAGGTGTGAAATTTAAAAAAACAAATATGACCATAAAAACTACTTGATTGCTACAAAGCAGCATAGACTCAAGAGGTGAAATAAAAACAGGAAATACTGAAAATGTTCAATAGTTCTGGTAGCATCTGTATTAAGAAAAACACAGTTAACATTTCAAGTAGCTGGCCTTTCATTAGAATCCATAGTATTTTTCAAAGTCAAGAAGGTTTTCTGTAACAGCTTTGATTTCTTCAGAGGGTGGAAAGGAAAATTTCTGGTCTTTTTGTCCCATTTTGGCCTTGGGACATGTTTTCCCTTTTTTCTACTTCTCTCAGGTTGTTACATTGCTACTACCTTTGGGTCCAGTTGTAACAAGGATCCTCTTTGAAGACTGGTTTCAGTCCAAGCAGTGGCTGCCGCTCCCAGTGGAATTACAGGCACTGGGCTGCTGATGGCCATTTCATTGGATGGCAGATTTCAGAGGTCGTATTTCTTCTCAGAAGCTACAACCTGAGCCATGTAACAGCCTGATGGCTGAAGACTACATCAGGGCATCCCAGCCATGAGCTACTAAACTCAGTTCCAACTTTTCAGTTATTGCTGAAAAGTAGTTTCAGGAGTTGCACCAATCAGGTTAAAAATTCAGGAATTTAATTCTAATCTAGGAGACTTCCAATCTGGAGTTGTGGCCTGGTAACTGATTATATAATGTTCTGACAACAAAAGAAACCTACTCTAAAGATGATACATCGAATCTCAAAATAATGAATGCGTTTTGTGACTGTAACAGAACATTTGAGTGAGCATCTTGCAAGACGTGCAGAAGAAGAAGAATTGAGGCACTGGTATAAGGTAATTGTATGAGTCAACAGATATTACAAGAGCGGCCAAGAACATGAATCTTTTCAGTTTGAACTGAAACCTTTTTACTTGTTGGTGCAAGAGAAAGTGAGGACTGCAGATGCTGGAGATCAGAGTCAAGAGTGCGGTGCTGGAAAAGCATAGCAGATCAGGCAGCATCCAAGGAGCAAGAGAATGATCAGGAAGGGCTTATGCTCAAAACGTTGAATCTCCTGCTCCTTGAATGCTGCCTGACCTGCTGTGCTTTTTCAGCACCACACTCTCTACTTGTAGGTTCAGGGTGATGAATAGAAAGTATTGACTTTCTATACCCCAAATAAAAATTGAGATTTTTGCGGTGGGACTCAGTTATTAAAATTCATGAAACCCAAACATGCCGATGATAGTAACAAAAGCATTCACAATATAACTGCTTCACATTATCCAAGATTAAGAAGATGTGTCACATGCATTCAGCATTCAATATTTTGACATACTTTCTTTTAACACAGAGAAAGGAATTTTTTTGATTCCTTAAATAGCACAGGTGATGGTGAGAAATGTAGGAAAATATAGCAAAAAAACTTGAATCTTTACATCTAGAAAGAAATGTTTCTCTTCCCGTTTAAGCAGCAAATTCAGATTCTGGCTAATGAGCAATGACCACCTTATTTCCACGCATTTGCATCTCAATAATAGGCCTTTTTGCCTCATTTCTATATAGACTCCAATTTTCCTTTCCTTCCAGACAACAAAGTCAGAGCAGTTACCTGGTGGCAACATCTTATCTCTTGCTTCTCTGCACCTTTGTCCAATTTTGTCTTCATCACAACCTCCCTGCATGCACTATGAACACCACTGTCCTTTACCCTTTGTCAACCAAAGTCAATATTGGCAAACCACCAGTCTCACCTCATCATTATACTTGTTGTCAGACCAACTCAAACTTGAAAGTAAAATCCTTCAGGACTTTACTTTCAAGCACAAGGACACCTCTGACTTGCACGTTTTTGCTGGGTTGTTTCACATACAGTGACACACAAGCATTTCATGCAACTACACAGGATGCACCTACGACTCTAACTTTCATTTCAATTTACACATACTTGGAGCCTCTGTGGCCTGCATGCTTTTTTAGACCAGTGTTATTCAGTACTAACTTACAGGCAGTCAGTTTCAATGGCTTACAATCCTGCATGCAAGTGCAATCAGTCTGAGGATTAAAGGTCAGTCAGGGTCTATGGAGATATCAGTTTGAGGTCTGTGCAGTGCATGCTGGGAGATATTCTCACAAATCAATCAGCAGGTAGCCAAAGTGAGAAATGGGAGGTGGGTATTAATGATCAGGGAAGCAGGAAACTTGGAGTTTAGCTTCTTTAACCTGTTTGTCAAAAGAATTATATACATTCAAAGGGGCTTTTCAAGATTGAGCGGAGGGATCTCAGAGTGTAGGACTGGACAGGGAATACTGGGAATGATGATTCTCACATGTTACAACTACTCCGGCCTGTAGATGAGGAGATTGTATGGCCAGCAAAGCATGGCAATTCACAAAGCCATGGGCTCTGGGGGAATCTGTACATTAACAGTTATATAAATGGACTAAATGGAAATGGGGAAAACTTCAAAGTCATCAGGAATGCAGAGTCAGTTACACTAAAACGAAACGTGAACGTTGGGGTATCATGCTGCATCTTAGGCAGTCTGCGAGTCACTCAAGGACTTAAAAAGTTTGTCAGCTTAATTCTAAAGTCACTTGTGCAATAACATATACAATACATTAACAACATATATAGGAACACCTTTCAAGCCCACTTCATCAGTTAACATAATGATGGCTGATCCCATCTCAGCCTCAACTCCACATTCTTGTTCACTCTCCATAACAATAGACAATAGGTGCAGGAGTAGGCCATTCTGCCCTGCAAGCCTGCACCACCATTCAATATGATCATGGCTGATCATCCTTAATCAGTATCCTGTTCCTGCCTTATCTCCATAACCCTTGATTCCACAATCCTTGAGAGCTCTATTCTTAAATGAATCCAGAGACTGGGCCTTCACTGCCCTCTGGGGCACAGCATTCCACACAGCCACCACTCTCTGGGTGAAGAGGTTTCTCCTCATCTCTGTCCTAAAAGGTCTACTCCGTATTTTTAAGCTGTGTCCTCTGGTTCGGCACTCACCCATCAGCGGAAACATGTTTCCTGCTTCCAGAGTGTCCAATCCTTTAATAATCTTATATGTCAATCAGATCCCCTCTGTCTTCTAAACTCAAGGATATACAAGCCCAGTCGCTCCAGTCTTTCAGCGTAAGGTAGTCCCGCCATTCCAGGAATTGACCTTGTGAACCTACGCTCCACTCCCTCAATAACCAGAATGTCTTTCCTCAAATTTGGAGACCAGAACTGCACACAGTACTCCAGGTGTGGTCTCACCAGGACCCTATACAGTTGTAGAAGAACCTCTTTGCTTCTATACTTCTTCCCTCTTGTTATGAAGGCCAGCATGCTATTAGCCTTCTTCACTACCTGTTGTACCTGCATGCTTACCTTCATTAACTGGTGTACAACACCCAGATCTCTCTGTTCTGCCCCTTTACCTAAATTGATTCCATTTAGGTAGTAATCTGCCTTCCTGTTCTTGCCACCAAAGTGGATAACCATACATTTATCCACATTAAACTGCATCTGCAATGCATCTGACCACTCAACTAACTTGTCCAGGTAACCCTGCTTAGTATCATCAGCAAATTTGCTAATGTTATTGCTAATACTAATACCATCTTCTATATCATTAACATATATTGTAAAAAGCTGCGGTCCCAGTACTGATCCCTGTGGTACCCCACTGGTCACTGCCTACCATTCCGAAATAGAGCCGTTTATCACTATTCTTTGTTTCCTATCAGCCAACCAACTTTCAATCCAAGTTAGTACTTTGCCCCCAATACCATGCGTCCTAATTTTGCTCACTAACCTCCTAAGTGGGACTTTATCAAAAGCTTTCTGAAAGTCCAGGTACACTACATCTACTGGATCTCCCTCGTCCATCTTCAGAGTTACATTCTCAAAAAATTCCAGAAGATTAGTCAAGCAAGATTTCCCCTTCATAAATCCATGCTGACTCTGACCTATCCTGTTTCTACTATTCAGATGTGTCGTAATTTCATCCTTTATAATAGACTCCAACATCTTTCCCACCACTGAGGTCAAACTAACTAGTCTATAATTTCCTGTTTTCTCTCTCCCACCTTTCTTAAAAAGTGGTACAACATTAGCCACCCTCCAATCCGCAGGAACTGATCCAGAATCTATCGAACTCTGGAAAATAATCACCAACGTATCCACGATTTCTTGAGCCACTTTCTTCAGTACCCTGGGATGTAGACCATCAGGCCCCGGGGACTTATCAGCTTTCAGACCTAACAGTCTCTCCAACACCAATTCCTGGCAAATATAAATTCCCTTCAGTTCAGGTCCTTCAGCCACTGTTACCTCAGGGAGATTGCTTGTCTCTTCCCCAGCAAACACCGATCTGAAGTACCAATTCAATTCTTCTGCCATTTCTTTTTTCCCCTTAATATATTCCCATTTCTGTCTTCAAGGGCCCAATTTTAGTCTTAACCATTTTTTTGCCTTTCACATACCTAAAAAAACTTTTACTATCCTCCTTTATATTATTGGCCAGTTTACCTTCGTACCTCATTTTTTCTCTGCATATTTCCTTCTTAGTAATCCTCTGTTGTTCTTTAAAAGCTTCCCAGTCCTCCGTTCCCACTTATCTTTGCTACGTTATACTTTTTCTCTTTTAACTTTATATATTTCTTAACTTCCCTCGTCAGCCACGGCCACCCACGCCTCCTCATAGGATTTTTCTTCCTTTTTGGAATGAACTGATCCTGCAACTTCTGCATTATACACAGAAATATCTGCCATTGTTCCTCCACTGTCATCCCTGCTAAGGTAGGGGGAGGGGGAGGGGGAGGATCGCTAGAACATTGGTACCTGATCGGTTCAGGTGGAGACCGTCCCAATGGTACAGATCCCCCCGGTTCCAAAACTGATGCCAATGCCCCATGAAATGGAATCCCTCTTTCCCACAGCAATCCCTTAGCCACGTGTTTACTTCCCTAATTTTCTTATCCCTATGCCAATTGGCACGTGGCTCGGGCAGTAATCCGGAGACTATGACCCTTGACCTGTACTTCAATTTCCTTCCCAGTGCTTGATAATCCCCAAGCAGGTCCTCCACCCTAGCTTTGCCTACGTTGTTAGTCCCAACGTGGACCATAACAACTGGATCCTCCCCCTCCCGCTCCAATATCCTTTCAAGC
>NC_057710.1:76292499-76307172 GCF_004010195.1 Chiloscyllium plagiosum | reverse complement strand
CTTCCCGACATCATTTGTGCTGACATGTACCACCACCTCTGGCTCTTCACCTTCGTCCTTGAGGATTTCCTGCACTCTGTCTGTGATGTCTTTACCCTGGCACCAGGAAGGCAACACACCATCCTTAGATGTCTTTACCCTGGCACCAGGAAGGCAACACACCATCCTTAAGTCCCGCCTGCTGCCACAAAAACCCCGGTCAGTTCCTCTCACTATGGAGTCCCCTATTACCACGGCTCTATGTGATGTCCGACTTTTCCGCTCTGTCTCTATGCCAACTTTTGATTGACAGACCTGGCCGCCTCGCGGACTGGCAGTGTCATCTGTCTCTACTGTTTCAAAAGATTCAACTTGTTCCTGACAGGTACTTCCCCCGGGGTCTCTTGCACCTGTCTCCTCTCTGCCTTCCTCATCGTCTGCTCTCTCCTGGTATGATTGGTGTAATAACCTCGCTGAAGGTCTTGTCCAGAAAGATCTCGTTCTCTCGGATGAGCCTAAGATCCTCGAGTTCTTTCATCAGTGCTGCAATCTGCTCTGTCAGTAGCTGAACGTGCACACACTTTCCACACTTATAGGAGCCAGACACACCAGAGTCATTGACCTCCTACATCAAGCATGTAGCACACTGAACCAGCTTGGCAGTCATGTCTTCACCCTCTTCAACTGTGGCATAATCACTTCACTCAACCTCCTTGTCAAAAGACTCCTGAGCTAAAGCCTCACTCTTCAATCCACAGGAACTTACTTGGACCCTCTTTTTGGGGCAAGACTGTGGACTTTTGATTTAGGTTAGAGGAGGAGCGAGGGAGGGAGGCCCTACTTTGTAGGACCTGGGGTCTAGAATACACTCACTCAAATAACAATCACTTATCTTCCCGACCGGCTTTGCGCTCTGCCTTCACTTCCGCCCAGCTCCCGCCGCTCTCTGATGCGAAAAGCTTCAAACCTTCAAACTATTGCTAATTAAAAATTGATTAAATTTGAAGAGGAGATTGACAATGTCCCGTAAATCACCACACTCTGGGCTAGTGAATTCCACAGATCCATGATCCTCTAAGCGCCATAGTTTCTCCTTGTAGAGTCACACAACAGAGAAACAGACCCTTTGGCTCAACCAGTCCATATTGAACATAAACCCAAACTAAACCAGACCCACCTGCCTGCTCCTGGCCCATATTCCTCTAAACATTTTCTTTTCATGTATTTATACAAATGTCTTTTAAACGCTGTAATTGTACCCACATCCACGACTTCCTCTGGAAGTTTATTCCACACATGAACCACCCTCTGTGAAATCTCTGTTTTAAATCTGCTATTCCTTTCCTAAAACTATGGCCTCGCCTCTAGATTGCCCCACAAGGAAACATCCTTTCTACATCTACTTTGTAAATCCCCTTTAGCATCTTAAATACCTCAATTAGATCTCCTCCCATTTTTCTAAATTCCAGAGAGTAAGGCCTAACCTGCTCAATTTCTCCTCATAAGACAAATTCATCTCTGGAATCAATCTGCCCTTTGAACTGCATCGTTTTCACCTCATGCAGAGAGAACAAAATAAATTGTTTGTTTCTTTGGCACTGGAATAAAATTATTTAAATTGAGGCTCTGCTGAGGGCAATTGCATTAATCCTGCATTCACTGATTCTGTAATGATACCCATCTGACATCAAATTGTACTTCATTGGCAGGTCACTTATTGTCTAAAAACGAACATTACAAATTATGGCTTCAAGAAACCACAACCACTACACCGTTCACACTAATCGTCTCCAGCAGGCATTCTAATGTTGGGTCATTGGCCTCAAAAAGTTAACTATGTTTTTCTCTCTCTGCCAATAAAGCCAGACCTGCTGAGTTTCTCTATCACTTTCTGTTTTAGTTCAGATTTATAGCATCTGCAGTTCTTTGATTTTATTTTACAGCCTCCTTGTCACGTCTGCTATGCAAATGTAATCAGACGCGAAATTAGAACAGTCACATTGGCTTGGCACTTCTGAAGCGCATTCATAGTTCACACTGGAAAATAACACTATGGAGCTGCTAAAATGAGCTATAGGTATGCGATCCTTTGATGAGGTTTTGATTCCTGGATTGTTTTGGCAGAGGCTTGCAGTATAGCACAGGAGGAGTATTCAGTATCACTGTGGCATACAATTCAAGACAATAAGGGGGGGAAGTGGGGTTGCCCTGGATGCAGAGGAAACTGTGTATCGACAAAAATCTTCTGAGGATCAAGAGAGTGACTGGAAGTGACATTCAAGAAAGCATGACTGAGCTGAGTTTGGAATTCCTTTAGTTGTGAAACTTTCTGTTGTTTTATAGTAAGCAGCCCCTACTTAGAGCAAATTATATGTAGACCTGATTATTTTTTGCAGTTCTTTACATCTTCTGTTGCTGAATAAATGTTTCCTTATCCATAAGTGTGCATAAGTTTGGTATCTTCACTGATATCATTTTCACAAATCTGCATATTGCAAGTCACGTAGCAGGCAGTGGGACAGGGCACTAACATCACATTACATTAATGTTGTACAGTTTTTAAGGTTTCAGTTAGCATGATCTCCCAGTGTTGAGCAGTAAAGCCGCTCATAATAGGTAGCATTTGGCAAAGAAACCTGACTCTCCTTTTCATTCTTCCATCATTCAATATTTTAGATACAGCATAGATTACTAAATTGCCCTGAACAGCATTTAAATTGAACAGCAGTGCTCTGTGCAGCTTCTATCAGCAGACTATTGTACAATGGGGGAGAATGAACAAGTATTCATATCTCAGCTCTACTTTGATAGAATGAAACTTTGCCCTGAGAGATATGTGGAATCATCACTGATTCCTTTTTCTTACTCACAAGATGGGTGTAAGTGTGCAAGATGTGTACAGGGTAACCTTAGCACAATCCCTGCACATTTACTTTAGCCTCAGTGATGTCCACGTTAAAATGCAACTCCTTGATTACAGTTATCAACCACCATGTGTCAAGAGTCACCATCAGGGGTCAAGGTATGATGCTATTTGCAGCTAAGAAGTTTTCTTTGCAAAAGATATCCAACATTTGGTCATTGCAACTTCTTTCATCTTTGGGATCTCTGAAGAGGCTGCTCAATTCTGCAAAGGATATGACTTAACCAGGTATAACAGTGACAAAGATAATGGCACAGGCGTTTTAAATTTACAACTACATATATATTTAAAGAAGCGGAGCTTCTCGTGTTGGACTAGGGTAGGGAAGTAACACGACACCAGTTATAGTCAAATAGGTTTACTCACCTGATGAAGAACCAGCACTTCAAAAGCTTGTGATTTCAAATAAAACTGCTGGATTAAAACCTGGTGTTGTGTGATTTCTGACTTCATATATTTATAGAAGTGGATGATGGTCTACTATGATGTGGCACCCATTCCATCAATGTGCCCTCAGTAAAGTTAATTTCTTCCGTTCTTTCCTACTGCATCTAACTGCAACCCCAATATACACAGCTGGAGTCGAAGCAATCTGCACTGAACAAAGCCCTGTTGGCCTTGAAGATTAGCTCCTGGGGGATTTTTGGGCTCAGACAGCAGAGGCCTCATTAAGGTGACCAGCCCAAATGCTGGTTGCCATTTGGGCTACTGCAGACTTTCAACATCCTGGGGGGCGTAACCATTGGTCAGAAACTGAACTGGACTAGTCACAAATGTACTGTGGCTATAAGAGCAGGTCAAAGGCTCAGAATCTTGCAGTGAGTAACTTAGCTTTTGACTCTCCTAAGTCTACCCATTATTGACAAAGAAGAAGTCAGGAATGCAATGAAATACTCCCCAGTTGCACGGATGACTGCAGGTCCATCAACATTCAAAAGGTTTGCCATCATCATCATGGGACAAACCAACGCTGTTGATTTGCATCACAAGCACAGAAGTTCACTCTCTCCACTAATGACACTCAGTAGCAGCAATGTGTTCTATCCACAAGGTGCACTGCAGATATACCTTAGATACACGTTCCAAATCTATGTTCACCAGAATCTAGAAGGACAACAGCAGCAGATACATGGGAATACCATAACCTGCAAGTTCCCCTACTAGCCACTCACCATCCACAATTGGAAATATATCTGTTTCCTCCTGTCCATGGGTAAAAATCTTGAAACTCCCTCTCTAATGGCATTGTGAGTCCATCTACACTAAATGAATTGTAGTGGTTCAAGAAAGTCAGTTAACACCATCTTCTCAATGGCAACCAGAAATTGATATAAATGCTGGCCCAACTAGTAACCCATCCCAAAAATGAATTGAAAAATACTTTGGCAATACAAATGGAGGGCAGGAGGAGGACGGTGCAGGTTACATGTGGACTGTTCTGAAAGAAAGCTTTTGAAAGTTTGTGGTTTCTTCTCCCTATGGGTGGCTACTGGCACCAGCCCACTTTCCTGATAGGAAGGGGAGTTAGAGAGAGAACAGGGTCCCTTATACCCCTCTTGCCTTGTTATTGATTCTGAGTACATAGCTGGACTGATGGATTGCAGGTGCATGTACATTTCTGGCAGATACAGTCCGCTGCACCTGGGTTTCCATTGTGGTCAACAACCTCTCCACAGAGAAAACCAGACAGGAGTATGTCAGAGATAGTACAGAACTGATAATGTCGACAAACCTCTGTCCTTCACTCAGTTTACTGTCTGCCTCTGTCAAATCTGCCTGATGATCCTGTGCCTGTTTGTATTTTGACAAAGTCATTAATGGCCATGGAGTCATCTTCTGCCTGGGACTAAGCAGTTGCCTGGTCTCTGGCAAACCTCTGAGTGTTAAAGTCCTAGGGCCCTTCTTTCTTGAGCAGATGTGGAGATATGTCAGTGAAAGTCTCTGAGGTGGTGGACAGTGCAGGAGAAAAGCTTGCTGGCATATCCTCTGAGGGTTCAGTAACTTCGTCCTCAAAAGGTGGAGGTAGAAGTGAGGGCTTCTGGTGCTAACCTCTTTGAGGCAGAAGTTTGCTGGGTGCAGCTATTGTCTGCATAAAAGAAGAGAGGGAATTGCTTGCATAGGAGAGATAAATGCTCATGCAGTTTAAGAATGAGTCAGGATAGGTGGTAATAGGGGAGCAGTACAGCCCAGTAGAATGAAATTTGCTCATTTGTTATCCATGGATGTCTCACCAGTGGTCACATTCTACTTTGGTCAAATATAAACTTTTTTCCTCACACGGCGAGGGGAGCTTTATGTGTACCACCTGCTCCACCAGTTTTGGTGCTCTTGGCCTGCAGTGAGCCATTTATGTCTGCAATTGTACAAAGGGAGTAACTGAATATAGTCACATCTGACCATCTTTATTCAATTTTTTGAAGTGGTAACCGGGTGTGTAGATGAGGGCATTGCATTTGACATAGTCTTAGACTTCAGCAAGACTTTTAATAAAGTTTCACATGGGAGGTTGATAGTGAAGGTAACAGCCCAAGGGATCCAAGGAAATTTGGCTAAGTGGATCCAGAATCTGCTGACTGGAAGGAGGCAGGTGATAATTCAGAGTGTTTTCTGCATCCAATGGGGTTCCACAGGAATGGGTGTTGGGGTCTCTGCTATTTGTGGTATATGTATAAATTATTTAATTTTGGATGTATGAAGGTGATCAGTAAGTTCATGGATAGGTAGATTGGTAAATAATGACGAAGGTTTGATGAGCTGAACAGTAACAAATGGCGTTGAATCTAGATAAGTGCAAGGTAATGCACTTGGGCAGGAGAAACAAGGAATACATGATGAACTCTGGGGAGCACAGAGGTTCAGAGGGCACATTGGTGTGCATGTCCACTGGACCCTTAAATTTGCGGACAGGTAGATATAATCATAAGAACATATACGAATTACTTGGCTTTATTACCTGAAGTATAAAGTTTAAGAGCAAGGTAGTTACGCTGGAATTGTATAAATCGTTAGATAAGCCATACTTAGAGTACTGTGTGCAATTCTGGAACCTATACTGTATGAGAGATGTGATTGCACTAGACAGGGTGATGAGGAGATTTACCAGAATGTTGTCTGGGCTGAAGAATCTTACTTCAGGAGAGAGATTAGATAAACTGGGTCTGTTTTCCTTGGAAGAAAGGAGACTGACATGAGTGAGATGTATAAAATTGAGGGGCATAGATAGGGTAGACAGAAAGGAAATTTTCCCCTTGGTGGAGGGATCACTGATTAGAGGGCACAGACTTAAGCTAAGGGACAGGAGGTTTAGAAAGATGTGAAGAAAAAGGTTTTCACCAGAGAGTGGTGGGAATCTGGAATGCATATGTATAAGGATAGTAGAGGCAGAAACCCTAGTAATACTTCAGAAGTATTTAAATTTATACTTGCAATGCCAAGGCATAAAAGGCTATGGGCCAAATGCCGGAAAATAAGTTTTTGATCGGCACAGATTCGATAAGGCTGAAGGGCCTTTTTCTGTGCTGTAAACCTCTATGACTCTATGAATATGATGGAAATAGATAGAAGAGGAATTAGTAATGATGCACAAGCAAAAGAGTGGCACTAATGAGTGAGCAGGAAGCACAGGGAGCAGAAAGTGTTAATACTTTGGAAGGATGAAATACGTGAGAGTTGTTGAGTGGACATGCTGCATGCAACATGAGTCCATGAGCCTTGGTAAGATGAGTGTGTACTGGCAGAGTTACAGTGAGTACTGGTTTTATGAGTGCAAAGCAGCAGAGAGTAGATGGTAGCACTTACCTGTGTGGCATGCAGAAGAGCATTAATCTTCTTCCTCTACTGCTGTGCATTGTGTTTTACCCAGGACAATGCACAAACATGGTTTATCCCAATCCAGTTTGACTGAGTCTGCTGGTTTGGCCTTCTTTGCCAGCTAGCAAGATACAGCCGTATTCTCCTCTCCAACACACCATCAACCAGCTCTTATAGATCCCTATAGGCGAACTGCAGTTAACTCACCTTTCCTTGGAGAAACAATAGAGGACCACAGTTTGAAGGGCAGTTCCTAACTTGCAGCGTCTGAAGTACTGGGGAGCTCGGCTTTAAATATGGTGTCAATACTATAAATGTAATAAAGTTCTGGCAGCAGACAGCACTTCAGCCTCTGGTTGCTAGACTGCTTAAAATGGACATGGTTGAGGTCAACTGCATAATTAGTGAGATGAACAGCAAAAGATTGTGTGAGAAAAGTCTCTGTGCCACAGAGGACTAGGTGCCACAAATTTTACTTTAAAAAAGTTGCCTAAAACTGGTAAAATTCAGCCTAGAGTGTCATATGATATTGTATTGCATGACTTAACTTCTCATTGAATTTTGCAAATATGTGATTGGATTTTAATTAAACTTGGGTGAGAAGGGGATTGAGTGTGTGTCGCAAACAGTGCCCTCAAATAGCACGAGTATTTTGAAACCTCTGGATCATGTTGGAATTTTCAAAGCAAGAGTGTGGACTGTAGGAGTCACTTGCTTCCAGTGACTGGCCTGCTAAGCTTCTTGAGGAGTTAGTTAATGGGCTGTGGAGGGCCAGAGGGAAATTTTAATTCATAAATTGTCGAACGGTACAGCCTGGCACATATTAGTACACAGATGATGGGTTCAATGTGAGCGACAATAAAGTGATATTTTTTAAATGATGTGAAACATTTTCCCAAGAGAGTATTGTATTCAATTGGATACTATGCCATTTAGTTGGTCATTTAGCCACTGTTGTGTACAGTGAGGACATTGGCCCTCAGATGTATTACTTAATTGCTTCTGCATAATAGCAATAGGACCAATCATAGTTGTCACTTGCCATTGACATCCTTGTTCAGCAACCAATTATTGCCCTTTGGTAGCACATGCTGCCACAAATTGGAGGCTGAGCTCAACTTCAAACTAAATTGTGAGTTCTACATTTAAAGATTGCGTCACTCTTAGCATGGGGGTCAGGATATGGAAATTATCTGGGTATCACATTGTTAACTCTCAATTGCTATGTTCATTTATTAGGTTTGTATATATATACATTGAAGTTTAATTTACTTCATATTTGGAAAGCCCATAAATTCTAAACATGACAACCTTGACAACATTAAGATGAAAATAGGTTCATTACCTGTTCCTCACGTGTGGACCCGTTTTTTGGTTTTTGTCTTCGTAATTCTTCATATTTTTTCCTTTCATTTAAATATTCTGCTACTGCACTATTTGGAGCCTGCATGGTCTCTGTTAGCACACAAACAGAAATTACATCTTTGCACGTTTTTTTCCTAACTTGTATCCTAGAGGCAAAGTACATTCAAAGTATAATTGTTCCTATCTTCTACATAAGAAAAAGGTAGAGCGATAAACTGGCAATTATACATCAGCCAACCTAATGTACATGATGAAAACCTTTTAGAGAATCAACTTGCGATAAATGTAATTGACACTTGGAAATAATGAAACGTATTACACATAATGTCGATAGTGGCTCAGTTGATAGCACTTTCACCTGAATTAAATGGTCTTAATCACACAAATCAAAGCTGATGTGCAGTATTCTGAGAAGTGATGCTTTTTGGATGGTACGTTAAACTAAGGCCCAAATGCACTCTCAGCAGGTAAAAGACTCAAGCACTTCGGTCATGTGTTAGCCACAAAAAGTGGAATGTAAATTTATGTCTTTATTTTAATTCTTGCCAATATCTCAAAAGCTAGTCAGAAGGAGTGGTGAGTTGCTTAATTGTTATTCTCAGCGAATGTACACCCACAAGTTGTTTAGTACAGAGTATCATGATTTTAACCCAGCAACTGTAAAGGAATTACATCATACTTCCCAAGTCAGAAGGATATGTACCTTGGAAGGGAGTTTGCAAGTGTTGGAATTTCCATGTGATTGGTACCATTGTTTTTCTGGGTGGCAGAGATAATGAGGTCATCCAAAATGAAAGAAATATATTCCATCATACTCCTGAACCTGTTCCTCATTGGTAGTCTTGGCTGTCAGGTAGTGACTGTCTCACCACAGATTCTGACCTGCACTTGCAACCACAGAACGTGTGTGACCAGTCTAGTTACACTTCAGATCAATGGTGATTCCCCAGAATATTAATAATGGGGGATTTAAATGAAAATTTTGCTTAATGTTAAGAGGTGATTAAACCTTCACAAGTTGCAAATGGTGACTGAGTGCCTGTCTGGCACAAATGTTACTTGTCATTTATCAGTCTAAACCTGAATTCAATCCAGAGGTTTTATACACTTAATGGTAAGGTCCTAGGGAGTGTTATTGAACAAAGAGGCCTTGGAGTGTATGTTCATAGCTTCTTGAAAGTGATGTCGCAGGTAGGTTGGATAGTGAAGGCGGCGTTTGGTATGCTTTCCTTTCTTGGTCAGAGTATTGAGTACAGGAGTTGGGAAGTCATATTGCGGCTGTAACATTGGTTAGGCCACTGTCGGAATATTGCGTGCAATTGTGATCTCCTTCCTATTGGAAAGATGTTGTGAAACTTGAAAGGATTCAGAAAAGATTTACAAGGATGCTGCCAGGGTTGGAAGAGTTGAACTATAGGGAGAGTTGAATAGGCTAGTCCTGGAGCGTCAGAGACTGAGGGGTGACCTTATAGAGGTTTATAAAATCATGAGGGGCATGGATAGGATAAATAGACTAAGTCTTTTCCCTGGGGTGGGGGAGTCCAGAACTAGAGGGCATAGGTTTACAGTAAGAGGGGAAAGATATAAAAGAAACCTAAGGGGCAACCTTTTCACACAGAGGGTGGTACGTGTATGGAATGAGCTGCCAGAGGAAGTGGTGGTGGCTGGTAGAATTGCAACATTTAAGAGGCATTCGGATGGATATATGAATAGGAAGGGTTTGGAGGGATATGGGCCGGGTGCTGGCAGGTGGGACTAGGTTGGGCTGGGATAACTGGTCGGCATGGACAAGTTGGTCTGAAGGGTCTGTTTCCATGCTGTACATCTCTGTGACTCTATAAGTAGTTACTCATTAAGAGCTGGGAACTGAATACTATATCAGCAAATATCTGCATTTCTGACCTTACCACAGAAGGAATCCAACTGGAGAGTTGGATTACGCCTGTGATAGTATCCTGACAAGCTCCTACACAATATCTTTAATCTGAGAGGACTACCTCTAACAATCAGAAGCATCTAACTTTGTGGTAAAATGACACCAGGCATGGCTCGTTTTTCACTTTGATATATGTTGCCTTTAGATTTCCTATGGTTACTTCATACTACATTCAACATAATACTACCTTGCTGACAACAGTACTTACACTCACCTTGCCTCTGGAATTCAGCATGTCATATTAAAGTTTAATTAAATTACCCTGGAATGTAAAGCTAATTTCAGTAATGATGTTGCATGACAACTATCATTTATTGTTGGTTCACTAGTGTGCTTGTTAGTACCTTGATCTGTACTACATTTGATTCGAGGCTCACAATACATTTGATTCGAGGCTGACTCTTAATTGCCCTTTGAAATGGCCAAGGAAGCCATTCACTTCATGGGGAATTAGCAAGATACAACAAATTCAGACGCAGAGAAAATAGGAGAAGGAGTAGGCCATTCAACCTCTCGAGTTTGCTCCCCCATCCAATATGATCACAGCTGATCATGGAGCTCAATGCCCTAACTTCTCCCTCTCATATATCCCTTGATCCCTTTAGCCACAAGAGCTCTATCTGCCTCCCGCCTGAAAACACAATGTTTCAGCCTCAATCCCTTTCTCTGGTAGTGAATGCCACAGGCTCACCATTCTCTAGGTGAAGAAATTATTCTTAATCTCAGCCCTAACAGGTTGTTCCCTTCTCATTAAACTATGATCCTGGTTCTGGACTTCCTCACCATCAAGAACATTTTACTGCATCTAGTACAATGCCTAGTTCTGGTAGAATTTTAAAAGTTTCTATGAGATGCCCCTCATACTTCTAAATTCCTGTGAATACAATCCTAATCGACTCAAATTGGTCCTCATATATCATCCTATCAACCCAGAAATCAATGTGGTTAACATTCGCTGCACTCTTTCTATGGCAAGAACATCCTTCATCAGATAAGGAGACCAAAACTACACACAACCCTCTTTTGTGAAGGCCATCATACAGTTTGCCCTATTTACTGCCTGCTGCACCTGCATGATTACTTTCAGGAACCAGTGCATGAGGACAGCCAGATCTTGTTGAACACTGAATGACTATAAATTGAGGGAGAGCAAATAATAATCTGCCTTCCTATTTTTTGTTATGAAAATGGATAACCTCATTGTTAGCCAAATCATAATCACCTGTCCACTCATTTGCTCACACAATCAGCCTGTCCAAATCAACTGCAACATCTCTGCACCCTCTTCACTATTCACCCTTCTCCCCAGCTGTATATCATCTACAAATTTTGAGGTATTGCATTTAATTCTCTCCTCTAAATCATTAACGTATATTGTGAATAGTTGGGGTCTGATTCCTGTAGTACTCCACTAACCACTGTTTACCATTCAGAAAAAGACCCATTCATTCTAAAATGGAACGGACACATCTCACATTCCATGAAAGAATAAACAAGGAAACAAATTTGTAACTCTTCCAAAGCTATTCAAGTCAAGTTTCTAAAAATTAGTCTTAAGTCTAAGCATATCTAATTGCAGTACTTCAGAATATATTACAATAGATGGAAAATTGGATGCATGCTCCTTGTGTCTACTACAAAAATTAAAAAGGCATTTGATAATTTGTCATTATCTCTGAGGAGTATTTCACAATGGGGAATTTCTCACCCCATTGGCTCAGCTGATCAAAATTGCCTTGAAGGAGGTAACCTTCTTCACTGTTTATTATACCAGCAATTTTGGTATCATCTGCAAACTTACTAACCAAGCTTTCTATATTCTCATCCAAATTATTTATATAAATGACAGGCAGTGGACCCAGTGCTGATTCCTGTGGAACACCACTGGTCACATGCCTCCCATCCAAAAAGCTACCCTCTACTACCATCTTCTGTCTCCTACCGTCTAGCCAATTTTATATCTCTCTGGATCCCATGTGATTCAAGCTTACTAACCAGTCTACCATACAGAACCTTGTCAAAGGCGATACTAAAGTCCATGTTGACAATATTTACCATTCGCCCTCATCTATCTTCTTGGTCGCATCCTCAAAAAAACTCAATCAAGTTTCTGAGACATGATGATTATCCCTTATCAGTACCTGCCTCTCCAAATACATGTAAGTCCTGTCTCTGAGAATCCCCTCCAACAACTTACCCAGCACTGATATCAGGCTCACTGGTGTATAGTTCCCAGGCTTTTCCTACAGCCTTTCTTAAATAAAGGCACAACATTAGCCACCCTCAAATCTTCTGGCACCTCACCCATGGCTTGGATGATACAAATATCTCTGCTAGTAGCTCTGTAATTTCTTCCTTAGCCTTCCACAATGTCCTGGGATATATTTTATCAGGTTCTAGGGACTTATCTACCTTTATGTGTTTTAAGATATCCACACCTCCTCTCTTGTAATGGACTGTTTTCAAGACATCACTATTTATTTCCCCAAGTTCCCCAGCTTTGAAAAATCTCACAAATACAGGTCTCTTTCACAATGTCAACTTTTGATCGATTTGTGGAAGTTTTACAGTTTGTAATCACATGTTCTGAATGCACAACTTAATATCACTTGGCTGACTTGATTTAAGCTTTCACAATTCGTCATGTGTACTTAGGTTTTTGGTTTGTACTTTGGATTCTACTATCTTATTTACTTATATTCTGTCTCCAACCATTCACAACCCTCAAAAATGTATGGCTTTGCAAAAGCTCAAGAACAGCTGTAAAACCAGCCTGTCTCATAACATGGGTTAAAGATGCCATAATCTGATCCAGCCGTTTGGACTGTTGGGGCCAAGACTAGCTATAATCATCTATTTTTGTTGGATGATTCTTCACAGCTGTCAGCAATACTCTTCATCTTTGTACTAACTCATTTATGTCTCTTTTCTAGAGCTAGAAATTGACTGTAGCACATAGAATGTTGAATGATGTTGCCTACAGGCAATACGGAAGGACACATTTCTTACCACTCCAGCTGTTGTCGCTAAATACTATTCTACAGTTGGAGGGTCATTTTGACAGCATTCCTGCTTTTCCTGTCACTCAGGCTGAGGCAACTACAAATCATGTTAATGATGTTCAGGCACGAGGGAAAAGAAACACAGAACTTTTTTTAAACATAAACAGATCTCATCTCGTCAATCTGAAAGTTTAGTAAAGAAACAAGCCATTGTTCTTAAGAATACCCCTAGGCCACTACACCATAAATAGATTGTTTACTGCAGATTAGCGTAGGTGTCAAGAAATAATGGAAATTAGCATTTGGTTGCAAACAGCCTCTCAATAACGAATAGATGGTAAAAATTAATAATCACTACAAGCCAATAATAAAATGAAATGTGCAAGTAATATTTGAAAACAATTTCAAGTTTTAATAAATATCAAGCTGGTGGATTGGCTTGTCCACTATCAAGAGAAGTAACTTGTTTATTCATAGCAAGCAAGAGCAATTTCTATTTCAGCTTATTAATACTTGACAAAAGAAAACTTTAGAAAAATTTACTCATGTTTAATTGGTGCAAGTAAAGTTAGTATCTTCAATTTGTCACAAGTCTGACAGATTTTTTTTATTTGAAATGGATATTATTGCAACACATTTTAATCCTTTAATGTGTAATTTTGAACAAGTTCAAATCTGATCGATTTATCCTACCAAAGTAAAACCAAATACAGAAGAAAATGCAAAATAATATAAGACACTAACAGCAAAAACCCATTAGTGGTGGATAGCTACCAATGTATTCTTTTCTTCTTCCGTAAGTTTTAATTTCTCTTTTTATGACTCTATGTTATGCCTTTGCTAGGAAGTAACTAATAACAAGCTACAATATTCTGTCCCTTCAAAGTGCCTTCTTTCATTGCATAGTAGAAATTGGATGTTCAATTTTTAAGAGACAATTGATCTGCACCCTTCTGCTGCTTTGGAGTGATGTATCAGTACCTATACTCTAATACTCTTTTCTTCTTCAAAAATAAATATTTACTTTGAAGTGGCAAAAACCTTTGGGTGTGAAGTCTTCCTCAGTACAACTACATTTGTCCAACTGGAAGTGCACAGCTTTGAAGCCCTTACCTACGGTGATTCGTCAAGGCAAATTTTACCTTTGGAATTCTTCTAACATGATTTTGTTCATTATTGAATTGCAATGGTATGTGATACATAACAATCATGGCACAGACATATTAATCAATGATAAAAGGATTCTCTAGCATTCAAGTAAGTTTCATTTTTTATTTCCCTAACAGGATTGTAATTTTGTGGAAGTCTATTCCCAGAGAAAGGTGAAGGTGGTGCATTGAATATTTTTAAGGAAAAAGGTAGATATATACTTGACCAACAAAGAAGGCAAAAAATTAGCATGAGTAGATAGGAAAGTGCAGTTGAGCCACAATCACATCTGGCATCATCTTATTAAAGTAGAATCAGGCTCAGGAGACTGAATGACCTACCACTTCCCCTAATTCAAAGTTTGTGCGAAGATTTGTAGCTCGGGTGCTCGTTGTTGTGGTTCTGTTCGCCGAGCTGGAAGTTTTTGTTGCAAACGTTTCGTCCCCTGGCTAGGCGACATCATCAGTGCTTGGGAGCCTCCTGCGAAGCGCTTCTTTGATGTCTCCTCC
>NC_057710.1:76268672-76290158 GCF_004010195.1 Chiloscyllium plagiosum | reverse complement strand
AACCTTCTGAATCAGTTAATTCTAGTTCAGCTCCATTTGGGATGCAGCCGTCACTGTTAGCCCCCCTCAGGAAGCGGCCATTCTAATTCCGTTAGACACAATAAATCAAAAACGACAGAAGATGGAATACAAAATAGACAGGCAAGAGGCTGGAAGAACACACTAAACCAGGCCGCATCAGGTGGTGGAGACGTCGACGTTTCGGGTGTAACCCTTCTTCGGGATCAGGTGTTGAGTGTAAGGGAAGCTGCAGATATAGGGGGTAGTGGGGGCAGCGTGGTGAAGTAATCATTCTCATTTTGCGACTCTGAACATTCTGCTTGGTGCAGTTTTGGAGTGGAACTTGCACACTTGAAGGGGACACCTTGCATTTTACATTCGGGTACACCTACAAACTTGTCTCTAGCATTTCCAGTAAAGCGGGGACAGTTTTCACTCAGAAACAGGAGACAGAGAGAAAGAGATCGAGAGAGAGAGAGAAAAAGAGAGCGAGCACCAGAGACAGGGGGAGAGGGACAGAGAGAGAGAGACAGAGAGAGGCAGAGAGAGACAGAGACAGAGTGAGAGATAGAGAGAAAGAGAGAGCATGTTTTGGCTGGTGACATTGCCAGTGGAATGGAGAGCTGGGATCCAACTAGGAAAACTAAGCTGTAAAATGAATGTACCGAGCGTGGCGAACGATTTCACACCTCGGAGATTTATGCTCTGCCGCCTGAGGTAGCTGGCGCTGACTCGCCATCACTTCAAATAACAGCAAAGAAATGGACAAATAGTGCAAAGGTTCTGGATGCTACCGACATTCTGGCAATAATACTCACGACGTGTGCTCTGGAACTTGACACCTGCCAAGCCAAGCTGTTTCAGTACCAGTACGACACTGGCATCTACCGACAGTGTGGAACATCACCGACGTATATTCAGCACAAAAACACAGGACAAATACAAACACATCGACCTGGACCCAATATACCAACCATTACAGCGGACAGCTGAAACTGACAACCGGAAGTGGCAGGGACAGACCACTATAAACACCGGAGGAAACATCAAAGAAGCGCTTCGCAGGAGGCTCCCAAGCACTGATGATGTCGCCTAGCCAGGGGACGAAACGTTTGCAACAAAAACTTTCAGCTCGGCGAACAGAACCACAACAACTTCCCCTAATTCACACATTTGTATGTTTATTGAACTTGAGCATGACATCAACAATAAGTTCAATTTATATTTGTACTGCATCTTTAACAAAACAGAATATCCCAAAGTGCTTCACGAGTTAAAATAATTTTGATATTGAAACGTTTGCAACAAAAACTTTCAGCTCGGCGAACAGAACCACAACAACTTCCCCTAATTCACACATTTGTATGTTTATTGAACTTGAGCATGACATCAACAATAAGTTCAATTTATATTTGTACTGCATCTTTAACAAAACAGAATATCCCAAAGTGCTTCACGAGTTAAAATAATTTTGATATTGATTGACATAAGGAGTTGTGAGGTCAAATGAACAAAAAATTATCAAGGGAGGAGAGAGAGGTGGGGAGGAGTGGGAGGGAATTCAAAAGATTAGGCCTAGACAACTGAAGGCACCACACTATTATTAGAACAATCAAAATTGGGGATGCAGAAGAAGCCAGAATTAGATAAGCACAGACATCTTGGAGAATTCTGAAAACTGAGTGGAGAGATGAAGCTATGGAGGGATATGAAAAAAGGATGAGAATTTTAAAATCAAGACATTGTTTGACTGGGAGTGAATGTAGGTCAGCAAGCATGGAGTGATAGGAGAATGGGACTTGCTGCAAGTCATGACATGGACTGGAGGGCTTTGGATGAACTCAGGCTTTTGTACGCTACAATTTGGGAGATTTTCCAGAAATACAGTGGAATCATAGAATCTATAGATTGCAAAGGCACTGATACAGCACTCCAAAGCAGCAGAAGGGTGCAGGTCAATTGTCACTTAAAAATCCGGTAGCAGATGAGTTGAGACAGGGGCAAAGTTGGGCAATGTTGCAGAGATTGATGGTCTTAGTGATACCATAAATAGTAGGTTGCAAGCTTATCTCAAAAGTGAATGTGACATCAAGGTTGTGAACAATAAGGCTTAATCTCAGGTTATTGTCAGAGAGAAAGATTAAATCAGTAGCCTGGGAATGACCTTGAATGAAGAACTAAAATCAAAAGCTTCAATCTTCCTAATATTTAATTGCAGTAACCTTTTGCTCATCATGAAGAAGTAGAGTGGGTCGTCAGTTTAGGTATGAAAGTCAATCTGCTTTTGGATGGTTTAGATAAGAAATAGGAGAGGGTCAAGGATAGATCCTTGGAGGACACCAGAGTTAATGGTGAGAGAGCAGGAACAGAAGCCAGTGCAAATGACTCTTTAGCTGGGAATAGACAGATAAGAATGGAATGCATTATTTTACAGTGAAGAAGTATTGGAGGAGGATGGTGTAACACTTATATGGATGGATGATTATCTCTCTATCCTTTTGATATTAAACCCATTCAGCCTGTCCGTCCAGAGTTAATACAAACTAAAAAAGGCAATGGGGTTAATATGACAATTAGAAGGTAATACGTCACTCTATAAAATTTGCATTGTGCTTTTGCTATCAAGTAATATTAAAGTCAAAGGCCGCATGAGGGGGAAAAACAGCTCTTAAAGGGTCAACATCCTAAACTCAATTACACCAAAGATATAAATGAGGCAGTGATGGCTGAGTGGCATTATCACTGGACATTTAATTCAGTGTTCCATGTGATGTTCTGGGGACCATAGTTCGAATCCCACCATATAGATGATAGAATTTAAGTTTGATAAAAATCTTCAATTAGGAATCTAATGATAACCACGTTGTCAATTGTTGGAAAAACCCACCGTGTTCACGAAACGTTTGGGAAGTAAACTGCCATCCTTACCTAATACATGCGACTACAGGCCTACATTAATGTGGTTGACTCTTAACTGCCCTTTGAACGATAAATGTTGACACAGTCAGTGACACACACATACCATAAATCAATAAAATAATTCTCTGTGAAAGTAACTACATTGACATAATTGTTTCTTTCAAATGAGGCACAGAACACTTACAAAAGACTTTTAAAGCTGTGTGCTGAAACATCTGGCGATTGCTAGATGTTACAATCATTAGTTCATTTAGTTTGCAGACAAATAATCTGACATAAATTGTTCAAGACAAGGATTAATGAAACAAAAAGTAATTAACATCTTGCATGGTGTATGATTGAAAAATTAAAAAACAAACTTTTGAGTCCTGTATTGTTTGCACGTCACCAAATCAACTTCACAGATAAATGTGGTGAATTTAGAACACAAGCAGGCCAAACATACTGTAGTTAATCTCATTAAACTGGATCAGATTCCTAGCCATCAGAATTGTATAGTTTGGCTAGCTCTGGACTGGATTCCAGGCAGTCTGAAGTCGTAGCTTATAAATGAGTTAATCTGTTGTCTGGGATGCTCCTGTATCTGACATCACTAGACTGGCCAAGCAGGAAATCAATGTAGCAATAAAATGGGGGTTTTAAATACATATACAGATTTAATGTAAATTTAATACAAATCTAACGTTATACTATACCTAAAAGTCTTATGTGTATGCATACTTCCTCTACACAAAGCTTTTCACCTGTCAAATATTTCCATTTAAATTTCTATATTCACATTTACAATTGACGAGCTTTGACCATAAGATAATGTGACATTGCGCATCTTATTTTTGAACTAGAACTCTGTGGGAAGCTAGGGAAGCGATTGCTGGGCCCCTTGCTGAGATATCTGTATCATAGATAGTCACACGTGAGGTGCCAGAAGACAGGAGGTTGGCTAACGTGGTGCTACTGTTTAAGAAGGGTGGTAAGAACCAGCTAGGGAACTATAGACCAGTGAGCTTGACATCGGTGGTCAGCAAGTTGGAGGGAATCCTGAGGGACAGGATATACATGTATTTGAAAAGGCAAGGATTGATTAGGAATAGTCAGCATGGCTTTGTGCGTGGGAAATCATGTCTCACAAACTTGGATGAATTTTTTGAAGAAGTAACTAAGAGGATTGATGAGGGCAGAGTGATGGACATGATCTATATGAACTTCAGTAAGGTGTTCAACAAGGTTCCCCATGGGAGACCGGTTAACAAGGTTAGATCTCATGGAATACAGGGAGAATTAGCCATGTGGATACAGAACTGGCTCAAAGGTAGAAAACAAGAGGGTGATGGCGGAGGGTTGTTTTTCAGACTGCAGGCCTGTGACCAGTGGTGTGTCACAAGGATCAGTGCTGGGTCCACTACTTTTCGTCATTTATATAAATGATTTGGTTGTGAGCATAAGAGGTACAGTTAGTAAGTTTGCAGATGACACCAAAATTGGAGGTGTAGTGGATAGTGAAGAAGGTTACCTCAGATTACAATGGGATCTTGATCAGATGGGCCAATAGGTTGAGAAGTGACATGTGGAGTTTAATTTAGATAAATGCGAGGTGCTGCATTTTGAGAAAGCAAATCTTAGCAGGACTTATACACTTAATGGTAAGGTCCTAGGTGATGTTGCTGAACAAAGGGACCTTGGAGTGCAGGTCCATAGCTCCTTGAAAGTGGAGATCGCAGGTAGATAGGATAGTGAAGGCGGCGTTTGATATGCTTTCCTTTATTGGTCAGACTATTGAATACAGGAGTTGGAAGGTCACATTGCGGCTGTACAGTACATTGGTTAGGCCACTGTTGGAATATTGCGTGCAGTTCTGGTCTCCTTCCTATTGGAAGGATGTTGTGAAACTCGAAAGGGTTCAGAAAAGATTTACAAGGATCTTGCTAGGGTTGGAGGGTTTGAACTATAGGGAGAGGCTGAACAGGCTGGAGCTGTTTTCTCTAGAACGTCAGAGGCTGAGGAGTGACCTTATAGAGGTTTGTAAAATCATGATAGGCATTGATAGGATAAATAGACAAAATCACTGATGTTGATGGAGATGGTTTCAATGAATAGAATGGCATAAATATGAAGGGAAGACAGTTAGTTTGTGTTATTGGAGCTTGTCATTGTCTAGCACTTAAGAGGTACATATTTTAATTGTCACTCATCAACCCAAACTTGACATTTGTCCAGGTCTTGCTGCCTATATGCACAGTTCGTCTCAGCTTCTGAGGAATTGCAAATGTGGCTGAACATTGTGGAATCTTCTGTGACTGTTCACACTTCAGAGCTTATGATAGCAGGAATGTCAGAAGATTTTTGATGAAGCAACTGAAGAAGTTTGGGCTGAGGTCACTGCATTGAGACACTGCACTGCAATGCCCTAAGTCTGAGATGATTAACCTCCAGCAAACAAAACAATTTTACTTTACGAACAAAACCAAAAATTGCTGGAAAACCTTAGCAGGTCTGGCAGCAACTCAGAGTTCTGAGGAAGGATGACTGGATCGGAATCGTTAACTCTGATTTCTGTTTTTGTGCTGATTTATGGCATCCACAATTCTTTTGGTTTTAATTTTATTTCGTGCAAGGTCCAACTTCAATCAAAGATGAGTTTTCTCCTCAATTCCCACTGATTTCAGTTTTGGTAGGGTTCTTGCCACCTCTATGATGTGCTTATATTTTCAAAACACAGCAGTTGACAACTATCACGCTTTCAATTAATTGTTTGCTGAGTTGATTAGAGAGGTTGCAATATGGTGAGTGACAGTTAGCAATTTAGAAATGGCCACCAGTGGGAGAATGGGAATGGGATAGGAATAAGGAATGGAGGTACAATAGTGGGTGATACATAGACAAATGCTGATGCAAAGGTAAGTCTGACACACAAGGCATATATAGTCAAGTCAGAACATAAAGGAGCTTGGCAAGATTGGATGGCATTTATTTTAATATAGGAACTCTTGCAAATATGGCAGAGGAATTCTGCGTACTGATTGAGACATTAGGACATGGCACCACTGCTGTTACAGACATATGATAGGGAGGGGGGACAGGTCTATTCCGGAGTATAAGATCTTCAAGTGAGACAGAGAGGAGTGTAGAAGAGGTGGTGATATTGCAATACTGATCAAGGAGTCAATTACTGCAGAAAAGAGGGGTGATATCTTAGCAGGCTCAACTGAGGTCATATGAGTGGAACTTAAAAACAAAAAAAGAATAATCACATTGTTGTGGGTACTAGAGATGCCCAAATAATCAGGGAGAAATAGAATGTTCAATATGTAGGCAAATTTCTAAGAGGTCTAAAAATAATAATAGGGTATTGATAGGTATGGATTCACTGATGTATTACTGAGATAGACAGTGTTATGACTTAGAGAAATTGGAATTTTTAAAATGCATCTGGAAAGCTTTTTGAGCTTACATGCAGAAAGTTCTGCAATCGATAGGACAGTACTGGACCTAATTTTAGAGAAAGAAACAAGTGGTAGAAGAGAGTCAGCAGGAGAGCACTGCGTGATAATGACCAAAACTCAGTAATATTTAAGGTAGTTATGGAGAAAGATAACGATAGATCAGAAATAAAAGGTTTTGAATTGAGAGAAGATAGATTTTAATATGATGAGATAGGATCTGGTCAAAGTGGACTGGAAACAGAAACTTGTAGGAAAATCCAAAATGAAGCAGGAGGAGTATTTCATGGAGGAAATCATGCAAGTGCAGGAGCAAACATGTTCCGGTAAAGGTGAAGAATGAGGCCTTCTTTTCTTTTTCCATGGTTCAGCACTATCCCTTTGTCTGCCTAACTGCTGTTCTCTCTCTTTCTCTGGGCTCTATCTCTATCTTTGGTTAATCCTTTAACACCACACCCCACCCCACCCACTGTTTTCAGCATAAATATCACTGTTTTGTAACTACAATCAGTTCTGAAAATGGGTCACTGGACCAGAAATGCTGACTCTGCTTTCTCTCCACGGATGTTGCTAGACCTGAGTTTCTCCATCAATTTCTATTTTTGAAAGTTGAGGGAAAACCTGATTGCACAGTTCAAAAACTATGAGGGGTGTAGATAAAGTCGACAGGAAGAAACCTTTTATTTTCTCCCTTGGTAGAGGGATCAATAACTAGAGGGCACAGTTTTAAGGTAAAGGGCAGGAAGTTTTTTTTTAAACCCAGAGGGTTGGGGGCAAAGCTAAACAGTCCCTTCAGGTGACTGTGGGAGGGCAAGTACGTAATAGCAACCAGAACACAGTGATGATTTAAGTTTGTTAAGGGGATGTTAAAAAGATGGTTGGCAAAGAATGGTTCTGGATTGGGAGAAGGCATATTTTGATAAAATAAGGCAGGATCTAGCCAAAGTAGACTGGAAACAGGGAACCACATCTTGCAAGAAAATCTACAGAAGAACAGTGGGGAGGGAGTGTTGCATCCAGAAAGGAGACAGAGAAAGTACAGACCCAACATCTCTTTAGAGTGAAATGTAGCAGCAACAAGCCCAGAGAGCCCTGAATGTTGAAGAATATACAGGACTGGATAAGAAGGACAGAGAGGCTTTTAGCAGGTACAAAGGGAGAAAATCTTTGGAAGACCTTGTGGAGAATAGAAAGTGTAGGGGAGAGGGGTGGTACAAAAAAGCAATTAGACGAGCAAAGAGGAGACATTAAGAAACACTAACAGGCAAGATTGGAGAGAATTCCAAGATATTCTTAAGTAAGGGGAAAAGAAGGGCCCATTAGGAACCAAGAACCAATCTTTGCGTGGACCTGGTAATCATTGGGAAGGTATTTTAAAAATTCTTCACATCGGTCTTGACTTATGAGGATGAAGTGGGTAAGGACTGGAGGTTCTTGGGTAGATTGATACAGATTGGAGGTTTGGCAGGCTTAAAAGTAGGCAAATTCCCAAATTTGGATGAATTGTATCCCAGGCTGCTGTGGGAGACAAGGAAGGAAATTACAGGGGCTCTGCCCCAAACTTTTAACTCCTATCTGGCCACAGTGTGGTTTCAGAGGATTGGAGGACAGTTAATGTGTTTGCACTTTTCAAGATGGATAGAAAAGATAAACTAAGTAATTACAGACTAATTAGTCAGACGCTGGTAGGGAAACTACTGGAGGAAATTCTGAAGGAGACAATTAGTCTCCATTAGGAGAGGCAAGGTTTGATCAGGTATAGTCAGCATGGCTTGGTCAGAGGGAGATCATGCCTAACAAGTTTGATAGAATGTTTTTGAGGAAGTGATCAGGTATGGAATTGAGGGTGTTGCAGTTGACGCAATTTACCTGGAAGACGGATAAATTAAGGTAAAAGCACATGGGAATCCAGGATAACTTGACAAATTGGACAATTGGCTTAGAGGTGGAGACAGAGGACGGTGGTACAAGGTAGATTGCGTGACTGAAGTCTAGTGATTAGTGCTGTACGACAGGGATAATAATTGTCCTCTATTTTTTGTAATAAATGTAAATGATAAGATGAGAACCTGGAGGGGATGATAAACAGGATTATGGATGATATATTCATTGATAGTTAGGAAAAAGGTCATAGCTTCAGGAAAGCATAGATGGGTTGGTCAGATGAGTAGATCACTAGTAGATAGAATTTAACCCTGAAGAGAGGTATGAAGTGATGTACTTGGAAGAAGTAACAAGCAAAGTAACAAAAGAGTACTCACTGAATGACAAGACATTAGGAAGCTGGGAGGAACAGAGGGATCCTGAGGTGCCTGGCCATAGGTCCCTGAAGGCAGCAGGACAGATTAATAGGATGGTTAAGATGGCATTTGAGACACTTGCCTTTATCAATCTTAGCATAGATTACAAGAACAAGGAGGTTATGATGAATCTGCACAAAATATTGGTTAGGCCACAGATGGAGTTAGAGAGTAATGTGTGTAGTTCTGACCACCTCACTATAGGAAGGAAATGATTGCACGGAGGAAATGCAGAGCAGACTCACAAGGATGCTGCTTGGGATACAGCATTTTAGCTATGAAAGGCTGAACAGGTTTGGGTTGATTTCTTTGGAGCAGAGAAACTTGAGTGTGAACCTGATTAATGTGCAAAAGATTCTAAGTGGCATGGACAGGGTGAAAAGGAAGCAGCTGTTCTATTAAATTGAAGTGTCGATAACAAAGGAAAATCAAAGGCCAGAATGCTTAGAGAGGATTTACAAAAAAAGATTTTTAATTGAGAAGGTGGTGGGAACTTGGAATGCGCTACCTGGGAGCGTAATAGAGGCAGGAAACCTCACAACTTAAGAAAAGTACATGGATGAGCACTTGAAATGTTATAACTTTCAAGGTTATGGGTCAATTGCTTGAAATTGCAATTCGTGTAGATTGGTCAGCACAGACTCAATGAGCCCAAGAGTCTCTTCTGTGCTATATGACATAATTATCATGACTAACAGATGGCTGATGAACAATGGCAAACCTTTAAGAAAATAGTTCACAGCTTGCAATAAAGATATATCGCAGTGAGAATGAAGATTTCTAGGAAGGAGAGAAACCAACCATGGTTAACTAAGGAAATAATGATAATATCACATTGAAAGTGAAACATACAATATGGCATGAATTAATGGTAAACCAGAGGATTAGAACTTTTTTAAAAAAATCAACAAACTTTATCCATAAAAGCAATATTGTGAGAGAAAATAAACTTTCATGGTGAACGAGCAAAAGTATCAAAATGGACACCAACATCAAAAGGAAGCAAGACACCAAAGAGAACATTGCCATCTTAGTAAATGAGATTGGAAAAATAAATGATAAACCAGGGAATGGCAGAGGAGTTAAATAAAGTATTGGTAGAAGACAAATACCATTACAAAAATACAAAATAATCAAAGGGCAAAAGGAAATAAATACTAACCATCACTAAAGAAAAAGAGAAATCTTGTTAAAACTGTATTAAGGCACTAGAGGACTTGTTAGCATTCAAGGTCAAGTCCCTGCACCTGATGGATGTTAAAACAACTAGCTACAAAGATAGTGGATGTACTGGTAGTAATTTTTCAAGAATCCTCAAATTCTGGAAAAGTGCCAAAGAATTGGAAAACTATCAATGTTATTCTAAAGAGGAAGGTGACTATGAAACAGGCAACTGTAGGCCAGGTGGTCACAAGCAGATTAGCAAAGGAGAACCAGTAGGTGTGATATATACGGATTTCCAAAAGGCATTTGACAGAGTTGGAAGTAACAAGAGCAACTATATCAAGTCTAACACAGAGGAACAGGCAGTTAAAAGAGTAGAGTCAAATTTCAGAATCTTGCTTTGGGCAAACAATAAAGATTGTTCAATTGACCATTCACACTTTGTTCAGGGAGCCTCATAAGCCCTGATATATGAAGAAAATGCATGAGGCCTGAATACCACTGATACTGGGGTTCTCATGAGGAGTGTATAATGAGGCAGTAGTCCATTGTATTGTTACTGAAGTGGGAAGATCACTTCTGAACCTTCATTCTCCACACCAGTATTAAAAGAAACTTTAACAATTCTTTAACAGCTTCAACAATTACTTTAAAAAGTAATATTTATGACTTGATGAGACTGAAAAAGTGAAATGGAGCTATTCGAGCCCTCATTCCACTTTGGTTAGCACGTTTTGCTTTGCACAGTTTGCAGCTTTCATACATGCTTGTTTCAGACTGTCGCACCAACCCGAGCTTTATACATCACTGAACTGGACCTCATGTTGGTCATGCCTCTTACCCATGCAGGGCCATTCCCATGATTTTTTCACAAACGTTGTCACCTGAAGTAAACTGTCTCTCACTTATCGGAGTCTTGTGCCTGGCACTGACACTCCTGACGCAGTTTCACTCAACCCCCCCCAGATCCAGGAATATCAAATTTAACCTGTTGGAATTTTTTCCCCATTAATGGTTCTGCTGGAATTATCCCTGTTATTGCACAACAGGTGGTCCTATAATCAAATAGGAACTGGGACAGTTTGCTATCTAGTAAAGCCACAGGCTGTTTCTGCCTTCAAAGTTTGAACTGCTCTTTCTACCAGACTATTGGATGATGGATGGTATGGAGCTGTCTTTACTCAAATTCCCTGCTGGTAAAATGATGGCCCAACCCTTCTGGGAGTCTGTGTATTATAAAAGAGAATCACAGAATCTCTACAATGTGGAAGCAGGCCATTCGACTCATTGGACTCAAAGGTCATCTCACCCACAGCCACACTTCGACCCTACTCTTGTAACACTGTATTTCCCATGGCTAATCCACCTAGCCTGCATGTCCCTAGGCACTATGGGCAATTTAGAATGGCAAATCCATTTATCCTGCAGATCTCTGCACTATGGTAGGAAACTTGAGTACCCGGAGGAAACCCACACAGACATGGGGTGAATGTGTAAACTCCACAGAGATAGTCGCCAGAGGGTGACATTGAATCCAAGTCCCTGGCACTGTGAGGCAGCAGTACTAAACACTGAGCCACTGTGCCAGCTTAAGTTGTATGCAGTTTTTCTATTGTCGACTAGTGCTTGACGAATGATCTCGATGCACATCCTGCCACTTTGCGTGGGCATCCACAATGATTAAGAACATTAAGCCAATGAAAGGACCTGCATAGTTGACACGTAACGGAGTCCAGGGTTTACCTGGCCATTCCTATGGATGTGGGAGAGCTGCTGGTGGTACTTTTTGTCCTTGTTGTACTCTGGGCACAGTCCCACCAATGCAGCTATGTCAGCATCCAATCCTAGCCACCCATAACTTCTCACCAACATCTTCATTTTGGAAACCCCTAGACGACCATGCTGGAGTTCAGCCAGTATCTGCGATGACCTTTGTACACTCTTGCTCCCCATAATAAAATACCATTCTCTATGGTGAGTGTCCGAAAAGGCTTCAATCCTGGTTGTGAAAGTTCTTTGATTTCCCTCAACATCAGTTTCAGTTTTGTTAGGACCGGATCTTTCTGCATCCAAAGTCTAATATTGTCAGCTGTGATCAGAATTGTGTCCAGAAAGTTTAGAACCATTAAAGACTTTTGCAGTTGTGGTACCACCGGTGATGCATCTGCCAGTGGGAGGTGGCCCAATTCATCCACATTTGCTGCTAATCCTCCCAAACAGTGTTCCAAATTGAAATGAGACCCACTTAGTAATTGAACCCACCACTGCATTTGGCCTGATGCTATGGGCAACACTGCCTTTTCTCTTGAAGTAGATCTAGCAGGGATTTGTGGTCTGTTATTATTACAAACTTACATCCATAAAAGGTATTGATGGAACTTAGAACATAGAACATAGAAGAATACAGCGCAGTACAGGCCCTTGGGCCCTCGATGTTGCGCTGATCCAAGCCCACCTAAACTACACTAACCCACTATCCTCCATATACCTATCCAATGCCCTCTTAAATGCCCATAAAGAGGGAGAGTCCACCACTGTTACTGGCAGGGCATTCCATGAACTAACTTCCTGACTCTAAACATGATGGCGAAACATTCCTTTCTATCTCGGTGTACTTACACTCTGTATTATCCAAAGTCCTTATTATTCATCATTTGTCAGTACCAGACCTCTCATGGGATCATAGAATGCCAACAGCTTACAGGATAATAGCCATTTCTTCACTTCCCTGAAAGATATGGGTTGCATACATGACCATTTCCAAGGCCGACCCTTTTTCAAGAGTTGATGCAAAGGTGCCAAGATGGAGGCGAGGTTATGTACAAACTTTCTGTAAGAATTCACCAGCCTAAGGAAAGGCCTAAGCTCCGGTATAGTCATGGGAGCAGGGACACCTTTGATTGTACTCGTTAATCTTCCAACAGGTGTAACCTGGTCTTCTTGACTTTATAACCTAATTGGGTCACTTGAGGTGCCTGGAGCACATATCTCTCCCTTCTAAGGCATTCGCCAGAGTGGGAGAAACAGGATTATGTCCAAGTTCTCTAAGAGCACCTTATCAATCTTCTCTATTAGCAGGTCATTGAGATAAATGGTGTCCTGGGGCAGACCTTGTAAAATGTTCTCCATCGCTCGCTGAAAAATTACACAGGCTGATGATACCCCAAATGGCAGTCTCATATATTGTTACAAACTCTTATGGGTATTAACGGCAGCATGCTACTGGGCATCTTCAACTAACCACAAGCGAAAGCACGCATGGCACAAGTCCAGCTTTGCAAAGGATGGCCCCTTTGCTAGCTTTGCGTAGTAATCCTGTAGGTGAAGGATTGGGTTTATCCAGCTGCAAAAGTGGTTTACTGTTTGTTTCAAATCCCCACAAGACGACGGGTCAGGCATCACAATCGGAACAACCAGTGCTGCCCATCCTGCAAATTGGACTGGCTTGAGGATTCCTTAGCTTTCTACTCTTCTGATTTCTGTTTATACATTTGCCTACTAGATGGGGTTTACAGAATTGTGGTATTACTTCCTGGTCAACACAAAAGGTGGCCTTGGTTCCTTTGATAGTCCCTAGACCTTTCTGAAAAACTTCTAGGTTTTTAATTAGGACTTTACTCAGGCAGCCATTTTCTAAATGAAAAATGTTGAGCTAATCTAGGTGAATCTTTCTCAACCAGTTTTGCCAAAAAATGGGCCAATGCCTTTTACTACAGTCAATGGTAACTGAACCAGCTGCTGCTCATAAGAGACCAGAAGTGAAGCTGTACCATTAATATGTGAAGGCTTCCCGGTATAGATTCGCATTCTAGCCGAGAATTTGCGCAAATCTAAAGGTTGGAGTCCAGACTGAATTTTGTTAAAGACTGGTTCTGCGATCGCTGAAATGGCCACGTCGATATCAACCTCCATTCAAACCAGGCAACTATTTAACCAGATGCTAATTTTGATAGTTTCTGATTTGGATGTTACTAAGCAATTTAACTGTTCCAAACACATATAGGTGGACTTTACAGGGTGTGTACTCTCTTGGATACTAGTTCCCTTAATTTAGATCCAGTGTGACTCTTTTGCTGTTGAATCTGCATATCTGCAGCAACTACAATGGCTTGCCATTGCGGATCCTGAAGAAAATTTTAGCTGTTTGGCCGAGGCTTGGCTTTGTCTTGGAGTTTTGCTGTGGACTGACCTAGAGTCCTTCTGTTCAGGTTATGCCCTGAGTGAGGCTATGCAAGTGGTGTTCTCAAGCTCAGACTGGCAAAGATAACCACTTCCATCGGAATATCCTGCAACTGACATGCTCCACTTGCTACATTTTCCAATTATAAAGCCAGTTGTAGTGCATGTTTGAAGTCCAGTTGGGCTCCAGCTAGTAGGTGCTTTTTCATGGTTATATCATTAATCCTACATACCAAACAGTCTCTCAGCATTTCAATAAGGTTTAAACCAAAGTGACAAGCCTCTGTCAGTTTTCTTAACCTAGTCAAAAATCCTGATACGGATTCCCTTGACTCTTGAATTGCCAAGAAAAATCAATAGCGTCTCAAACTTACAGGAGGATTGGAGTTGTAATATTCCTTAACTAAATCTGATAACTCGTGAAAGGTTTTAGTATCTGGTGCCTCAGGGAAAATTAGGCTCCTATTAACTGAAAATGCTGTGGGTCTACCAGCTGTCAGGTGATTTCCTTGTTGCTTTTCATATGCCCCAATGTAATTTGCCTGGGAAAAAAAACTTCTCCTTTCCACATATCAGGCCCAGTCTGCGATGACAGGATGTCAAGCTTCCCAAACAATGGCATGATGTCAGAAATGCTTACGCCAACTCAAAAATGACTGTTGCAAATGAATTTCTTTAGAAGCGTACTTTTCTCTCGTCGTCACTGAAATAACTCCAGAAAGGATAGTATTCTGTCAGTAAGTCACCCTTTATTTACAAGTGGAGAGACCCTAACATAGATCCAGCTCTCTCATAGCCAACTCTGAGTGAATAGGATGTCTGACACTCCTGGTCTTATCTGTCACCCAGGGCTCTGAGTGGACCAGATTAATAGCCCCAATCAGGGAACTAAATCTATGAGGTCCACCTGGCTAACCTCATTACAATTACTACAATGTGTATTGTAAAATAACCCTAAAACTGGAAATAAAAAAAATCAGCTAAGACCAATATGGCAAAGCCATGTTGGCAGTACAAAGAATAAAACATCTGACTGTATGTTAAACCAAATTTATTTGAGTTTTTGTGGAAGTAACTAGCAGGTTGAATAAAGGAAAACAGTAGATGCAGCAATGCTTGCATTTCTCAAATACATTAGATAAAGTGCCATACAAAGGTTAATATACAAGATAGGCAGTCATAGATTTAAGGGATTAGAGGATTGGTTAATGGACAGAAAGCATAAAATAGGATTAAACAGGGCATTTTTCAAATTGATTGTTGTGGTTAATAGAGTTCCAAAACACTAGTGCTAGTCACAGCCATTTACAATTATTGTGATAATTTATACAAACAAACTAATGCATTATACAATGTATTGCTGATATTACAAATTTAGGCAAAAATGCAGCTGTGATGAAGCCACAAAGAAGCTGCAAAATAATGCAGGTTAAGTAAATAAGCAACGGCAGATGGAGTATTTCAGTGACCAACAGGCAAGATTCCATTCTTTCTACGAAATAAAGTAAATATTTTCCAAACGTTGTGAAACTTGTAAATATCACTTCAGAGGGAATTAGGTATACTCATGCAAAGTATTGATAAAGCATATGAAGCAATTAAAAAAGCAAACTGCATATTGCCTGGGACTGGAGTACAGGAATAAAAATCTTTTGCTATATAGAACATAGAACATAGAAGAATACAGCGCAGTACAGGCCCTTCGGCCCTCGATGTTGCACCGATCCAAGCCCACCTAACCTACACTAGCCCACTATCCTCCATATGCCTATCCAATGCCCGCTTAAATGCCCATAATGAGGGAGAGTCCACCACTGCTACTGGCAGGGCATTCCCTGAACTCACGACTCGCTGAGTAAAGAACCTACCCCTAACACCTGTCCTAAACCTACCACCCCTTAATTTAAAGCTATGCCCCCTTGTAATAGCTGACTCCATACGTGGAAAAAGATTCTCACTGTCGACCCTATCTAAACCCCTAATCATCTTATACACCTCTATCAAGTCACCCCTAAACCTTCTTTTCTCCAATGAAAACAACCCCAAGTGCCTCACCCTTTCCTCATACGATCTTTCTACCATACCAGGCAACACCCTGGTAAACCTCCTCTGCACCCGTTCCAGTGCCTCCACATCCTTCCTATAATATGGCGACCAAAAATGCACACAATACTCCAGATGCGGCTGCACCAGAGTCTTATACAACTGCAACATGAAATACAACTGCAACATGTTCTCTGATATGTAAATCCCAGGACTACTTTTAAATTACATTCTCAAGAAAGGTCTAACTTTTCTAACAATAGGTGCCATCTCATCTCAGCTCAGGCAATGCATTAAGCTGTGAGGTCTGTTTGTGTCCCAATGTTGAATTAGACTGGTTCTATTTCTAAAGTGGGATTTACAGAGTTTTCTTCCAGCCAGCCAACTCCTAATCCAAACCTCCAACTCACCCTCAATGCCATACCTCCGTATTTTTTGCAGTAGTCTACCATGGGGAACCTTATCAAACGCCTTACTAAAATCCATATACACCACATCTACTGCTTTCCCCTCGTCCACCTCCTTAGTCACCTTCTCAAAGAATTCAATAAGGTTTGTGAGGCACGACCTGCCCTTCACAAAACCATGCTGACTATAATTGTACAGGATTTTGTTAAAACTACACCTGGAGTATTAGGTACAAATTTGGTCTCTGTATTTAAGGAACACTTTGCAAGGAATACTTAGATCATACTTGAGGACATTATAGCAACTCGCCACTGGATTGGTTGCTGAAATGAGAAGGCTATCCTACAATGACAGGCTGAGTAAATTAGGCCCACACAGTGATAAGGAGAATCCCTCTTTTCAGAGGCTTGAGACACTTTGGAATTCTGTCTCAGAAGCTGAAGATGACAGAATCATTTATTATTTTTAAGGCAGAGACAGGTAGACTTTTGCTAGGCAAAGAAATTAAAGTTTTTGACGGTAGGTGGGAATGTGGATTTCAAAACACAATAGATCACTTGTGATCTTATTCAATGGTGCAACAGGTTCGAGGGCCTGAATGGAATACTTTTGCTCATAATCCTATGTTCAAATGAGTAAGCACAGATTAATCACAATAGTTTGGAGATTTGTAAGGTACTACTGTATCACAACAAACTAAGCCAAAGTTTGTTAAACAGTCACTGTTGTTCTGTTGGCAAATACTTCAATTCTTACACAGCAAAGTTTTAGAAATGAAAGTAAACTAGATTTGCATTAATATCTAATCCAAAAGTAAAAGAACATAGAACAGCACAGCACAGTATATGCCCTTCAACCCTCGATGTTGTGCCGGCCTTTTATCCTACTCTAAAATCAGATTATAATAATCGCTGCACTATTGGTGCCCCATGCTCGAGAATAACATCCTCTCAGACCTGCCTTCTTCCTTTATGACATTGCTTCGAACCTACCTCATTTTCTTTTTTTTCTCAAGCACAGTAACAGGCCCTTCGGCCCTTGATGTTGTGCCTGCCTTTTATCCTACTCTAAGATCAAACTAACTTATATACCCTTCATTATACTACCTTCCATGTGCCTATCCAAGAATTGCTTAAATGTCCCTATTGTATCTGAGTCTACTACCACTGCTGGCAGTGCATTCCATGCACCAACCACACTCTGTGTAAAGAACCTACCTCTGACATCTCCCCTAAACCTTCCAACAATTATGCCCCCTCATGATAGACATTTCCGGCACTGGAAAAAATCTCTGGCTATCCACTCTATCTATGCCTCTCAGCATCTATCAAGTTACCTCTCATTCACTCTGATGAGAAAAGCCTTAGCTCCCTCAACCTTACTTCATAAGACATGCTCTCCAGTCCCGGCAGCATCCTGGTAAATTTCCTCTGCACTTTCTCTAAGGCTTCCACATCTTTCCTATAATGAGGCGACCAGAACTGAACACAATAACCCAGGTGTGGTCTAACCAGGGCTCGATAAAGCTGCAGCATAACCCTCACGGCTCTTAAATCCAATCCCTCTCTAATGAAAGTCAACACACCATACACCTTCTTAAAATACTACGGATGCTGGAAATTTGAATTCAAACAATAAAGGCCAAAAAACCCAGGTCAGGCAATATCTGAGGAGAGAATGGTTTCCCATCAAGTTTTTGCTTGCATTGATATTTGTGCCCCAGAAAAACCCCAAAGTACGTTTTATCAATGAGGTTCTTTTATATTGCAGTCATTACTATAATGTAGGAAATGTGGCAGTGACACGTCAAGCATAAATGCCAATGTGGTCATGACTGGATAATGTGTTTTGATGATATTAATTGAAGGATAAATATTGACCAGGCCACAAGGAATAATTCCTCCACCCGTCTTAAAAATAATGTCATAGGATCTTTCCCCTCCACCTGAGTGTGTGGGCCGGCAGTAGTTCAGCATCTCACCTTAATGATGACAGTGTAGCACTGTCTGATTGCTGTCAGAGGACTTGAGCTCCCAACTTTCTGACTCCAAAACATGTGACAACAAGCCACAGGTGATGCACACAAATACCAGTTGGGGCAATTAAGTTAATTTGTCATTAATGGTAAAATCACTCAACAATAATGTCCCTACTCCTAGACTGAGTGGCCTGGGTTCAAGTCCGACCTACTCCAGAGGTGTGTAATAACATCTCTGAAAAGGTTGATTAGAAAAATAGAAAAAATAAACAAAAACAAATCAACAGGTCAGCCAGCATCAGAGGAGAGTATAAAGTTAATGTATCAGGTTGATAAATTTCCTGAATTTAACTCTGTCTCTCTGCAGATGCTGTTTGACCTGCTAGAGATTTTACAGAATTTTATTTTCTTATTTCACATTTCTAGCTCTGTATTACATTGCTTGAGTTTTTGATGGTGTTGGTTGAGAAGAAAGTAGAAGTCAGCATACCTGGAAAATCCGACATTCTTAAAATGTTGGCTAGCCTCAAAGACTAAAATCCTCCCATTACTAACACCAGTCTTCAGTCAATTTAATTCACTCCATATGATATCAAGAAATGGCAGAAGGCACTGCGTACTAGAAAGGTTACTGGCCCTGACAATACTCTGGCAGTAGTAATGAAAACATGTTCTCCAAAGCTGGCCACAACATGGCCAAACTGTTGGAATACAGCTATCTCCCTAACAAAGTAGAAAGCTGCCTAGGTACATTAAGACAAATCCAATCAGCTAATTACTGGTCTATTCTAGATTACCAGCAAATTGATGGAAGACATCCTGACTATGCAATCAAGCTGTATTGACACAGCGAAAAGCTGTTTATTGATGCTCAGTTTCGGTTCTAAGAGTCTCCTTTGGCACACTGTTGAGATCTTCATTTTTTTCCCCACTTTTGGTTGGAACTGAGAGCTGTGGATTGAAGGTGACCTTTCGACTGTGAGCAACAGCTTGTTTTATAAAAAAAGGTTAATTGTTATTAAAAGAACACTGTAGATATTTTGGCTCCACAGATGCATTATGCTTAGAGGCTTGTAAATGTCTGGACGTTAAAGGAGCAACAACAGGAATGCCAATGCCAACCAGTCTAACCAAGAAAAGTGAATCAAAGCAAGACTTCTACACTTAATGGTAAGGTCCGAGGGAGTGTTGCTGAACAAAGAGACCTTGGAGTGCAGGTGCATAGATCTTTGAAAGTGGAGTCGCAAGTAGACAGGATAGCGAAGAAGGCCTTTGGTCTGCTTTCCTTTATTGGTCAGAGTATTGATATAGGAGTTGGGAGGTCATGTTGCAATTGTACAGGACATTGGTTAGGTCACTTTTGAAATATTGCATGCAGTTCTGGACTCTTTCTTACTGGAACGATGTTGTGAAACTTCAAAGGGTTCAGAAATGATTTACAAGGATGTTGCCAGAGTTGGAAGATTTATGCTGTAGGGAGTGGCCGAATAGGCTGGGGCTGTTTTCCTTGGAGCAACGGAGACTGAGGGGTGACCTTATAGAGGATTATAAAATCATGAGGGGCATGGATAGGATAAATAGACAAAGTCTTTTCCCTGGGGTCGGGGAGTCCAGAACTAGAGGGCATAGGTTTAGGGTGAGTGGGGAAAGATATAAAAGGGACCTAAAGGGCAACACACAGAGGGTGGTGCATGTATGGAATGAGCTGCCAGAGGAAGTGGTGGAGGCTGGTACAATTGTAGCATTTAAAAGGCATCTGGATGGGTATATGAACAGGAAGGGATTAGAGGGATATGGGCCAAGTGCTGGCAAATGTACTAGATTAGGTTAGGATATCTGGTCGGCATGGATCAAAGGGTCTGTTTCCGGGCTGTACATCTCTATGACTCGAGTTATCCTTCAGTAAGTGAATGATTGAATGTTTAACAGAAGAATCCCAGTTATAATAAATAAGTGAATACACCTCAGAACCTACCGGGAAGCTTTGACCAGAGTCTTCAGAAATCAAGCAAGATACAAATCTCATGTGCCTGTGACACTATGCATCGTTGAAACTGCTTAAGTGAACTGGCCAGTTATATTTCTTTTGTAGCTTTCTTTCAATTTATCCTTTAACTACATCAGTCTATGTGGAATGGGGTTATGTTCAAAGAAAATTGTTTATATCCTAGCCATTAATTAGATTAACAGTGCAAAACTACACGAGGTAAAGTTATAGTATTAATAATAAATTGCTAATTTTTATTTTAAGTATAAATTTGGTTCTGATATAGAACATAGAACAATACAGCACAGAACAGGCCCTTCGGCCCACGATGTTGTGCCGAACATTTGTCCTAGCTTAAGCACCCATCCATGTACCTATCCAATTGCCACTTAAAGTTCGCCAATGATTCTGACTCTGCCACTCCCACAGGCAGCGCATTCCATGCTCCCACCACTCTCTGGGTAAAGAACCCACCCCTGACATCTCCCCTATACCTTCCATCCTTCACCTTAAATTTATATCCCCTTGTAACACTCTGTTGTACCCGGGGATAAGGTTTCTGATTGTCTACTCTATCTATTCCCCTGATCATCTTATAAACCTCTATCAAGTCATCTCTCATCCTTCTCCGTTCCAATGAGAAAAGGCCTAGCACGCTCAACCTATCCTCATACGACCTATTCTCCATTCCAGGCAACATCCTGGTAAATCTTCTCTGCACCCTCTCCAAAGCTTCCACATCTTTCCTAAAATAAGGTGACCAGAACTGCACACAGTACTCCAAATGTGGCCTAAACAAAGTCCTGTACAGTTGCAACATCACTTCACAACTCTTGAATTCAATCCCTCTGCTAATGAACACTAATACACCATAGGCCTTCTTACAAGCTCTATCCACCTGAATGGCAACTTTCAAAGATCTATGAACATAGACCCCAAGATCCCCAGCTCCTCCACCTTACTAAGAATCCTACCGTTAACCCTGTATTCCGCATTCTTATTTCTCCTTCCAAAATGGACAACCTCACTTGGCAGGGTTCAACTCCATCTACCACTCCTCAGCCCAGCTCT
>NC_057710.1:76241313-76268328 GCF_004010195.1 Chiloscyllium plagiosum | reverse complement strand
TTGCCAGTGAAGACGAAAAGATCATTGCCAACGGTTCTGCAATTTCCTCTCTTGCTTCCCACATAATCCTAGGATATATCCCGTCAGGCCCGGGGGACTTGTCTATCCTCAAGTTGTTCAAAATGTCCAACACATCTTCCTTCCTAACATGTATCTCCTCTAGCTTACCAGTCCGTTTCACACTCTCCTCTTCAACAATACGGTCCCTCTCGTTTGTAAATACTGATGAAAAGTACTCATTCAAGACCTCACTTATCTCTTCCGACTCAATACACAGTCTCCCACTACTGTCCTTGATCGGACCTACCCTCGTTCTCGTCATTCTCATGTTTCTCACATACGCATAAAATGCCTTGGGGTTATCCTTGATCCTATCTGCCAAAGATTTTTCATGCCCTCTCTTAGCTCTCCTAATCCCTTTCTTCAGCTCCCTTCTGGCAATCCTGTATCCCTCCAATGCTTTGTCTGAACCTTGTTTCTGGTGTCCTCCTTGTTTGTCATCCCTCTACCATGTCCTCCTGATGCCTAGAGTTCCACTCTTTCTGTGGAGAGTATTGTTTCTCACGATCAGAAGTTCAAAGTTTGAGAGTTGCTCTCTCTTGCTCTCCCAGTGTCTGGAGATCTTCCCTCCCTTTAAATAACATTGTGGGGTTAATCCTCTGCATTGTTAAAATGCCAGTTGAGCATCTGTTTTAATTAAGAAAGGAGGCTGTCCAGTGTGACAAAAGAAAAATCACAATAGCTAAAATGGGAGGCTTGGCACAAAATCAGCATTAGATGCTAGCTGGCATCACAATTTACCTACTCTATGTTTATGGTATCTGCATGGAAAGCCCCCATTAACTTCCTGATAATGTCTGACATAGACCATCCCTGAAATGCATGAACTGCATTTTGCTACTCAACTGGCACCATGCTTATATACATGGATTTTCAAAAAGCTTTAGATATAATGCTGTTTGGAAGGCTTGATCATAAAATTAAGAGGTAAAAACAATGACTGCAGATGCTGGAAATCAGATTCTGGATCAGTGGTGCTGGAAGAGCACAGAAATTCAGGCAGCATCCGACGAGCAGCAAAATCGACGTTTTGGGCAAAAGCCCTTCATCAGGAATAAAATTAAGACATGTAATAAGTGTCAGAGCATATTAGGAAATTGGTTACTCATTAAAAATGTAGTATTATGTTCTTTTAAGGATCTAATGTATGTAACAGTGGTGTTACAAAGGTGAGTGTTGCGATAAAAGCATAAATGGGGAACAGAGTCCCAAGAATTAGTCACCTAGGACAAATAGTCAGCAGTACTTAATGCAGTCAACTATGGTGAAGGTTAGACCAACCATGATGCAAGACAGAAATTAAACAGAATCGCCCATGAATGAAACATTCATCGTTGGACAAATACCCAGATCACTGATAGATGTGTTGCAAGTAAGAATGGAGAAAGACCTGAATAAAATAAATACCTAAAAAATATGCAGCCAAATGGGGTGGGGTGCAGTGTTGATCAGCAGGTTGGTGCGAATTTTGAGTATTTATTATAAGACTTTATAAGGCTCTTGCATGCCTTGCTGAAGCTGTTGACAAAGGTTAGGAGGTTGGCCTCTAAATGTGCAACCATTTGCCCACTGCACTCCTTTGAGGACAGAATATGCATTAAGGTACAAGACACACTACAATAACTTACCAAGGCACCCTGGAAATTTGCAACCTCCACTATCTAGAAGAACAAGACCAGCAGATGTATGGGAACACCACCACCAGCAAGTTCACTGCCAAGATACACACGCCCAACTTGGAACTATATCACCGTTCCTTCACGTTGCTGAGTCAAAATCCTGGAACTCCCCTCCTAAATGCATTGTGTTCCTATATTCCAAGAATAACAGCAGATCATGAAAGCAGCTCGCCGCTGCCACCTCTTCATCCAGGACAATTAGACATGGCACCAAATGCTGGCCTAGGCAGTGATGCCCTCATTCCATGAATGAATTTGAAAGTACTACAGAAGATTGCATTGCTGGGTCTGAATAGCATATACTAAACTAAGTAGCACCGTTGCATATGTGCCCAGATGCTTGATTAGATGATTATATGTTTGATTTATATTCCTAAGTGGAAATGTGGCAAATGCAATAGGGTGTCATTTGGCATATGGCAGCAAGAAAGCACAGTCCTTGAGAGAGCTGAATCACACTGAAATGCCTTTTGCTGATTTTCAGAATGTAGTCATACAAATTTGAAGTCTCAGGAATAGGCAGAAGTATTTTTTTTACCTTGTGGCTCGTCTTCCTTTTTCAGAATTTCCAACTTCTTCTGTTTTGCTGCCAATAGCTCACGTTTTATCTGACGTGCTTCTTTGCGTAGCTCTTCACTGCATAAAAATAATATTTACATCCACATATCATTTTCTCTGCAATGAAACATGCTGCAAGCAGATGCTTAGGAATTTGGTTATAAATGCAGTTATTAGTAACAGTTAGTACAATGAATTTTTGAAACATTAGCCTGGGTTTTTCAGCAAGAGCATACATCACTGACTTTGCCTCACTGAGAGATCTCGCGATCTCTGTGGCAAAAACATTACCTCTTTTCTGTAAAATTGATTGCAGCCCTGTTTAATTAGGATTCAAGAATGAAGACAGTGATGTCATGAAGCTGTTCAAGGCACCAATCATATTCAACAGTTTTCAGAGACTTAACCCAGAAACAAAATGTAGCCAAATCAAATCACCTCTTTAAATTTTAACACAGAATAAGACAAAGATTGAGATATCACATGGTGTGAAAGTAGAAACTGGAATATATGGAAGAATAATCTTTGAATATATTTTAAGGTAGAAAGGATATTAGAATATAGAACATAGAAAAGTACAGCACAGAACAGGCCCTTAGGCCCACGATGTTGTGCCGAAATTTAATCCTAATGTAAAATATAAAAATTTAACCTATGCACCCCTCAACTCACTGCTATCCATGTGTATGTCCAGCATTTGCTGAAATGTTCTTAATGACTCTGCTTCCACCATCACAGCTGGCAAAACATTCCATGTATTCACAACTCTCTGCGTAAAGAACCTACCTCTGACGTCTCCTTTATACCTCCCTCCTAATATCTTCAAACTATGACTCCTCGTACTAGTCAATCCTGCCCTGGGAAAAGTCTCAGACTATTAACTCTATCTATTCCACTCATTATCTTGTATACCTCAGTCAGATCTCCTCTCTTCCCCCTTCTCTCCTGAGAGAAAAGTCCAAGCTTATTCAACCTTTCTTCATAAGGCAAGCCCTCCAGTCCAGGCAGCATCCTGGTAAACCTTCTTTGCACCCTCTCCAAAGCCTCTGTATCTTTCCTATAGTAGGGTGACCAGAACTGGACACAATATTCCAAGTGTGGTCTCACCAGGGACTTGTAGAGCTGTAGCTAAACCTCGTGGCTCTTAAACTCGATCCCCCTGTTAATGAAAGCCAAAACACCATATGCTTTCTTAACAACTCCATCCAATTGGGTGGCAACTTTGAGGGATCTATGTACCTGCACACCCAGATACCTCTGTTCCTCCACACTGTCAAGAATCCTGTCTTTAATCCTATATTCAGCATTCAAGTTCGACCTTCCAATGCATCACTTCACATTTATCTAGGTTGAACTCCATCTGCCATTTCTCAGCCCAGCTCTGCATCCTGCGTATGTCACGCTGCAGCCTGCAATAGCTCGCAATACTATTACTGACACCTCCAACCTTTGTGTCATCTGAAAATTTACTCACCCAGCCCTCAACCTCCTCATCCAAGTCATTTATAAAAACTACAAACAGCAGAGGCCCAAGAACAGAGCCCTGCGGGACACCACTCAACACTGACCTCCAGGCAGAATGCTTTCCATCTACAACCACTTTCAGCCTTCTGTCAGCCAGCCAATTCTGATTCCAGATAGCCAAATTTCCCTGTATCCCATACATCCTGACTTTATGAATGAGCCTACCATGGGGAACCTTATCAAATGCCTTGCTGAAGTCCACATACACCACATCCACTGCTTGACCTTCGTCGACCTGTCTTGTCACCTCCTCAAAGAACTCAATAAGATTTGTGAGGCATGACCTGTCCCCTACAAAGCCATGCTGACTGCCTTTAATCACACTGTGCTTTGCCAAATTGTCATACTTGATTTACTTGATATTGTTGGACTGTGGCCTCTGGTCTGGGACTGCATCTTTTGTTTATTCACTTGTGGGATGTGGTCATTGCTGGCTGAGCAGCTTTTATTGCCTGTCCCCAGTTACCTTTGAAAAAATGGTAGTGAGTTGCCTTCTTGAACCACAGCAATTCTATTGATGTAGATACTAAACTGTATTGAGAATTCTATTGTTTCTATGAGATCCCCCTCATTCTTTTGAACTACAGCGAATATAATCCTATTCAATGCACCTCTCCAGGTATGTTTGAAGCAGTTCAAGGGATTTTAGTATCTGGTTTTTGTCCTACCTGCTGCATTGGCATATCATATGTGCCTTTTATGAAGATCATATTTGATCTTCACCCCTTATGGTTTATCTGTATTAATTACTGGGCCTCTGCTTCACATATCACTGAATGGCTTTCTCCGAGTCAGGTCTTCTTTGAACTGCAAAATATCTGGCAAGACCATTTCATCTTTTCACTCATCTATAGAGATCATTAATGAATGAAGTCATCAGTGGATCTCTCTGGATGCAGTATTCTTTGGTTAAATCATGTCTGTTCAGGAATTATATTATTTGAGATTGAAATCATTGTCAAAAGCTTTCAATATTGCTTTGGATGTGTTTGTTGCTTCTTCTACCACTTGGTGAGTAATAACATCATTTGCTAGACTTCCAGTTGTGTACCAAAATGCATTTATTTGTTCAGCTTCCGATTTAATATCTACTTTAGAAGCTATTCTACATTTCAATTATTGTTTCTCCAATTTTGGGTTCTATTGGAGCCACCTCAGAAATGAAATCCCTATGGCAACACTAATACCATGGGTTCCTAGTATAATTGCTTAAAAATGTGTTGCTGGAAAGGCTCAGCAGGTCAGGCAGCAGCAAAGGAACAAGAGAATCGACGTTTTGGGCATAAGCCCTTCTTCTTCCTAGTGTAATTGTGTGTTTTACCTTTTGAATTTTTTTTTATTTGCATCGATGACAGTTCTCACATGCTTTGCTACAGTTCCTAAGAGGTTTCCTGCAGCTTTACTAAATGTGACCCATACATTTATGGCTGTAATGGAGGTTTTTGCACCTGTAATGGAATGTCCTGAATGTTTCCACATCAAATCAGTGTTACTCATTTAATACCATAAGACAAAGGAGAAGTAGGCTACATAGCCCATTGAGTCTCCTCTGCCATTCAGTGAGATCACAGTTGTTGTGACAATCCTCAGATTTACTTTCCTGCCTTTTCCCCATAACTCTTGATTACCTTACTGACTAAAAATATATATATCATAGCCCTGAACAACCCAGCCTTGATAGCTATCCAGGGTAAAGAATTCCACAGATTCACAACACTTGGAATAGAAATTCCCAATCATTTTTGTATTAAATGTATGATGCCTTATTTTGAGATTATACACTCTGGTTAAGAATAGGGGGAAAAAAATGACTGCATCTACCCTGTCAAGTCGCCCAAGAAACATGAATGCATCAATAAGGGTCAGGCAGTGTCTATGGACAGAGAGCAAGCTAACGTTCTGAGTCTAGAAGATTCTTCATCAAAGCTGAAGATGCTGTGATTTCCTGCATTTTTTGATTCAGTACAGATTCTAACATCTGCAGTAATTTGCTCCTGTTCACACATTAATAAGCTCTATATTCCAGAGAGCACAGGCCCAACCTACTCAAACCTGTCTTCCTAAGACAGTCCCTTAATACTTGGTATCAACAGAGAGAACTTTCTCTGGACTGAAAAGTGCCCAAACCTGTTTGTTTTAAATAACTGCCTTCACAATTTTCCTGAATCTCAGCTCCTAGAACATGCAAGTTGCTATCTAAATCCTATTGGTTTAGTGTGTCCCCAGCAATGCCTCATGATGTCCTCGTACTATGGCAGTGAATTATCTTTTAAACTCTCACATTTCGGCCTGATTTGTGTAGCCTTTAAATTTCAATGAAGACTTTTGGGAAGACCAAGCTTTAAGTCCATCTCCCATAAAATCCTATTTCTCTGCCACCAATTTCTTACTGGATGGGACTTACTGGATTGAATCAAGTATTACCTCTCGGTCCAGAGCAACAACATTCTTTCAAACTATTGTGATGATGCTGCTTCTTTAACAAGGTTATGTTGTCCTTGGCTTTGTTTTTCCAGAGAGGTTGTAAAAGAAACAGGTTCCAAAAAGTCTAAGTTTGAAGGGTTTTAGGGCCAATTTGATTATTGCTAGCAGATACTGCCTCAGGGAAAAGGCTTTCAAGTTTTAATAAAAGCAAATGTGTACAGTGAAAAGGTAGTGGCCAGTTCTCTCAGCTCAGATTTTCTCTGGTTTGATTTTGATCTGGTTATTCACTGAAAGTAGTCAGGCAGTTGTGAAGCTGTTGGACCTAAAGAAGCAGTTTCATGCTGAACCTCTGTCTCTCTCTGACATCTCTCCTGTAAGACCCTGTGTTTAATTTTTCCATTTGGGCCAAGGAGTGTTTATAGGGATTGTTGTAAGTATTTCAAACAACATCATTAAGTGGGGATAATCTGTTGGGTTTTCAGACAGGTTAAGTTATTCTGTACTCTGTTGTTTCTTGTTTGTCTTTCATTTGGTAAACATGTAAACCAATCCTGTTTTGATTGAAACTAAGTGGCTTGACCAGCTGCATTCCTCCTGGAATGTCTGCATTACACCTGCTTAAAACAACTAGCAAAGTTAGGATCTGGGCTACTTTCTTGCAATGTTTGAGGGGGTCTGGCCTGGTCCACAACACGATTCAGTTACAAACCAAAGCAAAAAACGCAATCTTCCAACTTAATGGTTGCTTTGGAAAAGGGTAGTAAAGACACACCTAAGCAATTGATTTTTTTCTATTATTTACCTGTGAACAACATCGAGACAAATCCAACAGAAACAAAAAAAACCTTAACAAAACAATCACAGTCGAAGTAGTTAAGTCCGAAGCCTGACGAGCACACTGTTTTAGTCCCACTACTCCACCAGTCACAACATAAAATGAAAATACCAACTTGTCAAACAGATATCTATCATAGTTTATCATAACTGTTTATTGAAGAAACATAATTGATAAAACATTTTTATCAAGTTTTGAGAAGATTTGTAGCTCAGGGTGAGGTTATGGATGTAGGTTTGCTTACTAAGCTGGAAGATTCATTTTCAGACGTTTCATCACCATATGAGGCAACATCATCAGTGAGCCTCCAGATGAAGTGCTGGTGGCATGGCCCACTTTCTATTTGTGTGTTTAGGCTTCCTTGGGTTGGTGACGTCATTTCTGGTGGTGATATAATTTCTGGTAGTGATATCATTTCTGGTTCTTTTTCTCAGGAGGTGGTAAATGGGATCAAAGTCAATGTGTTTGTTGATAGAGTCCAGTTATAATGCCATGCTTCTAGGAATTCTCGTACAAGTCTCTGTTTGGCTTGTCTTAGGATGGATGCGTTGTCCCAGTCGAAGTGGTGTCCTTCTTCATCTGTATGTACAGATACTAGTGAGAGTGGGTCACGTCTTTTTGTCAAAATTACAGTGGTGCTGGAAATGCACAGCAGGTCAGGCAGCATCCGAGGAGCAGGAAAATCGACTTTTCGGGCAGGAGCCCTTCATCAGGAATCATTCCTGATGAAGGTTTCCTGCCCAAAACATTGATTCTGCTGCTCCTCGGATGCTGCCTGACCTTCTGTGCTTTTCCAGTTCCACTCTAATCTTGACTCTAATTTTCAGCATCTGTAGTCCTCACTTTCTCCAAGTCTTTTTGTGGCTAGTTAATGTTCATGTATCCTGGTGGCTAGTTTTCTGCCTGTTTGTCCAATGTAATGTTTGACCTACATCTAAAAAAATCTTGATTTATTTTGATAATCTAATAATTATAAATTAAAACTTGTACAATGAAGATGCATTAACAGATTAACATAGTCAAAAATATGGAAATATAACAGTTTACTCCCTTAAATAACCGAAAACAAAAACACACAAACATACACACACTTGAGGAAAAAACGAAAAACGATTTCTCGCTGAAGCAGCTTTTCTAAAAAGAATATTTTCTGACCATTAGGGTTATGATTAGTGTGGGAGAAATGGGTTCAAATTCATGGTTCATTGGCATCAATGGGATAGACTCCACATGAAACGTGCTGAGACCACACTGCTGGTGAATCGCATAACTCGGACTGTAGACAGTGCTTTAAACTAAATACTGGTGGAGTGGGGTTGTTCAGTTGTATGAAAATTAGAGAATCAAAGTTAACGGAGAAGGCAGGAGTGCAGATTAGCATTGAGTCTGATTGTTAACAGAAAATAAAAAAGGAAGAATGTGTGACACATCACACGTCACATCACACAAAGGAATCATACAAAAGTAGGGACATTTGATAATGGAACATAGGACAGTACAGTTCAGGAAAAGGTCCTCCTGGCCACTGTGTCTGTTCATGATGTCAATCTAAACTAATCCCAGCTACCTGCAAATATCCTTATCCCTCTATTCCCTGCCGTTCATGTGTCTATGTGCTTCTTAAACATGGCTATCACCTCTGCCTCTACTGTCTCCCCTGCCAGGGCTTTCTAGTCATGTACTACTGTGTAAAAAAAACCTCACACAGCTCCATTTAACTTTTCCCCTCTCACCTTAAACCTATACTCCCTAGTCTTCTGATCCTGGGGGAAAAATAAAACTCTCTCCACCCTATTTGTGCCTCTCATAATTTTATATATTTCTATTTGCTCACCCTCAGCCTTCAATGCTCCAGCTAAAACAATCCCAAGTTTGTCCAACATCTCCTGAAAGCTAATACACTCTAATCTGGGCAACATCCTGGAAAACCTCTTCTCACCATCTCCAAAGTTTTTACATGCTTCATATACTGTGGTGACACACAACAATCCAAACATGGTCTAAGGTTTTCTACAGTTTCCACATAATTTGCCAACTTTTATACTTAATGCTCTGACTGATGAAGGCAAGCATGCCTTTGTTACCACCTAATCCACATGTATGCCACTTTCAGGGAGCTATGGACTTCCATCCCCTGATCCCTCTGTATATAAATGCTCCTCAACGTCCTGCCATTTACTGTATACTTTCCTCTTGCATTTGATCTCCAAAACTGCATCACCTCACAACTGACAAGATTAAACTCCATCTGCTATTTCTCTGCCTAACTTTCCAACTGGTCTATATCCTACTGAAATCTTTGATAACCTCCCTCATTATCCATAAAGCCACCATTTTTTGTATCATCTGCAAACATACTAATCAGGCCATCTACATTTTCATCCAAATCATCAACTTGATCCTTGCAGAACAATACTGGTCACAGATCTCGAGAAAAACCCAAACTACCATGAGGGATCTTGTCAAATGCTTTAGTGAAATCCATGTAGACAACATCCATTGCCCTATCCTCAATCATCTACATTACTTCCTTGAAAAACTCAATCAAATTTGTGAGATGAGACCTCCCTTGTAAAAAACCAAGCAAACAATCTCAAACAGGGCAATTTTTTTCCCAAATGCAAAAAATTCCGGCCCCTCGAAGTCTTCTCCAATAATATGGTACGGCTTAACATTTTATAATTTCCTCGATTATTCCTGTAGTATTTATAAACAAATTAACAATACAAGCTATTCTCCAATCTTCTGGGACCTCACCTGTGGGTAAAGGAGATACAAAGATTCTCTATCAAGGCTCCAGCAATATCCTCCCTTTCCTCCTTCAGTATCTTGGGATAGATTCCCATCCGGCTGTGGGGACTTATCTACCTTAATGCTTTTCAAGACACCCAGCACCACCACCTTCTTAATATTGATATGCCCAAGAATATCAATAGACCGCTTTCTAATATTACCATTATCCACATCCTCCTCCTTGTGAATGCTAATGTTACTTATTAAGGACCTCACCCACTTCCTCTGGCTCCAAGCATAAATTCCCTCCTTTCTCCTCAAGGGAATCTATCCTTCCACCAACTAACCTCTTTATTCTAAAGTACACATAAAATGCATTGGGATTCTCCTTTATCCTATTTGCGAAGGGCATTTCATGGCCCTTCTAGCCCTTGTAATTCCTTGTTTAAGTTCTTTTCTGCTTCCTTTATACACCTAACAGCCTTGTTTGATTTTAGTTTCCTAAACCTTGCATATGCTTCCTTTTTCTTTTTGACCAATCTTTCAATATCTCTTGTCATCCAATGTTTCCAAATGCATGAAGCATTCAGAATAATTATAATGAGTTAACACTGCAAATCAAGGCAAATGGGTATGATTTGGTAGTGATCACTGATAATGTGCTTGCAGGCCAGATTTGAGAACTGAGTATCCGAGGGTAATCAGTGTTTCTGAAGGATAGGCAGAAGGAAAAGGAGGTGGTGTAGCTTTGTTAGTAAAGGATGAGATCAGTGTAGTGAGAAATGGTATCAGCACTAGAGGTCAAGACGTAGAATCAGTCTGCGTTGAGCTTAGAAATAGCAAAGGAAAGATGGTCCTGGTGAGAGTATTCTATAGGTTCCTAAACAGCAGTCCCACAGTGGGACACAGTACCAGTCTAATAATACTCGGGGCTTGTGAGAAAGGTACAGTAATAATCATTGGTGATTTTAAGATGCATACAGATGCATTGGTGGTCAGCAAGTTGTTGGAGGGAATCCTGAGCGACAGAATGTACATGTATTTGGAAAGGCAAGGACTGATTAGGGATAGTCAACATGGCTTTGTGTGTGGGAAATCATGTCTCACAAACTTGATTGAGTTTTTTGAAGAAGTAACAAAGAATATTGTCGAGGGCAGAGCAGTAGATGTAATCGATATGGATTTCAGTAAGACATTCAACAAGGTTCCCCATGGGAGACTGGTCAGCAAGGTTAGGTCTCACAGAATACAGGGAGAACTGGCCATTTGGATACAGAACTGGCTCAAAGGTGGGAAACAGAGGGTGGTGGTGTAGGGTTGTTTTTCAGACTGGATGCCTGTGATCAGTAGAGTGCCACAAGGATCGGTGCTGGGTCCGCTACTTTTCGTCATTTCTATAAATGAGAGGTATAGTCAGTAAGTTTGCAGGTGACACTAAAATTGGAGGTGTAGTGGACAGTGAAAAAGGTTATTTCAGATTACAACAGGATCTTGATCAGGTGGGCTAGTGGGATGAGAAGTGACAGATGGCACTTAATTTAGATAAATGCAGGGAAAGCAAATATTAGCAGGACTTATATACTTAATTGTAAGGTCCTAGGGAATGTTGCTGAACAAAGAGACCTTGGAGTGCAGGTTCTTATATTCTTGAAAATGGAGTCGCAGGTAGATAGGATAGGTGAAGAAGGCGTTTGCTATGCTTTCCTTTATTGTACCACCCTCTGCGAGAAAAAATTGCCCCTTAGGTCTCTTTTATATCTTTCCCCTCTCACCCTAAACCAATGCCCCCCCCCAGGGAAAAGACTTTATCTATTTATCCTATCCATGCCCCTCATAATTTTGTAAACCTCTATAAGGTCACCCCTCAGCTTCCGAGGAAAACAGCCCCAACCTCGCCGAAAGCTTAAATCCTCCAACCCTGAGTGTAGGAGTTGGGTGGTCATGTTGCAGCTGTACAGGACATTGCTTAGGCAGCTTTTGGAGTGTTGTGTGCAGTTCTGGTCTCCTTTGTATCGGAAGGATGTTGTGAAGCTTGAGAGGGTTTGGAGGAGATTTGCAGGGAAGTCGTCAGGGTTGGAGGATTTAAGCTTTCGGCGAGGTTGGGGCTGTTTTCCTCGGAAGCTGAGGGGTGACCTTATAGAGGTTTACAAAATTATGAGGGGCATGGATAGGATAAATAGATAAAGTCTTTTCCGGGGGGGGCATTGGTTTAGGGTGAGAGGGGAAATATAAAAAAGAGACCTAAGGGGCAATTTTTTCTCGCAGAGGGTGGTACATTTATGGAATGTGCTGCCAGAGGAAGTGGTGGAGGCTGGTACAAATGCAACATTTAAGAGGCATTTGGATGGGTATATGAATAGGAAGGGTTTCGAGGGGTATGGGCCGACTGCTGGCAGGTGGGACTAGATTGGGTTGGGATATCTGATCGACATGGACAGGTTGGACCGAAGGGTCTGTTTCCATGCTGTACATCTCTATGACTCTAGATAGGCATTTTTAATTGGTATGGTGTCGAAGGGTTATGGAGAACAGGCAAGCAAGTGGAGTTGAGACTGAGATAACAAGGATAACCAGGACACCAATGTCAGGCTCCTACTTATCGACTACAGTTCTGCTTTCAACACTATAATCCCCACCACACTAATCTCAAAAAACCCAGACCTTGGTCTCAGCTCTGCCCTCTGCAACTGGATCCTCAGCTTTCTGACCCATGGACCACAATCAGTGAAGACCACAACAGCACTTTCTCAACAATAATAATCAATATTGTCACCCTGCAAGGATGCATTCTTAATTCCCATTGTACTCCCTGTACACCCATGACTGTATTGCCAAACTCTATACGAACGCCAAATACAAGATGGCTGATGACACCACTGTGTAGGATGGATATCAAACAACGATGAGTCAGAATGCAGGAAGGAGATAGAGTGCTTGGCTTCGTGCAAGGATAACAACCTCTCTCAATGTCAGCACAACAAAAGTACTTCAGGTAGAAAGGTAGAGGACATGCCCCTATCTACATCAACGGAGCTGAGGTGGAGAGGGTCAACAGTGTTAAGTTCCTGGTAGTGACGATAACAGACATTCTGCCCTGGCGCTCCCACGTAGATGCGATGGTCAAGGAGGCACAACAATGCATCTTCATCCCCAGGTGGCTTGTGAGATTCGGCATGTCCATAAGGATCCTCACTAACTTTTATAGCTGCACAACAGAAAGCATTCTATCAGGATGCATAATGACCTGATACTGTAACAGCTCTGTCTAGACTCGTAAGAAACTACAGAAGGTTGAGTGCACAGCCCAGATCATTATGGAAGCCAACCTGCCATCAGGACTCCATTTACACTTCTCATTGCCATAGAAAAGTTGCCAACATGGGATTTGAATCCCACTATTGAAGATAGTGAAATTTGAGTTCATTAAAGATATGGATTAAAAAGCTAGCCTAATAGTGACTATGTATAACCACCTAGTTCAATAAAGTCATGCAGCATGAAAACGAACCCTTCAGTCCAACCAGTACACACCGACCATGTTCCCAAACTAAAGTAGTCCCACCTACTTACACTTGGCCCATATCCCTCTAAATCTTTCCTATTCATGCACTTATCCAAATGTCTCTTAAACATCATAACTATACCTGCATCTATCACTTTCTCTAGCAGTTCATTCCACACATTAGCCACAGTGTAAAAAAAAGTTGCCCCCATGTCCTTTTTAAATCTATCTCCCCTCATCTTAAAAATATGGCTCCCTAGTTTTCAACTGTCCCACCCTAGGGAAAAGACCCTTGTTATTCACCTTATCTATGCCCCTCATGATTTTATAAACCTCAGTAAGGTCACCGCTCAACCCCCGATGCTCCAGTGATAAACGTTCCAGTCTTTCCAGTCTATTTTTGTATCTCAAACGCACATTAGTAACTGGTCAACACTTAGAAAATAATATGACCATAAGAGATAGGAGCAGAAATTGGGCTATTTGGAACATTGAGTCCGCAGTCCTGGCTGAAAGTTTCTCAACCCCATTCTCCCCGTAACCTTTGATCTCTTTGACAATCAAGAACCCATCTATCTCTGTCTTAAAATACTCAATGACCTGGCTTCCACTGCCTTTTGTGGCAATAAATTCCATAGATGCACCACTCTCCAGCTGAAGAAGCTTCTCATCTCTGTTCTAAAGGGTCTTCCTTTTACCCTTAAGGTGTGCCCTCGGGTTCTAGTCTCTCCTGCTAATGGAAACATCTTCCCAACGTTCACTCTGCCCAGGCCGTTCTGAACTCTAAGTTTCAATTAAATGTCCCCCTCATCCTTCTGAGTTCCATCAAGTATAGACCCAAAGTCTTCAAATGTTCCTCAGATGTTAAGCCTTTCAATCCTGGGATCATTCTTGTGAACCTACTCTGGACCCACTCAAGAGCCAGTACATCCTTCCAGACGTATGGAGCCCAAAATTGTTCTCAATACTCTAAATGTGGTCTGATCAGAGTCTTATAAAGCCTGAGGAGTACATCCCCGCTTTGATATTCTAGTCCTCTAAAATAGATGTCAACATTATATTTGCCTTCCTAACTACTGACTCAACCTGCAAGTTAACCTTAAGAGAATCCTGGACCACAACTCTCAAGTCTCTTTGAACTTCAGTTTTCTGAACTTTCTCCCCATTTAGAAAATAGTCTTCTATTTCCGAAAGACCTATCTTCTGTTCATGTTAGTACCTTACCTCTATCACCATAAGCCCTTACCTTACTCAGCAGCCTCCTGTGCGGCATCTTGTCAAAGGCGTCCTGGAAGTCCAAGTAGGTAATACTCATTGGCTCTCCTTGGTCTAACCTGCACATTACCACCTCAAAGAATTCTACAGATTTGTCAGACATGACTTCTGCTTGATGAAATCATGCTGACTTTGCCCTATTTTACCATGAAATTCTCAGTTCAGAAGCCTTCTCCTTCACAATGGACTCCAAGATCTTACCAACGGCCAAGGTCAGGCTAATCAGCCTGTAATTTCCAATCATTTGCCTTATAAGATAGTGCTACAGGTGAGGAACTGGGTAGGAATCTGCTTTTTCTTAAATCAAACTAACCTTTCTGTAGCCTAAACAGAATAATCCAGTTTAGGCACTAAATTAATGGAGAACTCTGGCTCCTTCAATTTGGCTCAAATGCAAGATTTCCAACATGAGTTGGGCTTTCCTTTTCACCTGGGCCCGTTTCTCTGGACCTAAGCAGTAAAAATGTTGTTTTTATAGGGCAGGATTTTCCTACATCCATATCATATATGGCTATGGTTGTACACTGGGATATTTCTATACAGGCTCCTTTAAATTTGATGAATCTCCATGTTAATTCTTTTCATTCTACTGTTTCTAAATATGAATTATTTGGAGGTACCAGCGTTGGACTGGGGTGGACAAAGTTAAAAATCACATAACACCTGGTTATAGTCCAACAGGTTTATTGGAAGTACCAGCTTTTGGAGCGCAGCTACCTGAAGGAGCAGCGCTCTGAAAACTAGTGCTTCCAAATAAACCTGTTTGACAATAATCTGGTGTTGTGTGATTTTTAAGTCTCGATATGAAAGCATGGTGTCTAACCTCCTTAACAGTTCAGTGTTAGTGAACCAGATAATAGTTGGTTCAATTTGGGAATTGTCTAGGCCTCCTTCGGTCTCATTCTCATTATCACCTTTAGCTTCCACCTGAAGGTGTTCTTGCACTACCTTTCAGCTCCTGTGAACTGAGACAGATACATAGTCTTAATACAGTTGACTTTCTCTTCAATCCTAAAACCTTTTCTTTTATTAGTTTCAGATTAGCTCTTATCTCGTATTCATAAACTAATTCAAAATTTCCAATATCAGTGGACTCACTTTGAACTGCATGAGGCAAATAAAGGAAATTCTAATCATTTATTCAAATCATGAGGATATTCATGACAATATGTCTTGATCATTTTGAGGGTTTGATGGAACCTCCTTTAAGCTCCTTGAGCCTGAGAGTGGGATGCTGAAGATTCTGCGTTATCCCAGACTGCTCATAACTTCTCAAACTTTTACACATAAAACTCGACATGACTAGATGTCCCTTGGCAATGCATAGCAAGTGAACAGGATTTGATTCCTGACCACAAGTTATCAACAACAGTTCTTGAGGGAATGGCCTTCGGAAACCAAGTAGTCACATCCATAAAAGTAAATATATACAGATGTCCTGCTTTTGTTTCCAGTAAGTATTCCACATGACCTATTAACATCCGACTAAATTGTTGTTCAAAAGTAGTTTATGAATTAATAGTGCCCATTTTATAAAACTTTGGTCCTTTTGGATACCCACATGTCCTGCCGTATGAGTTTTGCTATCCTTAAAATTTATGGAAAATATTCGAACAATACTGTTATCTGATGAACTACCACTCACTCTGATGCAACTCTGTGAGGAGGTCTCCACTTCCTTAATATAATCCCACTTTTCATATAGTAGCTTTCTATAACTCCCTTGGCTTCAACTTCAGCCTTGAGCTGACTGGGCTATTTAATTTTGGATCAATTGGCTGAGCCTGGATCAAAGAAGACTTAAAGAATTCCATTTGATTATTCAAAACCTCAAGGTTAGTTCCGATAAGCACATATATATCTATGGTGCCAATTTGTCCTCTGACAATGGAATTCGTTTAGCCATTTGTTGGACAATAATATATGCTGGAAAAATCTAGCCATTTGTTGGACAATAATATATGCTGGAAAAATTCCTGAAATCCTTTTCTTTAACTGCCCTGACTCTTTGAGCTCATTTGACCCTTTCAAAACTACTGGGAAAGCTACTAGCTTCATTACTGCTGAATCGTTGCCTGGGAATAGATCAACTCAGTCTAGAAATAAATTATGAACAACAGTTAAAATGTCTGGAACAGAAATTGTATCATGGGATGTAGTGCACATGATACAAAGGTATAGGTGCATGCACATTGTTAATATTGTTTATGAAAACTCAGACATTCACGTTACTATGCGTTGGAAATGTCATGCCTTACATTGACATAAGAGTTTGGGTGGCTCTTGTATCTCCAACTATCGGTTTACATGCCCCATTTAAGGAATGAGGAGTCAATTTTCCTTTTAACAAGAATTCCCTTCAACTATTAGGTACCTTGTTAACTTTCCCTGCACTCACAGTAGTGTTTATGTTTGATTTCGTAGCTGCTGTCAGAGTTACAACTTTGTTGTACCCTCAGTCACAACTTCTTTCTCAGTATTTTTTGTGTACCAATAAATTCCATGGAATTACTTTGCAACTTACAGCAATCCACACAAAGGTGTCCAACCTTGGTCTTTGCCAGCAAACTCTTTTCAGTTGCTATACAGTGTATATTTGGATCATTATTTATATTGTTTATTCCATCTTCAAAAATTGGTGGTCAAGGCGAATCATGAGTTTAACTACCATGTAAGGTGACTATAGAAGTTACAAACATGGAACTAAGTAGCCTGTGGCTGCTACAGAAGATATTGCTATGCAATACTCTTTATCTGCATGGAGGTAGGAAAGCCATGTGTTAATAGTCACTACTCCATGACATCTGATAAGGATTTATAACAGATGGAAATAATTGCAAAATGAACAGTATCCTTCATGCTTTTTCTTAACCCACGCTTCATGCTCTTTATGGAAAAACATTAAATAAAAAAAAAGCCAGTTCTGTTTATAGTCAAATAACAATAGTTCTGTTGTCAATGAGGTCATTGAACATTCCATGAAAACCAGACACTGTCAAATTTGGATGTCAAACATGTATTATACACTTAGCTATGCTTGTATTAATCTCTACATGTTTAAATGATTTCAGGACAGCATGTAGAGATTTGTACACCTGACAATATGGTCTTCTGACTATAATTCAAGAAGATAATATAAACTGTTCTGCACATGATCACAGACGAGTTTCTCTCATTTATAAAGCACATTCTTACTGCTTGTAGTTTTGAAATTATAGCTTCTTTAACTGTCCATTTGTTTTAGTTCAGAAGATATGTAGTGATAATTTCATATTGAATCTGTACCAGCTGAGTGCAATGCCTAATGAATAAAGGTATCTTCTAAATATATCTTTAATTAAATTAATATGCACCATATAAACCAAAGCAGAGTTTGAGTATAGTGAACACGTCCTACCTGAAATGAATCACAAAATCTCTGGTTTAGCATTCCTCTGATTCTTTGTCTAATTGATTAACACTAAATGCAAATAGCTGAGACTCTAGCATTGATCAATGCGGTACTCTATTGGGTAAAAACAAGGACTGCAGATGCTGGAAACCAGAGTCTAGATTAGAGTGGTGCTGGAAAAGCACAGCAGGTCAGGCAGCATCCGAGGAGCAGGAAAATCAACGTTGCGGGCAAAAGACGTTAATCAGGAATAGTTCAGTGGTACTCTTAATCATGACCTAGTTGCCCGAGAATATCTGTCTCCACGCCAACTGTATGTTTGCTATACATTAACAAATCCTCTAAACATATTAATATATTACACCAAACTTCATGCTTCCTTACCTTGACTATTAATCCTATACATGGCACCTTACTAAATGCCTTATGGAAATCCAGATAGATCACATCTACTAGTTCCCTTAATCTAATCGAGTAGCTACATCCCTATAAAACTACATGAAATTTGTTAAACCTGATATCCCTTTCATAAAATCGCTGACTTTGCCTGATCGTAATGTATTTTAAAAAAAATCACAATAAGTCTTCTAGAATAAGATTCCAGCACTTTGTTGATGACTGATGCCAGGCTAACTGACCTATACTCTCCTCTTTCCTTTCTCACTTCTTTCATGAAAAGTGGTGTTACATTTGCCAACTTTCAATTTGTTGGGATAGTTGCAGGATCTAAAATCATGGACAGAGCGCCCACAATCCCTGCTTTTTAAAAAAAATATTCATGGGATAAAGGACAGTTGACAGTGATTACATTATTACTGTCAGACTGGCTTTTAATTTCAGATATTTACTGAATTCAAATTTCACCATCTGCCTTGGTGGGATTTGAGTACATCTCCCCTGAACATTAGTATTGTTTTGAAGAAGTCAAATTGCATTCAAATCTCTCCATAGATGTTGCCAAACCTGCATGTTCTCCAGCATGTTATGTTTGTTTCTCCAGAACTCTGGATTACTAGTCTAGTGACATTACCACTATGCCATTACATCCCTTTGCTTTCGCTTTTAGAACACCTGGATGCAAAATAACCAGGTCCTGGGAATTTGGCAGATTTTAATTTCTTTATTTCTCCACTACTTTTTCTCTGGTGATGTTAATTTTCTCACTCATTGCAGGTTCCCCCCTATTTGTAGTGTGCAACTTGTGCCTTCGACTATAATGTCAGACACAAAGAACAGAATCTTTTTGGGGCCAGAATGCCTTCAGCTATGGGCAAAAATTTGGCAGAATTGCACAACTCTGGTGAGACCTATATCAACATCAAGAACAATGCTGAAGCAAGTTCAGGTCATTGAGGCAAGATCCTCGCTAGGGACTGGAGAACTCCATATTAAGGGCCTGTCAACGACTTTAATAAGTGCTCATTTCACCTCAATAATATGCAGCTTTCCAGTCTATTGCTAATCATGAGCAAACTAGACGCCTAGAATTCTTGACACGGAAAGCAGAATGAGTACCTGGTGACTTCAATATGTTGCCTGTCCCAAAGAACTTCCCCACTGGTACCAGGCAGGATCATGGGCACCAGCCATTCTTACCTCATGACCATGGACTTTAGCATCCACCATATGCCAGCCTCAGAGAACCACATCTGCAATCCACTTGCAGTACACTTTTGCAGTTAAATGCTTCACCTTGGGGTATTTTAATGCTGGAGCTCAGCTCATGGATTGGACCAGCTGCATCTCTGGCATGATCTTTGGCTGTCATAGTGTTCACTTACAGCCTACATGGTTGCTCAAAGCATTCCTGCCGTGCCTTTTCTTCTCAACCAAGGATATCAAGCTCATAGTAATGCAGTGTCATTTAGCACAATTATAAAGCCAAGAAGCTTTTAATGGTTGTAAGCAGTTCTTAGTCAAGGGGGTTAGCCTTCTGTCAGTATTAAGTCAAGGGCAGCCTCTGTTAGAGTTCAGAGACTTGGACACAGTTAGCTGCTCAGAGCAGGCAGAGTCAGGATCCTCTTCTTAGATGCAGTAAGAAGCTGAATATCAGGCAGGCCAGCACCTATTTTGACTTTTTCTGCCCTATTGTATACAATTTTCATGGATGTGTGTGTGAGGGGAGAAGAATGTGAGTGAAGTAGATGTTACTTCAGAGAGAGAACAGGTAGCACAAAGGCAAGCAGGGCTGTAGTGCCAGGGGTTGGGTGGGTGACAGCAAATATGAGAAAATGCTACTGACAATAGTAAGAGTGGTAGATCATGAGACTTGTTGGGAGGCAAATATAGTTGCATAGAGACAGAGGTATTGGGGAGAAACTGATGGCTCTTAGACTACAACAGCAAAGCAGGTAATGTACCTTTTCCTGCAATGCTAAGAGTTGAGACAACACATCTGGGTGGCAACCTTGGACCAAGCTGGCATGGTCTGGTGTCATAGAGTAATAGAGATGTACAGCATGGAAACAGACCCTTCGGTCCAACCCGTCCACGCCAACCAGATATCCCAATCTAGTCCCACCTGCCAGCACCCGGCCCATATCCCTCCAAACCCTTCCTATTCATATACCTATCCAAATGCCTCTTAAATGTTGCATTGTACCAGCCTCCACCACTTCCTCTGGCAGCTCATTCCATACACATACCAGCCTCTGCGCGAAAACGTTGCTCCTTAGGTCTCTTTTATATCTTTCTCTCTTACCCTAAACCTATGCTCTCTCGTTCTGGACTCCCCCACCCCAGGGAAAAGACTTTGTCTATTTATTCTATCCATGCCCTTCATGATTTTGTAAACCTCTATCAGGTCACCCCTCAACCTCCGATGCTCCTGGAAAAACAGCCCCAGCCTGTACAGCCTCTCACTATAGCTCAAATCCTCCAACCCTGGCAACAAACATTCTTGTAAATCTTTTCTGAACCCTTTAAAATTTCACATCTTTCTGATAGGAAGGAGACCAGATTTGCATGCAATATTCCATAAGGGGCCTAACCAATGTCCTGTACAGCCGCAACATGATCTCCCAACTCCTGTAATCAATACTCTGACCAATAAAAGAAAGCATACCAAACGCCTTCTTCACTATCCTATCTACCTGCGACTCCACTTTCAAGGAGCTATGAACCTGCACTCCAAGGTCTCTTTGTTCACCAACACTCCCTAGGACCTTATCATTAAGTGTATAAGTCCTGCTAAGATTTGCTTTCCCAAAATGCAGCACCCCGCACTTATCTGAATTAAACTCCATCTGCCACTTCTCAGCCCACTGGCCCATCTGACCAAGATCCTGTTGTATTCTGAGGTAACTCTCTTCGCTGTCCACTACACCTCCAATTTTGGTGTCATCTGCAAACTTACTAACTGTACCTCTTATACTCGCATCCAAATCATTTATGTAAATGACAAAAAGTAGAGGACCCTGCACCGATCCTTGTGGCACTCCACTGGTCACAGGCCTCCAGTCTGAAAAACAACCCTCCACCACCACCCGCTGTCTTCTACCTTCGAGTCAGTTCTGTATCCAAATGGTCAGTTCTCCCTGTATTCCGTGAGATCTAACCTTGCGAACCAGTCTCCCATGGGGAACCTTGTCGAGCGCCTTACTGAAACCCATATAGATCACATCAACCGCTCTGCCCTCGACAATCATCTTTGTTACTTCTTCAAAAAACTCAATCAAGTTTGTGAGACATGATTTCCCATGCACAAAGCCATGTTGACTATCCCTAATCAGCATTGGTAGCACATGTGGTGCTGTATTTTGGTACGGCAAACCAGGGGAAGGACTTAAGACACTTAATGGCAAAGTCTTGGGGAGTGTTGCCGAACAAAGACTTTGGAGTGCGGATTCATAATTCCTTAAAAGTGAAATCGCAAGTAGACAGGGCAGTGAAGGCGACATTTGATGTGCTTGCCTTTATTAGTCAGTGCATTAAGTATAGGAGTTGGGAGGTTATGTTGTAGATGTACGGGACATTGGTTAGGCCACTTTTGGAATACTGCATTCAATTCTGGTCTCCTTGCTATAGAAAAGATGTTGTTGAACTTGAAAGGATTCAGAAAAGATTTACAAGGATGTTGCCAGGGTTAGAGGGTTTGAGCTATAGGGAGAGGCTGAATAGGCTGGGGCTACTTTCCCTGGAGCATCAGAGGCTGAGGGTGTCCTTCTAAGGGTTTATAAAATCATGAGGGGCATGGATAGAATAAATTATCAAGGTCTTTTCACCAAGATAGAGAAGTCCAAAACTAGAGGGCATAGGTTTAAATTGAGAGGGGAAAGATTTAAAAAGGACCTGAGGGGCAACATTTTCATACAAAGGGTGGTACATATATAGTACGGAATGAACTGCCTGAGGAAGTGATGCAGGCTAATACAATTACAACATTTAAAAGGCACCTGTATGGGAAGGGTTGAGAGGGATATGGCAAAACAGACTTGATAAATTTAGGATGTTAGGTTGGCATGGGTAAGTTGGAACAAACATAGAACATAACAGCCCAGTACAGGCCCTTTGGCCCTCAATGTTGCGCTGCCCTGTCATACTAATCTGAAGCCCATCCCACCTACACTATTCCATGTACGTCCATTTGCCTGTCCAATGACGACTTAAATGCACTTAAACTTGGCGAATCTCCTACTGATGCAGGCAAAGCATTCCATACCCTTACTACTCTCTGAGTAAAGAAACTACCTCTGACATCTGTCTTATACCTATCTCCCCTCAGTTGTGTCCCCTCTTGTCTGCCATCCCCATACTTGGAAAAAGGCTCTCCCTGTCCACCCTATCTAACCCTCTGATTATCTTGTATGTCTCTATTAAGTCATCTCTCAACCTTCTTCTCTCTAACGAGAACAGCCTCAAGGCCCTCAGCCTTTCCACATAAGACATTCCTTCCATACCAGGCAACATCCTAGTAAATCTCCTCTGCACCCTTTCCAAAGCTTCCACATCCTTCTTATAATGTGGTGACCAGAACTGTACACAATACTCCAAGTGTGGCCGTACCAGAGCTTTGTACAGCTGCAGCATAACCTCCTGGCCCCAGAACTCAATCCCTCTATTAATAAAGGGCAAAACACTGTGTGCCTTCTTAACAACCCTGTCAATCTGGGTGGCAACTTTCAGGGATCTGTGTACATGGACACCGAGATCTCTCTGCTCATCTGCACTCCCAAGAATCTTACCATTAGTCCAGTACTTTGCATTCTGATTACTCCGGCCAAAGTGTATCACCTCACACTTGTCCACATTAAACTCCATTTGCCACCTCTCAGCCCAGCTCTGCATCCTATATCTCTCTGCAACCTACTGCATCCTTCGTCACTATCCACAACTCCACCGACCTTAGTGTCGCCTGCAAATTTACTAACCCACCCTTCTAAGCCCTCATCCAGGTCATTTATAAAAATGACAAACAGCAGTGGACCCAACACTGACCCTTGCAGTATGCCGCTAGTAACTGGACACCAAGATGAACATGTTCCATCAACTACAACCCTCTGTTTTCTTTCAGAAAGTCAATTACTAATCCAAATTGCTATGTCTCCCACAATCCCATTTCTCCGCATTTTGTATAATAGCCTACTGTGGGGAACCTTATCGAATGCCTTGCTGAAATCTATATACACTATATCAACCGGTTTACTCTCATCTACCTATTTGGTCACTTTGTCAAAAAACTCAATGAGATTCGTTAGGAATGACCTACGCTTCACAAAACAATGCTGACTGTCCTTGATCAGATTATTCTTTTCTAGATGGTTATAAATTCTAACTCTTATAACCTTTTCCAACACTTTACCAACAACTGAAGTGAGACTCACTGGTCTGTAATTACCAGGGTTGTCTCTACTACCATTTTTGAACAAAGGAACCACATTTGCTTTCCTTCAATCCTCAGGCACTATTCCTGTAGACAATGATGATTTGAAGATCAATGCCAAAGGCTCGGCAATCTCTTCCCTTGCTTTCCAGAGGATCCTAGGATAGATCCCATCCAGCCCAGGGGACTTGTCTATTTTCACACTCTGCAGTATTTCTAATACCTCTTCCTTGTGAACCTCAATCTCTTCCAGTCTAGATGCAAATATCTCTGTATCTTCCTCGCCAACATTTTCATTTTCTATAGTCTGTTTCTGTGCTGTATGACTATTGTGGTAGCGTGACATGAGCTCAAAACTTTGTCTGATGAAATTGACTGAAACTTAAAGTTGATCCTCTAAAGTCTGAAGAACATTGTCAGGAATATTGAGATCATCAGCATAAGATGGTGTATATATTAGTAGATTTTAGTATTCTTAACTCTTCAGACTCCAAAACAAGAAGCAGCTCGAGGGTCTATTGTTCTAATCAGTGAATAAATAGATCGCTTAAGTTTTGATAAAATGTTTTTAATAGTTTCATTTACGGATGGGTATAATCTCAGAATAAAGAGTTGCTGTTCCAAAACAGAGTCAGAGAAATTTCTTCTGAGGGTAGTGAATTTGTGGAACTTCTAATCTGGGAAATGGTAGGTAAGTGGAGTTGAGGGTTAGCAGATCAATAACAATCTAACTAAATAGCAGAGCACATTTGATGGGCTGAATGACCTGCCTCTGTTTCAATGTCTTGTGGTTTTATGACCGAAAAAAAAATTGACAATATTCATGGTCTGTCACTTTTCCACTTTTAGCAGCTGGTCACTGCCACCAAATAGCCATCATGACGAGTGTTTATGCCCATTTACAGCCAACAGTTCTATGCATTAGATATTGTTTCTTTACAACACTGACATTTTACAAGGTGACAATACCACAGGTCTAGAGTCTGACATCAGTGTTTGTTGATGCTACTGTACATTACACATACTGACTACATGAACTCCATTACACAGACTTACTCAAGTTGAGGTGGGTACCATTATGCCAGAATTCACATCTCATGATATCTTGTAATTGTACTGAATCTAAAACCCTGTCTGGTCTAACAAAGTGTGATAACAAAGTGTTCTATTGGCAAATAAATGGTAGTAAGGAGGAGAGTTAGATCAAGTGGAGTGAAATGCAGACATATGCTGTACTTGGACAGAAGATATTTTTACGTACAGTATTAAGACATCATGAATCATAGAACCACAGAATCCTTAGTGTGGAGGTAAGCCAGTCAGCCTATCGAGGCCACATTGACCACCACCACCACCCCTCAAACAGCATCCCACTCAGATCCTGAATAGGAGGGGTTGAGAGGGATATGGGCCAAATGCTGGCAAATGGAACCAGATTTATATAGGATATCTAGTTGGCACAGGCGAGCTGGATGGAACGGTCTGTTTCGTGCTGTATATTTTTATGACTCTATAATCCCCTACCATATCTCCATAACCCTGCCTTTTCCATGGGTAATCCAGCAGGACTGGGCAACTTAGCATGGCCAATCCTCTTAGCCCACACATCTTTGGGCTGTGGGAGGAAACCAGGGCCTCCAGAGGAAACCTATGCAGACCCAAAGGGAATGTTCAAACTCCATGCAGACAGTCACCTGAAGGTAGAATTGAACCTGGGTCCCCTGAGCTATGAGGGAGTACTGCTCCCTTCCATAAAGGAAGGAAACACTTAAGGTATTGTCACAGAAGTAGTAGTTGAGAAACAAGGTGGGCTAACAATTGACAAAGTTGTACTGGAAAGACTGGTTTAGTTAAAGTCACAGAGTCGTAGAGATGTACAGCATGGAAACAAACAATTTGGCATATTACCAAAGGTCTTGAAGGAAGTGAAAGGAAGTTTAGATCAGAGTGGTGCTGGAAAAGCACAGCCCTTCATCAAGGGCTTTTGCCCGAAATGTCGATTTTCCTGCTCCTCGGATGCTGCCTGACCTGCTGTGCTTTTCCAGCACCACTCTGATCTAAACTCTGGTTTCCAGCATCTGCAGTCCTCACTTTTGCCCGGAAGTGAAAGGAAGCCTGTCTGATTATCATGATTTGGAGATGCTGGTGTTGGACTGGGTGGACAAAGTTAAAAATCACACAACACCAGGTTATAGTCTAACAGGGGTTTATTTGGAAGCCCTGGCTTTCGGAGCATTGCTCCTTCATCAGGTTGTTGTGGAGTTTGAGATAGTAAGACACAGAATTTATAGCAGAAGTTTACAGTGTGATGCAACGGAAATTATATATTGAAAAAGACCTGGATTGTTTGTTAAGTCTCTCATCTTTTAGAATAACCATATTGGTTTCAGTTCTTTCATATGTAAATCCCAGAATGTTTTTTTAAAGTTACATTCTCAAGTGAACTTTAACAACAGGTGCTATGTCAGCCCAGATAATGCATCGAAGGTGTGAGGTGCCCTGTGTCCCAATGTTCAGACTGATTCTATTTCTAAAAAAGGGATTTACAGACTCTTACACGGATTCATGCAATTTTGAAGCAAAATAAAATGTCATTCTGCAAGTACAAATTTACCTCACAAACTTGTGTGTGTGTGTGTGGGGGGGGGGGGGGGGGTACGAGTGTCTGCGAGAATGTGTGTGTAAAGGACTATATGTCTGTGAGAGGGTGCGTGTGTGGGTGTGTACGTATGAAACGTTATCGCACTGCAAACTTTTGCTATAAATTCTGTGTCAGACAATCTCATACTCCACAACTACCTGATGAAGGAGCAGAGGTCTGAAAGCTAGTGCATCCAAATAAACCTGTTGGATTATAATCTAGTGTTGTGTGATTTTTTTTTGTAAATATATTTATTAGCAATTTTTTTTAACTTTACAAACATAAAATTATTGAAAAAAATCAATAACAAATACCAATATAATAAAAAGAAAAAAAATCACAAATTACAATACAACGACCGCAATTTCCCCCCCGACGTGATCGACGATGCCCTCCACCGCATCTCTTCCACTTCCCGATCCTCCGCCCTTGAACCCCGCCCCTCCAACCGCCACCAGGACAGAACCCCACTGGTCCTCACCTACCACCCCACTAACCTCCATGTACAGCGCATCATCCGCCGCCATTTCCGCCACCACCAAACGGACCCCACCACCAAGGATATATCTCCC
>NC_057710.1:76232342-76241108 GCF_004010195.1 Chiloscyllium plagiosum | reverse complement strand
CCTTCATAATTTTATATGTTTATACAAGATCCGCCCCCCTCATTCTTCTGAATTCCAATGACTATAATCCCAGTCTACTCAGCCTCTCCTCATAAGCCAATCCCCTCAACTCCGGAATCAACCTAGTGAACCTCCTCTGCACCCCCTCCAGTGCCAGTACATCCTTTCTTAATTAAGGAAACTAAATCTGCACACAGTACTCCAGGTCTGTCCTATCACCCTCACCTTGACCTTTTTCCACCTATCACATTTCCGACGCCCCTCCCCCAAGTCCCTCCTCCCTATCTTTTATCTTAGCCTGCTGGACAAACTTTCCTCATTCCTGAAGAAGGGCTAATGCCCGAAACGTCGATTCTCCTGTTCCCTAGATGCTGCCTGACCTGCTGCGCTTCTCCAGCAACACATTTCCATCTCTAACTACTAACCTACCCTATAATACAAAGCAAACCCGAACACTGTGCAAAGCAACACAAAAAAAGAAAGAAAAGCAAAATTAAAACAAAAAACCCCCACAGCTATGCTCGGCGCAAAGCTCCCAAACAAAGGAACGGGAGCATTGTACACATATGCATATTATCTCGGGAGACCGCCTCCAGGGCCCAGGGCTTGACAAATCTAATCATTCCACTTAAAAAATGCCTGAATCAAGATAACTGACAAATCTATATCCAAATAACTCAAGTAGGGCTGCCATGTCTTATAAAAATTGTCTGTTGTGTGGTGCACCATGTTTGTAAAAAAGTCCAAGGGAATGTGCTCCACAATTAATTTCTGCCATCCCAGCAAGCCCGGCAGGTTCTCAGACACCCAATTCATCAGAATATTCTTCCGGGCACAGTATACAAGAATATTAAATAGTTTCTTCCCATGCACGTCTAAATTTGGTAGACCTAAGAGGAGAGATATCAGGTCTACTTTGACTTCAGTCCTCAATACCCTCCCTATCTCTCCCGCCACAGCGCTCCAATAAACACGGAGCCTGTGGCATATCCAGAAGCAATGGGTAAGAGTACCTACACTTATTTTACATTTGGGGCACACTGAAAATGCCCCATTTTTAAACTTCGCCAGACTGTCTGGTGCCAGATGAGCCCTGTGCAGAACTTTTAACTGTGTAGCGCATGTCCTACTACAGATTGAGATCTTTTGAGTATTCTCCCATATGTTCTCCCATGTTTCAGAAGAGATGTCCACTCCAAGACCTCACATAACCGGTTAATATCCTGCCAGGCCCTGCCACCCAGCAGGCGATAGAGGGCACTAACCAAAAGGGTGCTTGTGGAACGTAGCAACAACCTCTCTGTATTGGGCTTCTAGGGCTTAGTGAGAAGTGTAGTCTTCTTCTGGGTGAAATCCCTAACCTGAAAAAAAAGGAAAAGATCTCTGCTGGGCAACCCGTATTTGCGGCTTATTGCTCAAAAGACATCATAACCTCCCCCTCAAACAAGTCTCCCAAACCAGAAATTCCGCTCGCTGCCCATAGTTTGAACCCCGAGTCCATCATCCCTGGTCAGAACCCTGGCATGCCAACTATAGGCGTAAGTGGCGAAGTCTTGCATAAACAACCCTCACTCTGATGCATCGCCCTCCAAGCCTTGGCTGTACTAATGACAATGGGGTTCCGGCAGTGGTCCATAACGGTCCTCATCTTGAAATCCTCAGTGCTTGGAGCCTCCTGTGATGTTTCCTCCGGCATTTATAGTGATTTATATCTGTCGCTTCCGGTTGTCAGTTCCAGCTGTCCGCTGTAGTGACCGGTATATTGGGTCCAGGCCAATGTGCTTATTGATTGAATCAGTGGATGAGTACCATGCCTCTAGGAATTCCCTGGCTGTTCTCTGTTTGGCTTGTCCTATAATAGTAGTGTTGTCCCAGTCGAACTCATGTTGCTTGTCATCTGCGTGTGTGGCTACTAAGGATAGCTGGTCATGTCGTTTCGTGGCTAGTTGGTGTTCATGGATGCGGATCGTTAGCTGTCTTGTTTGTCCAACGGCACACTCATGGGCTCACCCATCTCTGGACTCATAACAGAAGCGGTAATGCAAAGGTTAGAACAAACAGTCTTACCGCAAATTCAACCCAAACTCTGGGTCAGATATGTAGATGATACCTTTGTAATCATTAAAAACACACACCAGATCATCAACGCCACACTCACAGGAATCCGATTCACTAGAGTGGAAGAAAAGGACAACCAACTCCCATTCCTAGACGTGATGGTACCAAGAACACCGAACAGAGAATTCACCACAAAGGTATACAGGAAAGCCACACACACAGACCAAGTCCTAAACTACCAAAGCAACCACCCCAGCACACACAAAAGAAGTTGCATCAAGACACTGTTCAACAGGGCCACAACACACTGTAGTACACCAGAACTGCAAAAAGAGGAAGAAGAACACCTATACAACGTATTTGCCAAAAACGGATACCCCCGCAATTTCATCAACAGATGCCTAAGGGAAAGACAACGGAATGAAGACATGCCACAACCCAAAGGACTAGCCACACTACCATACATCAAAAATATTTCTGAACTGACAGCCAGACTACTGCGACCACTAGGACTCATAACAGCACACAAACCAACAGCCACTCTCAGACAACAACTCACCAGGACGAAGGACCCGATACCCAGCATGAGCAAAACTAATGTAGTGTACAAAGTCCTATGCAAAGACTGCACAAAACACTACATAGGACAAACCTGCATCTACCAAACTTTCAAGCAGCACATAGCAAATTGTAGACTTAACATGGTTTCTTATATTCCCTCTTTGTTTGGATTAATTGTCTAACATCTGAATGGAGTGTTCACGTGAGGGGAGATTTGCCTAGTCCAAAGGCTATAGTGCAAGGTAATGTGATGGATAATGGTGACCAGAGTGTGATAGGAAGGAACAGAATATACAAATGTAAAACTGCATCAATAAGAGTAGTCAAAAATGGTAAAAAGACAGATCTAAAGGCACTTTATCTTAATACTCTCAGAAGGAGGCAGAAAAGGAGGTGAGGACCCCTCTATCAATAAAGGATCAGTTCAGTACAATAAGGAGAAATGATCTTGGATCAGAAGATGAAGATATAGAATCAGATTAAGATGAGATTTTTAAAAAAGTCTGAAAAAGATGTAAAGATGTCCTCCCACAGTCCAAATATGTGCAGGTCAGGTGAATTGGCCATGCTAAATTGCCCGTAGTGTTAGGTTAAAGGGGTAAATGTAGGGGTATGGGTGGGGGTGGGTTGCGCTTCGGCAGGTCGGTGTGGACTTGTTGGGCCAAAGGGCCTGTTTCCACACTGTAAGTAATCTAATCTAATCTAGTGTGGGCAGCTCACACATAACAACAGCTAATAGTAGAACAGAGTACACATCAAGAAATAATACGGACTGACAAAACAGTACCATGAAAATCTTGGATGATTTTCATTGTAACGTTAATAGGAACAATCAAATTAGCAAAGTAGCCCACAGGACAAGTTAATAGAGTATATTTTGAATAATTAATTTGAACAATGCAAGGAGCAGTTGGTATGAACTACAGCATACTGAGGGGAAGGCAGAGTGAGTTACAGTTGTAAATTGTGGAATGTGTGACATGTTAGAAGCTATTAGAAAACTGCCAGTGTTACACCTTTGTTTAAAAATAGAAAGAAATGAAAACAAGTAATTGTCGGCCCATTAGCTTAGCAGTTGTTACTGGGAAAACTTTAAACTCTATGTTATATAGGATGCAATAATAGAACATTTAGAAGTACAAAATATGATCAAGCAGAACCAGCATGGCGGAAATCATGCCTGAAAAATTTCCTATAATTCTTTAAGGTGGTGACAAGCAGGATAAAGGGAAGCTGTAGGTATAACATATTTGGATCCCAGAGGGTGTCTGGTAAGGTGCCACATGTTGTCCACCACACCACCAATTTTGGTGTCATCTGCAATCATACTAACCATACTTCACATTCAAATCATTTATATAAATGACAAAAAGCAGTGGACCCAGCACTAATCCTTGTGGCACACCAGTGGTCACAGGCCTCCTGTCTAAAAAGGAACCCTCCATAACCACCCTCAGTCTTCAACCAAATCACTAGTTCTCCCTGTATTCCATGTGATCTAACCTTGCTAATTAGTCTACCACACGGAAACATGTTGGACACCTTACTAAAGTCCATATAGATCATATCCACCACTCTGCCGTCATCAATCCTCTTTGTTACTTTAAAAAAACTCAATTAAGTTTGCGAAACAAATTCCCATGCATAAAGCTAAATAGAACGTTAGCTATTAGTTCAAAAGCAATGGAATGTAAAAGTAGGACGCTTTGCGAAAACTAAACAAGATACTAATCAGACCATAGCTGGAATATAGTGAACAGTTTTGGGCACCTGAATGGTTTACTTCTGCTCCTATGTCTTATGGTTTTACTTTCTCGGGACTTTACCAGATAACACAAGTAATGCAAAACCTCACAGTAAAATACTATTTATGCAAAAGTGGTTATAATATGATGTAATTCAGCTAGAGTGAGAAATATACATTTGCAATTCGTGTCTTAACTTAAATAAATGCAATTACAAGGATATGAATGGACTAAAGTAGAGCAGGTAAATAAGTTAATGAATAAAATGGTTTCGAATCAGCAGCAGACAATTAAGGAAATAATTTCAAATGCTAAACAAATATATATTCAATTGACAAAAGACTCTTATAGTAGAATAAACAAATTAAGAAGTTAAAGGCAGCATCAACTATAAGAAAAGGCATGCAGTGCTGCAAAGTAGGAAGCCTGGAGAGTGAGAAAATTTTAGAAAACCAGCCAAGAATGACTAAAACATGAAAAGAGGGAGAAATTGGAATATAAGAAAAAAAACTCCCAAGAAATAGAAGGCAATAAAAGTTTAGGTTTATACCATCAGAGAATCCCTACAATTCCAGCTAACATTCCATTTAGCTTTGTGCATAAGAAATTGTGTCTCTTAAACTTAATTGAGTTTTGATGAAAGCAGCGTGGTGGATATGATCTTTATGGACTTTAGTAAGGCATTCAATAAGGTTCCGCATGGTAGCCTAATTAGCAAGGTTAGATCACATGGAATACAGGGAAAACTGGAAAATAGGCCATTCAAGTCATCAAGTCCGTACCAATCTCCTGAAGAACCTTCTACCCAGACCCAGCCCCCCACTCTATCACCGTATCCCTACATTTACTATGGCTAATCCACCTAGCCTACACATCCCTGAGCATCGTAGACAATTCAGCATGGCCAATTCATCTAAACTACAAAATTTTGTAGTGTGGGAGAAAACTTGAAAACCCGGAAGAAACCATGCATTGATGGGGAGAACATGCAAACTCCACACAGTCTGAGGTCAAACGACACTAGACTATAGTCCAAACAGGTTTACTTGAAATCATAAGCTTTCGGAGCACTGTCCCTTCAAAGTGAAGCAAAGCATACAGGCACAGAATTTATTAGCAGTGAGATCAAAAGATCATACAAATGGTGTGAGTGGAATGTTGAATAATAAGTCTCCACAGATGACTAAAAGTGTTGGACAGTTTGAGTGAAGCATCAATAACTGAATATTAAGTGAAGGGAACAACCTATAATCCAATTAATTGAGGCAGAGATAATACAAAAAATTAAAATTAAGTGCTGGATTATAGGTCATTCTCTTCATTTGCTATTCAGCTGTTGACACTTTATTCACACCATCTGACATTTTTGATCAGCTGCAAAGGCTTATTACTTGACGCTCCATTCACACTATTTGCATGATGTTTTGATCTCTCTGCTCATTGATCTCTTTGCCTATAAAGTCTATGCCTATATACTTTTCTTCACTTCACCTGACAAAGGGGCAGCGCTCCAAAAGCTTATTGGAAAGGGAAAGGCTGGTAGATGTAGGGAAAGTTGGATGACTAGAGAAATTGAAGTTTTGGTTAAGGAAAAGAAGGAAGCATATGTCAGGTAAAGACAGGAGAGATTGAACGAATCCTTAGAGTATAAAGACAGTAGAAGTATACTTAAGAGGGACATCAGGAGGACAAAAAGGGGACATGAGATAGCTTTGGCAAATAGAGTTAAGGAGAATCCAAAGGAATTTTATAAATAGATTAAGGACAAAAAGATAACTCGGGAGAGAATAGGGTGCCTCAAAGCGTATGTGTGGAGATGCAGGAGATGGGGGAGATACTAAAGGAGTATTTTGCATCAGTGTTTAATGGAGAAGGACATGGAAGATAATGAATGTGGGGAAATAGATGGTGACATCTTTAAAAATATATTACAGATTGAATTAACAACACGGATCATATGTGCTCTGTCTCAATCCTTTCCGTTTTTGTTATGTCTATAAGGAATCCAAAATCAATCATCCATGCTTTGTCTGACACTTGGCTACACAATTCATTCTTTTATTTAAGAAAAATAATGATTTCAGGCATCAAATCCAAAACTCTTTGCTGGATCTTCCTGAACTTAACCACATTACATCAACATGGAGCACTACCTTACCATAGGCAGCAGTGAGTTCAATGAGTCAACAGCATCAAGTTCCTAAAAGTGACGATAACTAACAATCTGTCCTGGAACTCCTGCGTAGATGTGATGGTCAAGGAGGCATAACGCCCCTTCTTCTTTAGGCGGTGTAGTAAATTCAGCATGTCCATAAGGACCCTCATCAACTTTTACAGATGCACCATACAAAGCATTCTATCCAGATGCATAACAGCATGGTTTATTCAGAACCATAAGAAACTACAGAGTTGAGTGCACAGCTCAATTATCAGGCAAGCCAACGTCCCATCCATAGATCTCCACTTACATTTCTTGCTGCCACAGAAATGCTGCCAACATCAAAGTCCCTCCCATCCCAGTAATGCTCTCTTCCAAACTCTTCCATCAAAAAGATACAGAAGCTTGAACACAAGCAGCAACAGGTTCAAGAGCAGCTTTTTCCCTGCTGTTATTAGACTGCTGAATTGACCTCTCTGACTTCAAATAATGTTGATCTTGCTTTGTGCAGCTATATATCTTGTTCTGTCTAAGCATCCTGTGATCTCTATATCCTTCTTTGCTATTATCTGCCTGTACTGCTCACAAAACAAAACTTTTCACTGTACTTAGGTACATGTGACTACAATAAATAAATCAAATAAATCAATAAATAAATACAGATTAGAACAAATGACACTGAAGGGCTCTTGTTCTTGGTTAAATCGGGTTTTTAATCTTAATAACCATTTTCATTACATGAGAAATGTCTACAATTTTACTTACTAATGCCAGCTGGCGGACGGTAAAGTGCTAGTTGATTAAAAAGTAGGGAAATTGAGATAATTTCTTCAAAATGTAACAAAGCCAGAATTGCATCATTAGTTGTCGTGGAAATCAGTTTCTATATAGGAATGTTGTTCTCATGTGCATACGTTTTGCGTTTGTTGTAGATATACTCACTCCTGTTCTCTTTTAAGGATGAGGACAGCGTGTTTAATTGTCATGTCTTTAAAAACCATATGCACCAAAACAATCAGCTGTGCTGTGACAGTCATGTTGATGGGTTCATTGAACTACAGTGAGAAGCATTCACAGTCCTTCAGGTCCTGCTACAGCTGCTGAAAGATGCCTTTGGACCAATATTCTACTTATTCTTGCACCAAGCTATATGCTTGGATTGCCATTATTATTTCTTCTTTCTTTTTAAAGTCTTAAAAAATCGTCAGCCTTCATCTGTGAATGCATTTTTCATTAAACAGAAAAATGCAAAATTATAGAGCCACAGAGTCAGAGAGATGTACAGCATGGAAACAGACACTTCGGTCCAATTCGTCCATGTTGACCAGATATCACAACCAATCTAGTCCCATCTGCCAGCACCCAGCCCATATCCCTCCAAACTCTTCCTATTCATATACCCATCCAGATGTCTTTTAAATGTTGCAATTGTACCAGCCTCCACCACTTCCCCAGGCCCATTATGTTTCATTGCAGGCCTTAGCTTCAGATGCAGGTCTGATAAATAGCATTCAACTTCTCAACTTTCTTCGTCTGAAGCATACTGTTCTACCTTTGAATCTACTGTGCATCACTGTGTAGTGTTGTTACAATTCCCCTTTTTACTTATTGATATATTTTGGAAAGATAGAAAGCAAACCAATCTTTTTATAGCTGTGAACAGAAATTAATTTTCCCATTCTCCCTGGAAACTGTACATTTTTAGTTATTTTTAGATGATCCACGTTCATCACTTATCATTACTACTTCTCTTCAGTTCAGGACATCACTCCTCCAATGGTCATGCTGTAGGTACGCACTGTTATTCTTCATATTTTGAAAGAAAGAACTGAAAGCGGCAGGTAATAATAAACGTAGAGTCATACAGCATGGAAACAGATCCTTCGGTCCAACTAGTCCGCACCTACTATGTTTGCAAACTAAAGTAGTCCCACCTGCCTGCACTTGCTCCTCCAAATCTTTGCTATTCATGAACTCATCCAAAATGTCTTTTAAATTGTACCTGTATCCATCATTTCCTGTAACGGTTCATTCCACTTATGAACCACTCATTGTAAAAATGTTGCCCCCATATAGAGTCATAGAGATGTACAGCATGGAAACAGACCCTTCGGTCCAACCCATCCATGCCGACCAGGTATCCAAAATCAATCTAGTCCCACCTGCCAGCACCCAGCCCATATCCCTCCAAACCCTTCCTATTCGTATACCTATCCTCTTAAATGTTGCAATTGTACCAGCCTC
>NC_057710.1:76160288-76231842 GCF_004010195.1 Chiloscyllium plagiosum | reverse complement strand
ATGAGATCCTTCCCATAACAGGGCAATCAGAATTGCACGCAGTACTCCAGAAGAGGCCTCACCAACTTCCTGTACAACCTCAGCATGACATGTCAACTCCTATACTCAAGGGTGTGAGCAATAAAGGCAAGCGTGCTAAACCACCCATTCTTCCTGTGACATAAATTTCAAACAATCATTTACATAAACCCTCAGGTCTCTCTGTTCTACAGCACCTTCAAAACACCGTTCATACGCTTTTCTCTTGCCTGCTTCATAGTCTTCCATCATTGCAAACCTCATTATTTTCCGCTTCACTATCTATTTTCTTCCTACTCTTCAGACCTCTACAATATATTTACTACGTGACATTTCCATGCAGTTCTCCTTCTGCTAATGCTCCAATAAACACAATTTCAGTTTAGAAACAAGGGTAGAATGAATAATTTTAGAATAGGGAGGAATGAAAATTGTGCAAGTTGAATTACATTTAACTGTTCTAGTCCAGTGAATCTTCACTCTGATCCCAGTTCACCTCAAGGCTATGCATGCTGTTGATCTACCATCTCCGAGAAAAATCAACTAGTACATTATCTGCAAACACATGCAAATATAAACATACTTAAAAATCACGAGATACATCTGCCAGAGTGCAAAATTTCAGAATGGTATAGCATCTGTTGCAGGTTATGACGAATCTGATTCCAACTGACTGTCCTTGCAGTGCATTTCAGATCTTAACAATTTAGTGCCACTTCTGGTCCCTTTGCCAATTACCTTACAATTGCATCTTCTGATGACTTCACCTAACAGAAATATATTCTCATATATACTTTATAACAAATCTGTTGAAGACTTTGAACACTTCAATCAAGTTTTCCCTGAATCTTCTGTAATCTAAAAAGAACCATCATGCCAGCGACGTCTTCCACACCTCGGGTACCATCCAAATATATTTCCTTTCAACCTCTTTTAATGCTTTGACCCCTTCCTAATAGGGACACTGATAGCATGACTACGCCATTATCCAATATTTTGTGATGCCTCCAGGTGTTACTGTCAAATCTCCCTTAGACTCACTTCATTCTCAAATGTGAAGGCATAGTTCTGGAATAGACAAAACTTGGTTGTCTTTTAACTAAATCTGTTTTGACTAATAAAACATATACTTTCCTTAGGTTATGTTTGAGAAAAGCAGAGCTTTTCTTTCTCCGAGCTTAGAAAGATGTTTTCTATTACCATTACCATGAATTACACCAGTTTGGCTATTGATGAATGCTTTCTTCTGATATTCAACACTGCTAACCTGGTTTCTTTTATCTAAATTTTGTCTTAAAGGAAAACAGTACCCTGATGTTAGGACTCCTGATTTCCAGATTATTATTGCTAGGATAACTATCTTTCAGAGGAGGTGAATTCAAAAACGTGTCAAAAACAGGCTTCTCAGTTGAAAATGCTTTGAATGCTCAAAATTTTGTGGTATTCTGATGCCAGGAAAGACTGACATGCAATGCAAGTTTAAATTCAAGAAATTGATGTTAACGCAGACTATGGGAGACTGATATTTAAATGTTGTTACTGACAAACCACGAGACTACTAATATAAGATTAGGTGTTAGTCCATTCAACCCCTTGAGAGCCTTTTCTCTCAAACAATTAGAGCATGGCCACTCTATTTCTTAACTCCATCTAACTACCTTTCTTCTATATCTTTAATACCCTGTCAAAGAAAAAAAAGTATCAATCTCTGCTTTGAAATTATCAATTGACCTAGAATCATTAGTTTGTCAGAATTCTATTAAACTTTGGATGAAATGTGATTCCTGTCCACAACTGAATTGCAAAGTTCTGAATTTAAGATTGTAGGAATGGTTAATTTCCATCTATCTTACCAATTTCAAAATTTTCTTTTAATTCCCAGCATCTCCAGCTTGTCTATGTAATTGAAGTTCCTCACCCCTGGAATCACTACACCCTCCCTAAAGTCTTCACATCCTTCCTAAAAATGTGCCCAGATAAGATACAATACTCCTGTATTGAACATGAATGAACTGGTGTTTTAATAATATTTAACATGACTTACTCGGCTTTTACTATTACTAACACTACTATTACTAAAGCCTAAGAAGCCATGTGCTTTATGAACTGCTCTCTCGAGCTATCCTGCACCTTTAATAATTCGTAAATATTTACACTAAGGCCCTCTGTTTCGGCACTCCGTTTAGAATTGTACACTTCAGTTTGTGTTGTTTCTCAGAGTTCTTCCTACCAAAGTAAATCACCTCACATTCTCACGTGTGCAACTCCATCTGCCATTTGTCGGTGCTTTCCATCAGCATTTGTCTTTCTGTAGCTCTTTTTTTCCTTCTCATAGATCATAATTCTTCCAAATTTTATAATTCTTGCCAAGATTGATATTGTGCCCTCTACAGCAAAGTCTAATGTGAATATATGAAGAAAAGCAAAATCCAACACAGAGCCCTGTGGAACTCAACCATAAATCTCATTTGTCACAAAGCGAGTACCTTTTCTTTCCCTAAAAGCTGTCCTTGATCTTTTTCAAAGGGGTAATAAACCAGACCGGGCTCCAATCGGTCTGGTTTGGTACAGAGATGAAAAGGATTTTGAGAGGCCTTTCATTTACATGTAAGCAGATGCGTTTTCAGGCCAAAGTGGTCATGTTTTAGAAGTGACCTGTATAAAGAAAGGGGGGGGGGGGGGTGGTCAGCTATCTAGCTAGCTGAGCTGAACAATTTTAGTTCAGTCTTGAACCTACGAGGAGTTCAACAGGGAACTGTGTGGAAACTCTCTTTTCTGTCCTTCAACTTCAACGTGTGAGGAGTTTGCTTATTGGGACTGTTGTGTATATTTGGAACAACATAATTAAGTCTAGTTGGATAGGTTGAATTCTGTAGGGGTTCTTTATTCTGTTCTTTGTGTTTCATTGTGCAATTTTGTGAATAAAGTTTTGTCTGTTTTGAAATCTAGTAGTCAACCTAGCTAACTTAATCCAGGTAATTTTCACTGTACACTTACCAAAACAAATTGTAAAGTTATGGAATGAGCTGCCTGCTTAAGATCGTTTTGAGTGGTCTGGCTTTGTCTGTAACACCTTCCAGTTCAAATGTAACCATTGACCACTAGGCCAGGACATTTACCAACAGAATGAAGAATAACAGTAACTGCATGGGGACACCACCAAGGCATACAAGACTTGTTGCCCTTGATCGGGTGGCAATGAGCTGCATTCTTGTCCATGTGCTGTAGATCCACAATGCCCATAGGGAGGAAATTCCAAGATTCTGAACAAACAGTAGTGAAGGAATAGAGATTTATTTCCAAAGCAGGATGGTGAGTGGCTTGGAAGGAACTTTCAGGTAGTAGTATTCCCATGTATCTGCTACTTTTATCCTTCTTTATATAGTAAATATCTTGCGTTTGGAAAGTGCTGTCTAAGGATCTTTGGTGAATTTCTGTAGAGTACTTCGTAAATAATTTGCAATGCTGCTACTGAACATCGGTGGTGGAGGGAGTGGATGCTTGTGGATGTGGTGTCAATCAAGCAGGTTGCTTTGTCCTGAATGGTGTCAAACTTCTTGAATGTTGTTGGAGGTGCACTCATCCAGGCTGTGGCATTATAGCATCACAGTCCTGATTTGTAGTTTGATGATAGTTCACACACTTTGGAGGGTCCGGAGATGAATTACTCTCCTCTGGGAGTATTTCTAGCCTCTGACCTGCTGTTATAACTTTCTGCGTATATATGGTGAGTCCAGATAAGTTTCTGCTCAATGGTAACCTCCAGGGTGTTGACAGTGGGGGATTCAGCAATGGTAACAATGAATGTCAAGGGGTGATGGTTAGATTGGTGACGGTCATTGGTGACGGTCATTGCCTGTCCAAACCTGGATATTATCTAGGTCTTGTTTCTTTTGAACAGGGACTGCTTCAGCATTTGAGGAGTCGTGAACGCTGCTGGACATTGTGCCATCATCAGCAAACATCCTCACATCTGATGTTATGGTGGAAGGAAAGTCACTGAAGCAGCTGAAGATGGTTGGGCCTTTGATATTACCCTAAGGAACTCCTGCAGAGCTGTCCTGGTGTTAAGATGGCTGACCTCCAATTACTACAACCATTTTCTTATGTGCCATATATGACTCTAACCAGCAGAGAACTTGCCTTTGATTCCCATTTACTCTGGTTTTAGGAAAGCTCCTTGATGCCACATTCGATCAAATACAATTTTGATATCAAGGGTAGTCACTCTTAACTCACCTCTGAAATTCAGCACTTTTGTCCATATATGAACCAGGTTCAATAAAGAGTGAAGGAGATCATGCTGGGTACAGCATCTAACATTCCAGGAGTACCATCAGTCAGACCTAAGAATGTGGCGTCAACCTGGTGAAGCTACAAAACAGGATTACTTGTGTGACAAGTAGTATATACAGCAAGTGACAGACAGAGCTAAGTGATGCCACAACCAGCAAATCAGATATAAGCAAATCAGTCCTGGCACATACACTTGGGAGTATGATTGCTTATATTTTAAAATAAAGTATGCATAAATAGCCAATTACTGAAAATCAAAACTTCCAGGAAAATAGTAAAGAAGCATCTTTTAGCACCACTATTATTGGTTTTGCATCGAGTCTCGCTGCTGTGCTAAACTTTTCATCTAATACAAGCATGAAAGTCAATCACGCTCAGAGATCAATGAAGAAAGGATAGGACAACAAGTGCTTATTCAGAATACCAGTATTTGAAATCCATATGTTCAATATCCAGAAGTGAGATTTGTACTGCACTACCTGGCAAAAGCAATTCTTTCTGCCAATGTAAGTGAAAGATGAAAAATCTGATCAGCAATGTTAGAAGTATGACTTCTTTGTTAACTCATGGAGCTGGCAACAATTAATCTTTAAAATTAGCTTGCCTTATAAACAAAGGCAGCAAGCAAATGCTGCTCTGAATTTTTTTTACTTCAACGCAATGCCAGTAAATTTTATAAGTTGGATATGAGATCATCAGTAATTTGTGCCAAATGTACTAAATTGTATTAAAACATGAGGCGATGTTTATGTCTAACCACATTTGGCCTCCGGATTAAAGTTAGATTTGGGAGCTATGCAAAAGCAAATTATACTAAGGGATGTTAAAATTTGTTTGTATCTAATTGTGCTAATGATGCCAGCATCAAAATTATTTAGCATATCTTAATTTAATTCTGACAAACAGAAAAGCATTACACTTTGTTAGTATCAGTTCAACCCAATTGTAATTCCTCATAAATACTTACACACTGATATTTAATGGTTAAAATAACTCAATTATTTATTTAATATATATCCTTAGAGATGGAAGGATATATTGTCTTTTTTATTCATATATAGTATATAATAGATCTTTAAAAACCTGTGCAAGTTTCAATGTATAAAGCACACATTAATTAATAATTCTATTGTTCAATACGGAAGTATGATAGAGAACCTGCTGCTCAGACAGAGGCTATTCAACCCAATTTAACGCTCCACAAAAGCTTGCTTCTATCCTACTTCATTAAATCCACTTGTGCGTTGTTCCTTTTTGTTCTCCATCACGTACATCCCTAGCTTTTTGTTTAAAGGGATAGGAACAGATGTACAGATGAAATAGATGTAGACTATTTAGGTACTCAAGCATGCTCTACCATTCAATGAGAACATGGTTCAACTGTAAAGTAACTCCTCCTACTTTACCTCACAACCACTTCTGGGGATTTGATGCTTCTAAATATAAAGGCCAGCATTTTATTAATCTTTTTTATTTTCAGTATATTGTGTACCATATTGCCAAAAGACATCCGCTGTTTCTAACTCTTTGTTACTTAGAATAGGGTTCAGTCTTTTTTTAAAATGTGCAGAGTAGATTATTTCATGTTTACCCACACTGAAATCTGTCAGTTTTGTCTATTCATTTAATCGACCAATATGTCTTTGTAATTTTATGGCTCCATCTATATTGCTTACAAGTCCACCTATCTGACACATTAGCAAACTGAATTATGTGGCTCTCTCTTATGAACAAATATAAATAATTGAGTTATCTCCAATAGAGATCCTGACAGGACACTACTTGTCAGATCCTATCAATTAGAATGCTTGCTTATTATTCCTGTCACTTATACTCAGCAATTTTCCTAAACAAGGTCAATAGCTTGTCTTCAATTACACACACTTTTATTTTAGTTAAGAGTCTCTTATGAGGAACATCATGGATTTTAAGAGGAATTTGATGAAAATAACCTCCATAGATATTCCCCTATCCATTAATTTGCTTTCGTCTGGTTCACGTCTTTACCTTCCTCTCACATCCCATTTTGAATGTTGCGTCCAGTCTCTTACACTTGTTTCATTGGAGATGTATAAGGTTTTACATTTCATGAAAAATATTTCACCTCCCTCCTGAGGCCTTTCAATAGAGATCTTTGATCAGAATATCACCTCTACTGACTTCAGAATTATCTCTTCACACACAATTAACACCCCCTCGTTTAGATGCTTCAATCAGCACAATTACACCGAGTCATTGCTATAATCTCCAATTTTGTGCTGTTTTATCCATCCTTCTGTGATAGTATATCAAACCGACTGAATGCTGGCCAGGATGCACACAAGGTACTGGTTATTCTACACAAATATTGATTGTAATAAAGATATAGTGTTCATGTATATATCTCAATCAGCTGTTTATTCTAAGTAACAAGGATGGATAGACTTCTTGCAATTCTATATCATGACACACTCATACTATTTCTGATAAGTTTAGTTAGTAAATTTAAAAATTGCCCCGAATCTAGACAGCTAAAATGACCTGCAGATACCCATCAGTCAGTTCTTTCTTTTATACTGATACCATTCTAAGTTCCTTATTTTACTTCTTCCCTCAGCTGCTCATGTACCCTTAATTCTGGGCTTTCTGCTTGAAGCCTGCTTTTGAATTGTTAATTGAAAATGCAACTCCACATCAATAACTCTTAGATCTATGTTCCCTTGCTTTGGACTCTCCAAATGGTGCCTATTGTCACGCACTCATGCTCTTTAGCCTTGTCCCATACCCTATCATTTCTGTGCTCTCTTGCTTCCAGGTTCTTCAAAGTGCTAAATGTGTTTGGGACTATCACTTTTTGATTTCATAACCTCAGATGTTTGATAATTAAACATAAGTACTGAAACACTCTTCTCCTATACATCACCATAGCAAAAAATATTATTTTTAGTGATTTGACTAACCACATTATTCATTTTTCTGCTTTTCTTTTTCCAATATTTTAAATGTTTGTTTCCCAATTTCAGATCCTTTTCAATCCAGGTTATATTTTTGAGGAAGTATTTCCACTCTTTACTCAATTGTAGTATTCTGGCCAGGAGGCAGAGGTAAACACTTCAAAAATTGATAAACTGTGATTCAAGAGAAAAAAGTAGGCATGTAGAAATAGGAGTAGGCCATCAGCCCACAAACCTGCTCCACCATAGTTGGTCATTTATTTCAATGCTATTTTTCTGCCCAATCCTCATATCCTTTCACGTCATTAGTATCTCGACGTATCAAATCTGTCTTTAACAAATTCTATGACTGAGCTTCCATGGACTTCCAAAGATTCATCACCCTCTGAGTGAAGAGATTTCTTCTCATATTAGTTCTAAATAGCTTGGCCCCCTTATTCCAGATCTCTCATCCACGGAAATGTCCTTTCTGCATCTCCCCTGTCTAGCACCTAAAAAAATTTAAGTTTTCATTATGTCATCTCTTATTCTTTAAATTCCAGAGGATACAGGCCCAATCCCCTCAATTTCTGCCTTGTAGATAGTGGACAGGCTTTGTGGAGTTAGGTGGTGATTTATTAACTGCATAATTCCCAGTCTCTGACCTGATCTTGTAGCCACAGCATTGGAATGACTGGTCCAGTTCAGTTTCTGGTCAATGGCAATGTTCAGGATTTGCACAATGATAACGCATTAAATGGAAAAAAGGGATGATTTAATTCTCCTTTGTCAGAAATGGTCATTGCATTTGTTCAGTATGAATGTTGTTTGCCATCTATCTACTTAAACCTGAATCTTACCCAGGTCTTCCTACATGTAGGCACAGATTGTTTTATTGTTCAAGGAATTGTTTACTTAACCTAAAAACTGTGCAATCTTTAAGGAGTATCCTTACTTCTGACATAATGATGGAAGGAATGCTACTGATGAAGGAGCTGGAGATCAACTTACAGGTGGCACTGCCAGTGATGTCCTGAGACTGAGATCATCAGCCCCCTGCATTGATACATTGAGTGAATGTGGGCAAGAATGCTGAATAGTTGGGCAGGATATAATGAGTGAAAGCTATTGAGTAAAGATGCTGTGAGCATAATGGAATAGTTCAGCAGTGGCCTTGTGATAAGGTGTGTGCAATAGCACAGTTACAGTGATGTGAAAGACGATGGTGACATTTAGCCTAGCGGTTTGAAGAAAGTCACTGACATTTTCACTTTGCTGGGATTTTTTTCTGACCAGAAACACTGCAGCTAGTGGTGGGGTTAGTCCTGATGCAAAAGTCTTCAGCATTACAACCAGGATAATGTTGGAAACCATTATCTTTGGTGTAGCTAGCGCATTCACTCATTTCTTGATGCCAAACAAAGTGAAAGGCATATCCATACACCTTTGTTGCTAAAAATGAAATCAAATTTACATCAATAACATTGGTTCCATTTGCCACTGTTGGGATATAAATATTAAAGGCATCAATAACCAGTCTGTGATCAGTGACGTACTATAAGGATGAGTGCTGGATCCACCGCTTTTTGTCATTTACATAAATGATTTGGATGTGAATATAGGAGGAATAGTAAGTAAGTTTGCAGATGACACCAAAATACATGGTATAGTGGACAGTGGAGATTATCTCAAGGGTACAATAGGACTTTGATCAGATGGAGCAATGGACCGATGATTGGCAGATGAAGTTTAATTTAGATAAATGTGAGGTGTTGCATTTTGGCAAGGAAAACCAGGGCAGGACTTATACAGTAAATGTTAGGGCCCGGGGGAGTGTTGCTGAATAAAGAAACCTAGAGGTACAGGTGCATAGTGCCTTGAAAGTGAAGACACAGTTGGACATAATGGTAAAGGTGGTGTTTCATTGGTCATAACATTGAGTATAGGAGTTGGGATGTTATGTTGCACCTGTACAATACATTGTTAAGACCCTTTTTGGAATACTACACACAATTCTGCTTGCCCTTCTATAGGATGGATATTGTTAAACTTCAGAGGGTGCAAAAAAGATTTGCAGGGATGTTGCCAGGACTAGAAATTTTGAGCTATACAGAGAGGCTGAATTGCTTTATTTAAAAAATACATTCATGGGATGTGGGCATCACTAGCTAAGCCAGCATTTACTATTAAGAACCAAACAGATTGACATGGATCTGGAGTCACGTGTAGGTAAAGATAGCAGCTTCCTTCCCGAAAGGACATTAGTGAACCAGATGGGTTTTTCCTGACAATCGACAGTAGTTTCATGGTCATCATTAGTCTTCTTTCCAGATTTTTGTGGAATTCAAATTCCACCATCTATCATGATGAGATTTGAAACCGAATCCCCTGAACATTATCTAAGTGTCCAGATTAATAATCCAGCAATAATACACTGGGCCATTGCCTACCCATAAGATGGTCTTATCTTCCTGGAGCACCAGAGACTGAGGTCTATAAGGTCACGAGGGACACGGACAAGATGAATAGCCAAGATCTTTTTCCTTGAGTGGTAGAGTCCAAAACTAGAGGACCTAAGATTAATGTGAGAGGGGAAAAAGTTAAAGAGGACCTGAGGGATAATGTTTCACACAGAGGGCAGTGTGTGTATAGAACAAGCCGCCAGAGGACATTGAAAAGACACCTGAATACATATATGAACAGGAGCTGGTTTGGTGGGATACGGGCCAAATGCTGGCAAATGGGATAAAGTCAGATTGCGATGTCTGGTCGTTGGGTGAGTTGGACCAAAGGGTCTGTTTCTATGTTGTATGACTCTATGGCCAGCAGGAACATCTGAGGTTTTTGGTGCTTCTAAATTATGCAGAAATCACTCTTTGTGGATGATCTCAGCCTTTGCCATGAACACAGTGAGAAATTTGAGAGGACATGGCCAGAATGACAAAATGAGATTGTCAAGATGGAGAAATAAGTTGGATATTCCCAAGGTTTCAGTGGTTATATGGGAATCTTGCCAGTAAGAGGTGAGGACCCTATTTCCATGCATTTGCATCTTATTAGCTAATCTCACCTTATTTCCTTGCAGTTTATGATTCTCCCTATACAGTGGTGAGAAAGCAGACTGCGTAAATTCCTGACTTAAAAATCTGAGTGGTTTCCTGGTGAATGAAGCTCATCAGGTGCTCTTCTAGTCTTCCATAGGCAGCAACCACATCTAAACTTCATCCACGGAAGCCTCACAATGTCCTTATGGCAGAGCTTGTACTAACTGAGAAGACACGTCAGGACTTCACTACCACACTTTGGAGCTCTCCAACACTTTGCACTTCAAATGCTCCTGCCAATTTGCTGGGCACACAAGTACACACATCCATCTCATACATCTCAAAAGGATACATCTCAGGCTACTTATATTGTGTTTTTAGTCCTCACTCACATTGCCCTTACTTGGTCACTCACTTTGGCACTGCAGTCTATCAATAATCAAACCTAGCATGCTCCAGCAGCTTCCACAACAAACATATTACACGTGCTTCAACAGAATTCCCACGTCAGGAAATATATGGAGAGTAGTCTTTAGTCGACTGAAGGGACAGTCAGGTGCGTTGCCAGAGTCAGTGGTATCATCTAGTTTCAGTCTTGGGGGTGGTCAGTTCTCAGATTATTAAACATCAAGGATGGCTATCAGAGAATGCTGCTGAAAATGTATTGCTGGAAAAGCGCAGCAGGTCAGGCAGCATCCAGGGAACAGGAGAATCGACGTTTCGGGCATAAGCCCTCCTATCAGAGAATGCTGTAAGTAGAGGGGATAATAACTGTGAATAGGCGCAATTCCAAATACAAGCATGGGATTTGATATTGAATGGGCTTATCTCACATTACTACCTTAAAAAAGGAGAAATTTGACTGGAATGAAATTGACTGAAAGAGCTGTTAGTGACAATGCAGAAGCAGGAAATGTGTTGAGGTGCCCTGAATGAGAGTGGGCAGCAAGGCTGAGTAGTTGGGCAGAATGTAATGTATGAGAGCCATTGGTGAAACATTACATGCAGGGGTCAGAATGGTAAACCAGTCGTCTTGTGGGGTGTGCAAAATGGCAGAGTAACAATGAGACGGTGGAAAGAATATGGGGAATTTATCCTAGCAGTTTGCAGAAGGTCACTGACTTTATTTCTACATTGCTGGGATTTTCTTCCCACTGGGGACACTGCACTGATCCGGTGCTTAAGTCGGTTTAGGTTGGCAGCGTTTGATGCCGTGGCCTCCAGGGCTGTCTAGAGGAAAGTAAATGACTATCATCTTTATCATCCCTTCCATATGGACTTCCAGGTTCTTGTCTATGAACTGGGATTCTAACTTGCCTTGTTCAGCCATCCCCTTTTTAAAACAACCAAGCAGTGGAATTTGAATGGTAGTTGCTGGCGTAACATTTGAATTGTTGCAAGTTAAGGTTTATATAGGGAGGCTATGGTGTCAACACAGAAAAACTACAGCTGCAGTGAGCATTCTGCTTCCATGACCCTGCGATTTAACAAAAATTAATGATTAATGAAAAATTAACAAAGATTCAAAATTAATGAGGAGAGAAGTGAAAAATGATAAGAGAAAGACCATCATAGTCCATGAAGGGTAACTCCATAAAAATAACACTTTGCCAAAATATGGGCAGATTCAGTCCTATTTATATTGTGCTCTTTGCTTGTAGCAGAAAATGGCTTATGAAGCAATTGTTTGGTTTTAACAGAAAGGTAAACCAATTATATCTGTAATTCTGAATATGTTGCATAGAATTAAAGAGAAACCATACAAAGACAGGCATTTCAACCCAAACAGTCCACATATGTAGGTAATTGCAAGTAAAGAACACTCATGTACACAATCATTTAAATCTATTAAAATACACCCTGTACAAGTGCCTTAATTTTTAAAAAGCATGTAACATACAGCTTACAAAGCACAAGCTGTTTTAGCCTGGAGGAAAATGTCCACTTACGTGACTAGTATACTTAACTCATGATATGATTAAAATTAATATTCCTTCAGGTGTAAAGGCAATCATAGCTTACTGCTTAATTTAACAGATTCTGTTTATATATCCAGATGATTAGAAAGAATTATGTGTTCTATAGAAAGCAAGTTCAACTGCAATACAGCTAAATATTTGCAAATGTTGAAGTTTTAACAATCTAAATGTGCATCCGATCAACATTGCTCAGAGATAAACTAATTATTTCATTGACTACTCTTATCCATTTTGTTTCTTCCTCTCCACTTCTACAAATGTCTCTTATCAGTTGCAACTTTGATACGACATCATAATACTAACGTAAATGAGATGAAACCAGTCAGCTTTACATCACGTTTCTGATTGTCCAACCCATTTTGAATAGGGTTCCACATAAATGCAAGCTGTCACAAGGTTTCACCAATGAACAAGGGCCTGTGCCCGAAACGTCGAATCTCCTGTTCCCTGGATGCTGCCTGACCTGCTGTGCTGTTCCAGCAATAAAGTTTCAACTTTGATCTCCAGCATCTGCAGACTCACTTTCTCCTTCACCAATGAACAACACTGATCAAGCAAACTGGTGTGAATAATAACATCTCAGAAACTTCAACTTGTGATCTTGTGACTTCTGGTGATACACTTAAACACTTGTACTGTCAACTTATTAAGATTATACTTTTAAAACAAAGAACATGAAGAAAAATATTGATTCCAGAAGGCCATTTGTGTTTGTACAAATTTGTATCAGCAGACCCAAAATTTATCTCAGTCTCGAAAATACTTAACAACCCACCCTCAACAGGCTTCTATAGTAAATATTTCCTCTAGGTCCAGAGGGAGAATCTCAGTTCGTGGGCAGGGTGGGGACATGCATTTCAAGAATTTCTTTTCTCAGATACTACTGAATTTATGGAATTCTTTACAACAGTGGGTCATCAAGGCTGGATAATCAAGGCTGACATAGACTTTTTTTAAATTAGTAATAGAATCAAGGGTTATGGGGAGAAGGCAGGAAAGCAGAATTAAGGATTATCAAATTAATCATGATCGTATTGAATGACAGATATGATAGCTCAAATCAAACAAACTGTAAAAGATGAACCATGAGCAATTTCCTTTCAACATTAAATTAATTGTCTCTATGAGGACTATCGTACTAATATCTCTGTTCATAATAGTTTATTAAAAGTGGCATTATCATTCTGAGAGCCAGGATTCTCTTCGAACTACTAGCCAGTGTTATTGAAATAAAGAAAATAAAAAGCACCATTCAAATTTATATTTTGCCCAGCAACCAGAAACTGTCATTTTATCAATTGGTGCCACAAGGGGTGATCTTATGGAGGTCTATAAAATCATGAGGGGCGTGGATAGGGTAAATAGACAAGGTCTTTTCCCTGGGGTGGGGGAAGTCCAGAACTAGAGGGCATGTTTAGGGTGAGAGGGGAAAGATTTAAAAGGGACCTATGAGGCAGCATTTTAATGTAAAGGGTGGTGCATGTATGGAATGAGCTAACAGAGGAAGTGATGGAGGATGGTACAATTAAAACATTTAAAAGGCACCTGGACAGTTATATATGATATAACAGATCATAACTGTCATATCATATCATATGATAGAAAGGGTTTAGAAAGATATGGGCCAAATGCTGGCATGTGGGACTAGATTAATTTAGAATATCTGATCACCATGCACGTGTTAGACTGAAGGGTCTCTTTCCATGCTGTACATCTCTATGACTCTGTGAGCAAATCAAAGGTTTCACATGATGCACATAAGTTAACTTTCATTTCCCAGAAAACAAACTTCATTGGTTTTTTGCCTAACTTGATGATTCAAATAGTTTGGGACCAAAAAGTACATCAATTTCAGCTGCATAGCAGTAAAAATATTTCATAGTTCTAGGACATGCAGGTTCAAATTGCTGTTCTCCCTAAAGCTATCAACTGCACTTCTGGGAAATTTCATCAATTCTTTTCCAGTCAGTCTCCTACAATTACTTAGCAGTGCACTATGAACAATATATGGAAGTTCAATTTCCCTACTTAAAGTACAAAACACATCAGCACGTAAGTTTAACAAAAAAGGCTTTGAGGTATAGTATTTTTAAGACAGTAATGTTAGCTCGAGTCTCATTAAATTGGGGTAAAAATAATGTAAAACTCTCAAATTGTTATTTTTTCCTTAACCATAAAACAATGTGAATTGGCAAATTATTTATAAAAACAGAACTATTCATTCTGAATTGAAATACCACTACAGAAACATAGCTACATAGTGACCAGGACTAGAAATATTCAAGCATATTTGATATTAAGGACAGAGGAAAAGGAATTGCATTGATAAAAAGGGGTGGGATCAACACATTAATAAGAGAGAGGATCTCAAAGCGGAACACTTTAATGATTTCATCCCAGAGTACTGAAGGAGGTGGCTCAAAAGATAGTCAATGCATTGGTGATAATCTTCCAAACTTTTACAAGATTTGGAATGATTCCTGCCAATTGGAAAGTATCAAATTTAACCCATCATTTGGGAATGAAGAAAACTACAGAATTCTTAACTTACCATTTGTAATCAGGAACATGTTAAAATTTAGAAAGGATTGACAAATGGATTTATGTTTGACAAATGTGCTGAAGTCTTTTTGAGGATGTTACTTGTAGCACAGACAAGAACCTGTGGTTGTGACAGTCTTCCATACAGGAATTTAAAAAACAAAACTTGAGTGCATAGGATTTGGAGGAACACCAGTGTGGATTGAGAATTGGTGAATAGACAGAAAGCAGAAAGTAGGAAAATACAGATCGTTGTCAACGTAGCAGACTGTTAGCAATAGAGTACTGCACAGACCACAACTATTCACAATCTGCATAAACGAGTTCAATGGGGGGACCAATTGTAATACAGGAAGTCCCTATGTTACAAATGAGTTCCGTTTTTCCGCTGTTCATAAGCGGAATTTGTTTGCAAATTGGAAAAGATATGGGCTAATTAGTCCGCTGTTCGTTAGGACGAAACATGGTACGTAACTCAGGCTTTTAAAAATAATTTTTAAAATTAGAAGCCAGAAGTCAGTTCGTAAGTACGGGACGTTCGTAAGTTTGGCGTTTGTAACCCAGGGGCTTCCCGTATTTCCAAATTTGCTGATGACACCAAACTGGATGGGAATCTAAGTTGCAAAGAAGTTTCAAGGATGGACAGGCTATATGAATGGGCTATAACATGGAAAATGGAATATAATGCGAATAAGTGTGAATATATTCACTTTGGTAAACAGAACAGAAGGCGGAATATTTCTTAAAAATGTTGTAAAGTTGGGAATGCAGTGCCCAAAGAATCTGAATATCCATGTCCATTAATTACCAAAAGCTAGTATGCAGGCACAGCAAGCAATTAGAAAGTCAAAAGATATGTTGGCAACCTTTTCAAGTGGGTTTGAGTATGCAGGTAAAGATGTCTTGTTGCAGAACCCTGATGAGATCCCATTTGGAGTTGTGTGTACAGTTTGTTGATCTCCTTACCCTAAGGATCAGGGCAATCGTTTGGCACAGTAATGAATACGATCATTCACATGGTTCTGAATCTTTAAAATTCTCTACCCCATAGAATTGTTGATTTATTGTTGATATATTCTTTGAATTGGATTGTTTACCCCTCTTCATATCTCCTCATTTGATTTGGTATCCAGTTTGTTACTGTATCCCTGATGTATTTTGGGAGTTTTTTTAGATTAATATCAAAAGGTAAACGTAAGTGATGCAGTGTCAAAATGCGAGTGTATACAGAGCTGGAGATATAATCACAAGGAGAAATGTTCAATTGGACCCAGCACTTCCACTTCTAACTAAGTCTAAACTCCAATAAGTGCAGGTAAAATCAAAGTACATCACAAGAATGGTTTTCATACTCAAACAAAAGAATATAATCACACTTGGGTCCAATCAATTTATATTCAATAGTTGCACTTATGGAACAGTCAACAAGTCTAAGCCCCTTCGTACTGAAATATAAATCAGTTTTATGCAATTCAAGCCAACAATCAAATACAAAGCTTGTCAACAGAGTAACTTTTTTTCTAAAAAATGTCCCAACCTGTTCTTGTTGGTGGACACTTGAATGGATATCAGCCAAACTGCACCCTAATTTTGATATTGTTAATTCCAGAAGCCTATAAAATTTGCCCAACTGGCAAATGAGTTGCTGTTCTTCACAGGAAAACAGTAGTGGCTTAGGAGGTAAGTACCAGCATGTAAGCAAGATGGTGCACTGAAAATGCAAGTGGAGGAGATCGGCAAAGATGACACCCTCTCTGAATTGGATTAGGTTGCAAGTACAAGTAAATCACTGTCTCACTCGTCAGATCTGATGAGTGACCTGTCAACTAAAGTGAAAGGGAATCTTCCATTGATGAAAAGAAAACACGTTAGAGTCTAGAAATCGTACAGCAAGTAAGTCACATCCCGACTTCCCAAAGCCCATTGACCATTTAGAAGGCACAAGTTAAGAGTGCGATGGGATATTTCCCACTTGCCTGGATGAGTGCAGCTTCAACAATACTCTTGAAGTTTGACATCATACGGGACAAAGAGCCCCTCCATTGGTGCCACATCCAAAATATTCACTCCCTCCATCACGAATGCAGAGTAGCAGCAGTATGTATCATCTCTAATAGGCATGGCAAATATCCACCAAGACTCCTTATATGCCATCTTCCAAACCCATAAACACTACTATCTGGAATGCCAAGAGCAGTAGATATGTGGGACATTCCTGTCTGTAGGAAAAGCTATAAATCAACAAACAATAGGAGCATGTAAAAAGAATAGAGCTATAATTATGGGTGACTTAAATTTTCATGTTAATTGGGTTAATCAAATTGAAAAAGTTAGCTGCAATGACAAATTCAGAGAGTACTTTAGGGATACTTACCTAGAGCAATATATTGTGGACCCAACTGGAAATAAGCTATCTTTGATTTGGTCATGGATAAAGAGGAAGCTTTCAGAAATTACCTCAGAGTAAAATATGCCCTTGAAAGCAGTGATTATAACATGATAGTATTCAATATTCAGGTTGAGAGTGAGAAATTGGAGTCAGAACAACTGTTACAAAGGGAATTACAATGAAATAAGGATAGAATTAGTTAACGTGAACTGGTAGATAGCTCAGAATGAGCAATATAAGTAAGTGTCAGACATTTAAGTAATTCATTCATGACTCTCAGTAAAAATACATCCTAATAAGGAGGAAAGATTCTAAGAGGGAGATAAACCCACCTTGGCTGTAAGTTAGAGAGATTATTAGATTGAAAGAATAAGTATAAGGATGCCAAAGTGATGGCTCTGAAGGCTTGGATAAAGGGAGAACTGAAAAGATAATAAAGAGACACCATAAACTATGAAGGCATTCTAGTGGGGAATATAATAAATGAGAACAGGAGTTTCTTTAAATATAAAAAAAGGAAGAAAGAGTCAAAGTGAACATAAGCTCCACAGAAAATAAATCTGGGGATACAAATATGGAACAATGAAGTGTCAGACATTAAGGCAGATATTTTGTATCAGGCTAGAAGATACTGAAGAATATCCGGGCCGAATTGAGGACCATCACCATCACTCGAGAAGTAGTATTAGAAAAATTAATTTAGCTAAAGGCAAGTAAGTCCCCTTGCATTGATGACTTGTATCCTAAGATCCTAAAACAGACAGTTACAGAGTTAGTGGTCACACTGGTTATAATTTTTCAAAAATCCTTAGACTATGGAGAAGTACCTTGGAAAACTGCTAATATGACACCCCTATACAAAACAGAGGGAGATGAAAATCAGGAAACTATAGGCAACTAGACTGATGAATAATGTTGAAAGTGTATTAGAACTAATTATTAAATAAATATAAACATTTGGAAATCACAATCTAATCAAGCAGAGTCAACATGGATTTATGAAAGGAAAATTGTATCTAAGTTATTAAAGATTTTTGAGCAAGTCTAAACCAGAGTGGATAAAGGTGAACCGGTAGATGTGTTGCATTTAGATTTCTAGAAGACATTCAAAAAGGCACCTCTCAAATGTTTAAGTTATAAGATAGGAGCCCATGGTTTTAGAGGTAGTATATTAGCATGAATAGAAAATTTGCTAATAGGCAGGAAATACAGAGGAACATCGATTATCCGAAGGACACGGAAAGGGAGTATTTTGCTTGGTTAATCGAATGCCAAATAATTGATGCCAGATAACATAGTTAGCCAAGCATGAGGACCTTGCGATCTTATTCAGATTAATGGAACTTTGGATCATTGAATGCCAGATAATTAAGGTTTCTCTGTAGTGTGTAGGGATGAGACTTTTTCAGGCTGGTAACTGTGACCAGTACAGTTCCACATGGATTATTGCTGAGATTACAACTGTTAACAATATATATTAATGACTTAGAGAAAGGAAATAAATGTACTGTAGCCAAAATTTGTAGATGACACCGAAGTAGGTAGAAAGGTAGATTCTGAAGGGGATACACACAGTTTATGGAGACATTGATAGGTTAAGTGCTTTTTTAAAAAAAATTGCTGCTGGCCACAGAAACGTCTGTCCGTACCTCGGACTAGAGAATCCCCTAACACAATTGATCTCTTGGAACTCGACATACCCCTCGTTGCATTAGAGCCAGTTTCAATGCCAGAAATTTAGCTGTTTGTGCTACGCTCCCCTGAGAATCCATCACTCCCTACATTTTCCAAAACAGCATACCTGTTTGAAATGTGTAAATCCACAAAAGACTCCTGCACTAGCTACCTACCTCTCTTACATTTCCTGGAGTTAACCCATCTATGTGGCTGTATTTGAGATATGCCGCCCTTCCTATAACTGCCATTCATCACATACTGTTGCTGTTGCAAATTCCTCATTGCTTCTAACTGTCTGTCCAAACGATCCATTCGATCTGATAAGATTCGCAGCCAACAGCAGTTATGGCAGATATAATCCGCAGTAACCCTTAAACTCTCTTTAAACTCCCACATCTGACAAGTATATATCACTCTATTAAAGGCCATTTTTGCTCCTTGACAATCTACAGACCCAGAAATTAACATCGTCTTATTCCTCTACAAACACTGCCCCAGGTTAAATTAATAGTAATGGCTTATAGTTTGAGTTTAATCAAGAGACATATCTCCAAAAACATATAATCAAGAAAGAACCCACTCTATTCACTCCTGCAGATTCTCTGTAGGCCACACTTAAAACAATGATTAACTTATCTGATTCTGTGCTGTGAACTTCACCCAACAGTTTCTCCAAGATCAGTTGTGAATTTCACTGTTTGTTAATTGGCAAATAGAATTAAGAAGAATCCAAAGAGTTTTTGCAAATACATTAAGGACAAAAGGGTAACTAGGGAGAGAATAGGGCCCCTCAAAGATCAGCAAGGCGGCCTTTGTGTGGAGCTGCAGAAGATGGGGGGAGATACTAAATGAGTATTTTGCATCAGTGTTTACTGTGGAAAAGGATATGGAAGATATAGACTGTAGGGAAATAGATGGTGACATCTTGCAAAATGTCCAGATTACAGAGGAGGAAGTGCTGGATGTCTTGAAACGCACAAAAGTGGATAAATCCCCAGGATCTGATCAGGTGTACCCGAGACCTCTGTGGGAAGCCAGAGAAGTGATTGCTGGGCCTCTTGCTGAGATATTTATGTCATTGATAGTCACAGGTGAGGTGCCGGAAGATAGGAGGTTGGCAAACGTGGTGCCACTGTTTAAGAAGGGTGGTAAGGACAAGCCAGGGAACTATAGACCAGTGAGACTGACGTCGGTGGTGGGCAAGTTGTTGGAGGGAATCCTGAGGGACAGGATGTACATGTATTTGGAAAGGCAAGGACTGATTCGGGATAGTCAATATGGCTTTGTGCATGGGAAATCATGTCTCACAAACTTGATTGAGGTTTTTTGAAAAAGTAACAAAGAGGATTGCTGACTGCAGAGCGGTAGATGTGATCTATATGGACTTCAGTAAGGCGTTCAACAAGGTTCCCCATGTGAGATTGATTAGCAAGGTTAGATCTCACGGAATACAGGGAGAACTAGCCATTTGGATACAGAACTGGCTCAAAGGAAGAAGACAGACGGTGGTGGTGGAGGTTGTTTTTCAGACTGGAGGCCTGTGACCAGTGAAGTTCCACAAGGATCAATGCTGGGTCCTCTACTTTTTGTCATTTACATAAATGATTTGGATGCGAGTACAGTTAGTAAGTTTGCAGATGACACCAAAATTGGAGGTGTAGTGGACAGCGAAGAGGGCGACTTCAGATTACAACAGGATCTGGACCAGATGGGCCAATGGGCTGAGAAGTGGCAGATGGAGTTTAATTCAGATAAATGTGAGGTGCTGCATTTTGGAAAAGCAAATCTTAGCAGGACTTATACACTTAATGATAAGGTCCTAGGGAGTGTTGGTGAACAAAGAGACCTTGGAGTGCAGGTTCATAGCTCCTTGAAAGTAGAGTCGCAGGTAGATAGGATAGTGAAGAAGGCATTTGGTATGCTTTCCTTTATTGGTCAGAGTATTGAGTTACATGAGTTGGGAGGTCATGTTGCGGCTGTTCAGGGCATTGGTTAGGCCACTGTTGGAATATTGCATGCAATTCTGGTCTTCTTCCTATCATAAAGATGTTGTGAAACTTGAAAGGATTCAGAAAAGATTTACAAGGATGTTGCCAGGGCTGGAGGATTTGAGCTATGGGGAGAGACTGAACAGGCTGGGGCTGTTTTCCCCGGAGCGCCGGAGGCTGAGGGGTGACCTTATAGAGGTTTACAAAATTATGAGGGGCATGGATAGGGTAAATGGACAAAGTCTTTTCCCTGGGGTCAGGGAGTCCAGAACTAGAGCGCATAGGTTTACGGTGAAAGGGGAAAGATATAAAAGAGACCTACGGAGCAACTATTTCTCGCAGAGGGTGGTACATGTATGGAATGTGCTTCCAGAGGAAGTGGTGGAGGCTGGTATAATTACAACATTTTAAGAGGCATTTGGATAGATATATGAATAGGAAGAGTTTGGAGGGATATGGGATGGGTGCTGGCAGGTGGGACTAGGTGGGTTGGGATATCTGGTCAGCCTGGACAGATTGGACCGAAGGGTCTGTTTCCATGCTGTACATCTCTATGACTCTATAACTGGGCAAAATGTTGGCAAATGGAGTGTAACATGGGGAAAGGTGAAGTTATTCAGTTTAGAAGGAAGAGCAAAAGAAAACAATATTATTTAAATTGAGAAAATTTGCAGATAGCTGAAAAATAAAGGGATCTCGGGGTACCTATGCATAAAACACAGACAACTAGCACATAAGTGCAGCAGGTAGTCAGGAAGCTAATGGAATGTTGGTCCTATTTGAAGGGGCTTGTAGTATAAGGGCCGGGAAGTCTTTCTGCAACTGCACAAGGTATCGGTGAGACCACAATTCCATTAGGTCAAAACCCTCAAACTCCCTCCCTCACGGCACTGGAGGTCTACCTAAGGCAAATGGACTGTAGCGGATCGAGGAGATAACTCACCATAATCTTCTCCTTGGATAGGCTACAAATGTTGGACCAGGAGAGTGTGGTTGTTTCCCAAATCTATAGCAGTAGTTATAACACTTCAATACACTACTTTGTTGGCTAAATTCTACAAAATATAACACGCTGCCAGAGGAAGTGGTGGAGGCTGGTACAATTGCAACATTTAAGAGGCATTTGAATGGGTATATGAATAGGAAGGGTTTGGATGGACTGGGGCCGGGTGCTGGCAGGTGGGTCTAGATTGGGTTGGGATATCTGGTCGGCATGGACGGATTGGACCGAAGGGTCTGTTTCCGTGCTGTACATCTCTATGACATTATATAAAATGTATTTGTGGCAGATTATAAATATTTGCAATTTTCTACCTATGACCATATTTTAAAACCAAGTTTCCCAAGATAACTTTGTCACCTCTCACTCCAAACTGACATTTGTTTGTTTAGATTTAAGACTATAGTTTCCTAACCTCAAAGTAAAATTCTACCATATCGTGATTCATGTTATTAACTAAGCTTTTCTTTTTATGTTGCACAATACTGGATTCACAGGAGTCTGTTCCCAAATTGGCTCCTCAGAATAATATTCTGGATTAGTGGTGCTGGAAGAGCACAGCAGTTCATGCAGCATCCAAAGAGCAGCGAAATCGACGTTTCAGGCAAAAGCCCTTCATCAGGAATAATTCCTGATTATTCCTCATTTCCAGCATCTGCAGTCATTGTTCTTACCTCCTCCGAATAATAGTCCAAAACTGATAATCTTTACATTCCATACTGCTACTGAAAATATGATTTCTCCGATCCATTTGAAAATTAAACTGCCCAGACTTATTGCAACGTCCTTGTTACAGATACCTCGAACTTCTTGATGTATTTAAAACACAGCTTGATGTTACAACTACTTTTAAGGGATTTAGAAATTACTATCACTAGTACTTTCTGCTCTTCTTTATTTCTTAGTTTAGATTTCCTTAAACTGACACTAAGTCTTAATTTTCCGAGCCAAGATGCTTTCGCTCCTCTGATTTTATGCCATTCTTTACTCATTTTGACTACCTTTTGCCTACTTTTTCAAGTATTCTAAAATTGTAGCTCCTAACCTTGGTCACTCTCAACCTTGTCTGGGGAATGACTATTTGATTAAACCTATTAAAGTTTTATCAGTGCTGTTAATTCGTCTATTTTGTTGCAAATGCTTTGCATGTCAGCTTGAAAATTTCTCAGTTTCAACACTCCAGATGTGCCATTAACAAATTACATAAGTAGATAACATAAGCCTCACACTTTCTTGACTACAGAAAAAAAAGTACTTGAGTGCATAATATCCTGAACTAGAATTACAGAAAATAATAATTTAACAAAATTGAAAAATCAACTTAGTAAAATAAAAGACAATGACTTTTAAAAAAAATATACTAATGACAATCTGAATTCTTGCAGTTCTAGTGAAAGGTTATTGAGCGGAAATGTCTTCCCTTCACATACATTGCCTAAACTGTTGACGGTACTTTTGTTTGATTTTAGCTTTCAGTATTTTGATTGTTCTTAATTTAATAAAACAACATACAAATAAGGAATGATGTGTCAAATACATTTAAAAATATTAAAAACATATACATTTAAAGTAAATGGCGTGATTTTTGATCAAAATCTTATTTTACAGAATACTTACCCACTTCATAAATTGGACAATACATTCACACCTTCAATCATGAAGTATGAATTCATAGGTCATTTAAATTCTTTTCCCTCGGGTTACTGCAAGTACAGTCTTACCTAAACACAGGTCGAATCCTGCCAAGTGGTGGCAGAATGAAATTCATCAGAGCTACAATTAAGTCTTTGTTCCTGCCATATATTATAACCAGGAATAGTGTAAGATGTACAGCCAAGAAAAATCTTAATGCATGGTTACAGTGCTTGTGCCTAAACAATCTATGCTGTGTTGAATATCTACATGTCTGTCTGTTTTTAAATCACTGCCAATCATCTGGAGGGTTATGCTGTTGAAGTCATTATATTTTGCAGCAAGCAAGTGATTTCTGATTCAATTTGAACACCAAAGGAAGAATTCAGAAGTAGAGTTTCAAAGTGTAAAGTGATCAGGAAATTGGGCTAAAATTATATATTATTTAAATACATTTGAGATACAGTAATTCAAATGTCACTAATATTAAGAAATATGTAAAGTAATGAGAGAAAATGTAAATTGTAAAAAGGAACTCCAGTAAACTGTACAAGCCTACAAAGCAATAAAATTTAAAACTCCACCACGGATATTTAAACAAAACATGCACTTTTAGGGCAATTGAGCCTGTGACACTGAAGCAGTCCATTTTCGAGCACAGCTAGGCTTAAACAATTTCTAGGCTTCAGCTGAAAAATGGCAAGTAACAATTACACTGCACAAATGCCAGGCAATGACCATCTCCATCAAGACAGAATCTAACCATCACCCTTTGACATTTGATGCCATTACAATCACTGAATCCCCACTATGAAAATCCTGTGGTGGGGGTGTTTGACCATTGACCAGAAGCTGAACAGGACATGCCGTATAAATACAATGGCAACAAAAACACATCAGAAACTAGGTATCCTGCAGCAAGTACTCACCTCCTGATTCCACCAAAGGCAAAGTCAGAAACGTGATAGAATACTCTTCATTTGCTTGGATGAGTGTAACTCCAATTACACTCTAGAATCATTATAGAATAGAATCCCTGCAGCGTAGAAGGAGGTGATTCAGTCCATCGCATCTACACCCTCCGAAGAGAATTCCACACAGACCTACGCCCCAATCCTATCCCTGTACACATAATGGACATTTTAACACATCAATCTACCTAACCGGTACATCTTTGGAATGTGGGAGGAAACAGCAGCACCCAGAGGAAACCATTCCAGGACTAAGTAGTCATCTGACTGGCACAACATCCATATTCTGTCCCACCACCACCAACTCTAAGCAGGTCGTTCTGCTATAATGTGTTTTGTCAACGCAAATTCATTGTAATGCGATTGACGAACTTGGGGTGCTGTTTCTACAATCCAAACTTTTAAAACTTGTGTTGGCTATAATGTGATTACAGTGCCAAAACTTTAAGTGATGTTTGTAAAGCTTGATTTTTCTATAATGCAGGGTTGCACAAGAATACAACCATTACATTATAGAAGAACTGATTTTATGTAACATCTACAAGACGCAGAAGAAATTCACCAATTCTTTTAAGAATACATTTTTTTCCTCTCTATGTCAATCTCTGTGTCTGTGCATAAAAGAGAGTATACGAGGAGATCAGAGTTTTAGTTAGTAGTATTACCTGCTGACAGTTTATAACTGTACCTTTAGCCAGAGTATGATTACTTAACGAAAAACTAGTGCTTATTACAAGTACAGAAACCTGTTCCAAGGTTTCTAACAATCTGCATCTAAAAGGCAAGTAAATCAGGAAATTTTATATACTTTTTAAAATCTTTAATTTTTGTGATGACTGCAGGAATGATGGAACTCCATTTCTAACACACTGTCCCACTGAGTTGTGAAATATAACAGATTAGACCATTTTGTATATTACAGCAGGTCTGTAGTTCCTGGTTTCTATTTCCCTTATAGTTTTCTTATGTAATGGAGTAACATTTGCAATTACATTTTACATTACATTACATTACAGTGTGTAAACAGGTCCTTCGGCCCAACAAGTCCACACCGACCCGCCGAAGCGCAACCCACCCATACCCCTACATTTACCTCTTACCTAACACTACGGGCAATTTAGTATGGCCAATTCACCTGACCTGCACATCATTGGACTGTGGGAGGAAACCGGAGCACCCGGAGGATACCCACGCAGACATGGGGAGAACGTGCAAACTCCACACAGTCAGTCACCTGAGGCGACACAATCTTCCAACCTGTAAGGAATCAATCCAGAATCCATGGAATTTGGAAGGTGAATACAATAGTATCTCTACAGCCACCTCCTTCAACATTCTGGGATGTAAACCAAGAGGTCCTGGGGATTTGCCAATTGTTCCAGTATCATATGGAGTTTGATACCAACAAGTCATTAGATAACGTGCACCATTCTGCTATCAGCTTTGTGGTAACGACATTTGGTTCTTAACCTCTGCAGGATTTTCAATAGTTGCTGTATTTGCACATTAGTGCTAAAATTTAATGGAGAGAACAAGGGTCCAACTAGTGGCCAAAGATCAACAGGATTCCCAACCAAATCACAAGGGCCAGTGGACTTGAATGTTCACTGAAAGTAATGACATTATGGGGGCTGGAGTAATATTGCCCTTATCTGTCAGAAACGTAGGCGACATTAATGTTCTAACCAGAAACAAGTCCTGCCTTCAAACTGGAGAGTCTTTCAGTGTTACCAGAAATCAGGAGATTTAATCAGAAAAGCAGCTCATATCAGCAGCCTTTTTGTGCAAAGTGAGTGGTTTCTCAATGTGGGGAATTAAGCACTCGAGAGTTGACACACCCTTCCTGGATCTACAAAGTGCGAGAAATACATTAGTAAACTAGCGATTCTACCAGAAAAATGAAGGAATGGTACAGGCGACAGAGAACAGGCTTAAAGCTCATTGATGCCTCCCTGCAAGGCCTCCATCAGATGTTCTGGGCTTAACGAGATACAGGGGAATATAGTTCCAGGCTGATGGACAGAAGAGACACTCCCTACTAACCAATCAAGGTAATGACCATTCCCAACCAGAGAATGTTACTATTGCCCCCTTTCAATCAATCATATTACCATCACTGAATCCCCCACCATCAATATCATGGGGGCATTCATTGTCCAGAACCTGAACCGGATGAGCCACATAAATATTGTGGCTACAAGAACAAGTCACATGCTAGGAATGTTGCAGCGAGTAAGTCAGCTCCTGACTTTCCAAAGCTTGTTTACCATTTTCAAGGCACAAGAATGGAGTGCAATGGAATATTCTAATTACTCCTCAGGTCATCCAAAACCCAAGAGACTAAGTTCAAGAGGTTCAAATAGATAGGGGTTCTCCACAGTCTCTGGAACCTAACTTACTTTTCCTTTCTGCATGCATGAAAAAAGGATTTACAAATATCAGGGACGGGTGTAGACAGGTGGACGAGTCTCAAACCTGACTCCTGCTGAGATGGTGGCGCTAAAATTAGCTGTAAAGCAAGACAAACAATGCTGAGATTCTCAAAGCAGAGAATCTTAACAATTACAAATCTGTTGTATGCCAGGTGAAAGCTGCATGCAAGGTTAATATCATGAAAATTGAGTTGCATGGATGAATGGGGTGAATCTGACAGTGCGGCTCAACAAATGTGGACCTTGGAGATGTCTATCCAGACGTAATTTCTGGAATGAGTCAGATGTTTGATTAATAAACTTCAGCCATGATGCTGTTGGCAGCCAATGTCCATTGTCAGTATTCTGCATGAACTGTTTCCTCCATGAACACCAACCCCCTCACTCTCCCGGTCATGTATCACTCCTAATACTTTCAATAGACAATAGACAATACGTGCAGGAGTAGGCCATTCTGCCCTTCAAGCCTGCACCACCATTCAATATGATCATGGCGGATCATCCTTAGTCAGTATCCTGTTCCTGCCTTATCTCCATAACCCTTGATTCCACAATCCTTGAGAGCTCTATCCAACTCTTTCTTAAATGAATCCAGACCCTGGGCCTCCACTGCCCTCTGAGGCAGAGCATTCCACACAGCCACCACTCTCTGGGTGAAGAAGTTTCTCCTCATCTCTGTCCTAAATGGTCTATCCCGTATTTTGAAGCTGTGTCCTCTGGTTCGGCAATCACCCATCAGCGGAAACATGTTTCCTACCTCCAGAGTGTCCAATCCTTTAATAATCTTACATGTCTCAATCAGATCCCCTCTCAGTCTTCTAAACTCAAGGGTATACAAGCCCAGTCGCTCCAGTCTTTCACGTAAGGTAATCCCGCCATTCCAGGAATTGACCTCGTGAACCTACGCTGCACTCCCTCAATAGCCAGAATGTCTTTCCTCAAATTTGGAGACCAGAACTGCACACAGTACTCCAGGTGTGGTCTCACCTGGGCCCTGTACAGCTGCAGAAGAACACCTTTGCTCAATCCCTCTTGTTATGAAGGCCAGCATGCTATTAGCCTTCTTCACTACCTGCTGTACCTGCATGCTTACCTTCATTGACTGGTGTACAAGAACACCCAGATCTCTCTGTTCTGCCCCTTTACCTAAATTGATTCCATTTAGGTAGTAGTCTGCCTTCCTGTTCTTGCCACCAAAATGGATAGCCATACATTTATCCACATTAAACTGCATCTGCAATGCATCTGACCACTCACCTAACTTGTCCAGGTCACCCTGTAATCTCCTAACATCCTAATCACATTTCACTCTGCCACCCAGCTTAGTATCATCAGCAAATTTGCTAATGTTATTACTAATACCATCTTCTATATCATTAACATATATTGTAAAAAGCTGCGGTCCCAGTAGTGATCCCTGCGGTACCCCATTGGTCACTGCCTGCCATTCCGAAATGGAGCCGTTTATCACTACTCTTTGTTTCCTATCAGCCAACCAATTTTCAATCCAAGTTAGTACTTTGCCCCCAATACCATGCGCCCTAATTTTGCTCACTAACCTCCTATGTGGGACTTTATCAAAAGCTTTCTGAAAGTCCAGGTACGCTACATCTACTGGAACTCCCTCGTCCATCTTCAGAGTTACATTCTCAAAAAATTCCAGAAGATTAGTCAAACATGATTTCCCCTTCATAAATCCATGCTGTCTCTGACCTATCCTGTTACTACTATCCAGATGTGTCATAATTTCATCCTTTATAATAAACTCCAGCATCTTTCCCACCACTGAGGACAAACTAACTGGTCTGTAATTTCCTGGTTTCTCTCTCCCACCTTTCTTAAAAAGTGGTACAACATTAGCCACCCTCCAATCCGCAGGAACTGATCCCGAATCTATCGAACTCTGAAAATAATCACCAACGCATCCACGATTTCTCTCTGTCTTCAAGGGCCCAATTTTAGTCTTCACCATTTTTTTGCCTTTCACATACCTAAAAAAAACACTTTTATTATCCTCCTTTATATTATTGGCCAGTTTACCTTCGTACCTCATTTTTCTCTGCACATTTCCTTCTTAGTAGTCCTCTGTTGTTCTTTAAAAGCTTCCCAGTCCTCCGTTTTCCCACTTATCTTTGCAATGATATACTTTTTCTCTTTTAACTTTATATGTTTCTTAACTTCCCTCGTCAGCCACGGCCACCCATTCCTCCTCATAGGATTTTTCTTCCTTTTTGGAATGAACTGATCCTGCAACTTCTGCATTATACACAGAAATATTCGCCATTGTTCCTCCACTGTCATCCCTGCTAAGGTATTGCACCATTGAACTTTGGCCAGCTACTCCCTCATAGCTTCATAGTTCCCTTTATTCAACACAAATATTGTCACTTCCGATTGTACCCTCTCCCTCTCAAATTGCAGATTGAAGGTTATTGTATTCTGGTCACTACTTCCCAATGGCTCCTTCACTTCGAGGTCCCTGACCAATTCTGGTTCGTTGCACAATACCAGATCCAGAATTGCCTTCTCCCTGGTCGGCTCCAGCACCAGCTGTTCTAAGAATCCATCTCTGAGGCACTCCACAAAGTCTCTTTCTTGAGGTCCAATACCATCCTGATTCTCCCAGTCTACCTGCATGTTGAAATCGCCCATAACAACTGCAGTAACATCTTTGCGATAGGCCAATTTCAGCTCCTGATTTAACTTACATCTGACATCCAGACTACTGTGTGGGGGCCTGTAGCTAACTCCCAAGAGGGTCTTTTTACTCTTAGTATTTCTCAGCTCTATCCACACTGACTCTACATCCCCTGATTCTCGGTCCCCCCGCGCAAGGGACTAAATATCATCCCTTACCAACATGGCCACCCCACCCCCTCTGCCTGTCAGTCTGTCCTTACGATAGACCGTGTAGCCTTGAATATTCATTTCCCAGGCCCTGTCCACTTGAAACACGTCTCAGTTATCCCCACAATATCGTATCTGCCAATTTCCAAAAGAGCCTCAAGCTCATCCATCTTATTTCTAATGCTTCGTGCATTCGTGTACTTTTAATTTGTTACTGCCCTCACCCTTCCCATCAACTCCTATTTCACACCAGCCCACCTCATGATACCTTTCCCTGTAATCTTTGCCCATTCACCACCTCCCTGCACACTGTCCAAGGACCCAAAACACACCTCCAGATGAAGTAGCATCTTAGTTGAACTTCTTTTAATCTTGCTGTAGTTGCTTACAATATGGTCCTTAACACTGGTGAGATCAAATACAAACTTGGTGACCACTTTATGGTACACCTCCACTTTATTGGAATATCCTATCTTTCAGTTATTTGCCATTTAAGTCAAATATCTTGCTCCTATGCTATCATTTCTGACAAAGGTCTTCTCCTGTGTTCTAATAAAACTCAAGGCAAATTGGAAGAACAGCACCACACTTTCCACTTCGACACTTTACAGTCTTTCAGACTCAATACAAAGATCCATATCTTCAGGGTTAAACCTTGGTCAACTATTTTTCTTATAGACACCCCAATCTGTGTCTTGTTGATCCTGCTCTCAGCAAAGCAGACTGATATCCTCCTTTTTGTATGTTTGCTAACACACATTTTATATCGTTATCACTTCTTCACCATTAGCACTGCTTTTGTCTTTTGCCATGGGTTTCCTCTTAATCTGCTCCATTTGTTACTTCTCCTTTCTTTCAACAGCATAATTTTCTAGCCCCGTTCAATTCTGAAGAAGGGTCATATTGGACTCAAAACATTAACTCTATTTCTCTCTCCATAGATGCTAACAGATACGCGGAGTTGCTCTAGCACTTTGCTTTTATTTGGGAAACAATTTACCTTGAATGCATAAGCAAAAGGCCTGTGCTGTTTCCCTGTAATGGGTGCAACGAGGTCAAAAGTAGATGAAAGCTAACTTGATTTAATTGATGGAAGGACGTGTCACTTGGTACGCAAATGGAGATTGGTTGTCCATCATGAAAGGCAAGATACTGGAAATCTTAAGTATCAGCCTCTTTGGCCCACCATAACACTCCAACACTCTGACCTCAGCATGTGACAGATGTTGTTTTCCTCCTCATAACTAACCACCTCTACTCCAACGCCTTTTTTGTTTGATGCATAGGATAGGGAAGGGAACTGCAAGGGATGGACACACTTGAAATGTGGAGCTTATTCATGGAACAGCTACTGTGGGTCCTTGATAAGTATATACCTATCAGGCAGGGAGGTAGTTGTCGAGAGAGGGAGCCATGATTTACTAAAGAAGTTGAAGCTCTTGTCAAGAGGAAGAAGAAGGCTTATGTGAGGATGAGGCATGAAGGCTCAGTTAGGAGGCTTGAGCCAGAAAAGATCTAAAGAGAAGTTGTTGGTGGATAGTATCAAGGAAAACCCTAAGGCCTTCTATAGGTATATCAGGAATAAAAGGATGACTTGAGTAAGATTAAGGCTGATCAAAGATAGCAGTGGAAAGTTGTGTGTGGAATCTGAAGACATAGGGGAAGCGCTGAATGAATACCTCTCGTCAGTATTCACGTTGGAAAAGGGCAAAGTCAGTGAGAATAATGGCTACAAGATTAGATGAGATTGAGGTTGACAAAGAAGAGGTTTTAGTAATTTTGGAAGATTTGAAAATAGATAAGACCCCTGGGCCAGATGGGATTTATCCTCTGATTCGCTGGGAGGCCAGGGAGGAGATTGCAAAGCCTTTGGCTTCGATCTTTATGTCATTGTTGACAGGAATAGTGCAAGAAGACTGGAAGATAGCAAATGTTGTATGTGGACTTCAGTAAGGCATTTGATAAGATTCCAAATCGTAGGCTATTGCACAAAATATGGAGCTTCGGGATTAAAGGTGATTTAGCGTTTTGGATCAGAAACTGGCTATCTGAAAGAAGACAGAGGGTGATGGTTGGTGGTTGATGGGAAATGTTCATCTAGAGCTCAGTTATCAGTGGTGTGCCACAAGGATTTATTTTGGGGCCACTGCTGTTTGTCATTTTTATAAATGATCTGGATTTGGGCTGAGTTGAGGATAGGATAAAGGATGCTATGGGTTCCAGAGGGACATAGGTAAGATGCTGCGCTAGCTGAGAAGTTGCAAATGGAGTTTAATGTGGAAACGTATGAGATAGTTCACTTCGGAAGAAATAACAGGAATGCAGAGCACTGGTAAAATTCTGGGCAGTGTAGATGAACAGAAATCTGTATGTCCTGGTGCATAAATCCCTGAAAGTTGCCACCCAGGTTGATAGGGCTGTTAAGAAGGCATATGTGTGTTGGCGTTATTGGTAGGGGGATTGTGTTTTGGAGCCAAGAGGTCATGCTTCAGCTGTACAAGACACTGGTAAGGCCGCACTTGGAGTATTGCATGCAGTTCTAAACATCGCATTATAGGAAGGATGTGGAAACTTTGGAAAGGGTTCAGAAAAGATTTACTAGGACATTGCCTGGTATGGAAGGAAAGTCTTATGAGGAAAGGCTGAGGGAGCTGAGGCTGTTTTCATTTGAGAGAAGAAGGTTGAGAGGTGACTTAATTGCAACGTACAAGATAATCAGAGGGTTAGATAGGGTGGACAGTGACAACCTTTTTTCTCAGATGGTGAAGGCTAACACAAGTGGACATAGCTTTAAATTGAGGGGTGATAAGATTTAAGATAGATATCAGGGGTAGTTTCTTCACTCAGTAGTAGGGGCATGGTACAGCCTGCCTGCAACAGTAGTAGACTTGCCGACATTGAGCATTTAAATGGGCATTGGACATATATATGGATAATAATGGAACAGTGTAGGTTAGATGAGCACCAGATTATTTTGACAAAAGTGAGGACTGCAGATGCTGGATGCAGGAATGAAGATAGCTTCATTCCTGATGAAGGGCTTTTGCCCAAAACGTCGATTTTCCAGCTCCTCGGATGCTGCCTGACCTGCTGTGCTTTTTCAGCACCACTCTAATCTAGAATCAGATTATTTTCACAGGTCGACACAACATCGAGAGCCAAACGGCCGTACTGCACTGTAACATTCTGTGTTTAAGGCTCATGACTCCCCATTATCTTCTGGGTTCATGTTCTCTCCACTTCACAACACACAGCGTGAACTATAAAACGTGAGACCCTCACAGTGTTAGTAAATCTATAACGTACTATTCTATAGCCCTTATTTTTTGGCCCGATAATGAAGGCTCCGGACTGTTATCACCAGTTAGGTTGGAAGACAGATCACCAAGGCCATCAATTTAGCAGACGGGGTTAAACAAAGCTGACGCTTGAGAATTGTAAAGCAAAGCAATGTTATGGATGCTGCATGGAAATCATGCACCGACCTGCATGACCTCATACACAGACTTTGTGCGCATGATTTCCCTCGAAGTAGCCCAAAACCTCCTTGCACAGCAGCATGTTGGTCTGGGAGAAACCGCACAGCATCTGCTGGTCCATAGAAATGTCTGAAGGCAAGGAAAATGAGTGCTCCTATCACGTACCACCACTGGCATTGGTGGACCTCCAAATTCCTTAAAGTGAAGGCTTCAGGCAGGGTGCAGAAATCAGAGACAGCTTCCCCTGATACTTGGAGATATTTAATCTCTCTCCAGAATTCTTATATTCAATGGGAGCATGCACCTATCTCTCTCCTGCTGCCGGCAGTCTGACCTTGTGTTAGCGGCTACTGTATGACCTGCATTGTGTTTCATCCCATATTGCTCACAGGTAGAACAGGACTTTCAATACTTCTGTCATTCTTCCTTTACTGAGAGGGAGACCGGAAAGAAATGATGCCACTCTTGACCACCCCCCTCCCCCAGCTCCTTTGATCTGCCCAGATCCTTAAGGTTTCAAAACTCAGCTCCTCAAACCTGAGCATCATCTATGAAACTTCAACTTTTCTTGTTCAGAATGTTTGTAATCTGCCTCCATCAGATAGTGAATGCTCTTAGAAATAAATATATTTTCTTCTTATTTCTTTTTTGTTTTATAATTTTCTACTGAATCTTTTTTCCTTGTACCTGGTGACATAGAATTTTCTCCACACTAATTTACCATCCTTCCATTATTCCTCAATTCTTACGTATCGCTGGTTAAAGATATACAGCAGTGGTCTTGCTGTTCACCAAAGTTCTCGATGTCCTGTTTACCCTCATCTTGTTACCATCAGTGAACACACATTCTTTTGCTTTGGAATTGATAAGAACCTATATGCACTAAAGCAAGTTTAACAAATCAAGAATACTGCAAGATGCCCCTCAGCAGTGAATCTTGGCAGGAAACCATAACCAAAAGATGAAATGTGAAATACTCTGCTAATATTATGAATAAATATTTTGAGTTTCAGTTTAAGATATCAGAATAACTTATTCAAATCTTTGTTTTAATATTTAGAGCCAAATCAAAATAATATATTTTTTTATTCACATGAGGGCATCTCTGGCTGGGCCAACATTTTTTCTGATCCCTAATTGCCTTGAGAAGATAGTGGTGAGCTGCCTTCTTAAACTACTGCAGTCCTTGTGATATAGGTAGATTCACATTGCTATTAGGGAGAGAACTCCAGAATTCTGACCCAATGACTGAAGGAATATGGTATATTTCTAAGTCAGGAGGGTGAATAGCTTGGAAGCAAACTTGCTGGTGGTGGTGTTCCCATGTCCTTCTAGATGGTAGTGGTCATGGGTTTGAAAGATCATGTCTAAGGAGTCTTAGAGAATTTCAGATTATCTTCTGGATGGTATTCCACCACATTCATTGCTTGTGCCTTACAGATGTTGAAGAGGCTTTGGGCGAAGACAGGGTAAGGGGACTAGTTACTCATCGCAGGATTCCTAACCTCTGATTTGGTCAAGGGACAAAAGATTATTAAGGTGATGCAAGAATGTACAGGTGAGTTTAAAACCAGCTCAGCAACAAATGGCTATCAGGCTTGAAGGGTCGACTGCTTTACTCTTGTTCCTTGTTCACACGTTGTTATGTTTCTTTTGTGCTTATGTGAGTAGTTCAGTTCAGTTTATTGTCAATTGCAATCACCAAGAATAGGGGATTCAGTGATGGTAACTGCATCAAACATCAAAAGGCAATGGTTAGATTCTCTCTTGTTGGATATGACCATTGCCTACACTTTATGGCACGCATGTTACTTGTCAGCCAAAAGCTGGATATTATCCAGGTCTTGCTTCATTTGGACATCTGAGCAGTCACAAATGGTGCTGAACATTGCACAATCACCAGCAAACATCCCCACTTTCAAACTTATGAAGAAGGGAAAGTCATTTATAAAGCAGCTAAAGATGTTTGTGCCAACAACACTAGCTCAGAGTACAACGAGATCTTGATCAGAACAGCAAATGGGCTGAGGAGTGGCAGATGGAGTTTAATTGAGATACATGTGAGGTGCTGCATTTTGGGAAGGTTAATCAGGGCAATATTTCTACATTTAATGGTAAGGTCTTGGGGAATGTTGCTGAACAAAGAGACCTTCAAAGCCTTGAAACTAGAGTCACAGGTAGATAGGATAGTGAAGGCAGCAATATGGTATGCTTTCCTTTATTGGTCAGAGTATTGAGTATAGGAGTTGGGAGGTCATGGTATGGCTGTGCAGGACATTGGTTAGGCCTTTTTTGGAATACTATATGCAATTCTGGTCTCCCTCCTATAGGAAGGATGTTGTGAAAGGCTTTAGAAAAGATTTACAAGGATGCTGCCAGGGTTGGAGCGTTTGAGCTGTAGGGAGAGGCTGAATAGGCTGGGGCTGTTTTCTCTGGAGTGTCGGAGGCTGAGTGGTGATCTTGTAGAGGCTTATAAAATCACGAGATAAGTTAAACAGACAAGGTTTTTTCCCTGAGGTGGGGGAGTCCAGAACTAGAGAGCATAGGTTTAGGGTGAGAGGGGAAAGATTTAAAAGGGACCTAAGAGGCAACATTTTCATACAAAGGATGGTGCATGTATGGAATGAGCTGACAGAGGAAGTAGTGGAAGTTGGTATAATTACAACATTTAAAAGGCATCTGGATGGGTTTATGAATGGGAAGGGTTTAGAGGGAAAAGGGCCAAGTACTAGCAAATGTAACTAGATTAATTTAGGATACCTAGTCAGCATGAACACTTTGGATGAAGGGAGTGTTTCCGTGCTGCATGTCTCTATGATTCTAACTTGAGAAACTTTTGCAGAATTGTCCTGGAATTCAGGTGACTGACCTACAACAACCATAATCATCTTTCTGAGCCAGGTATGACTGTTACTACTGGACAGTTGATCCCCTCATCACTGCTGAATCCAGTTTTGCCAAGATTCCTTGATGTCACACTCCGTTAAATGTGGCTTTGTTGCATTTCTGTCACTCTCACCTCACGTCTGGCATTCAGCTCCTTTGTCGAAATTTGGATTAAGGATATATTGAGGTAAGGTGCTGTGTGGGCCTGGCAGAATCCAAACTAATCATCAGCTAGCAGGTTATTGCTAAGTAAGCTACCTGATAACATAGTTGATGACAGCTTCCATCACTTTATTGATGATCGAAAGCAGAGTGATGCAGCAGCCATGGGCCAGGTTGGATTTGTCATGCTCTGTGTACTGGACATACCTGGGCAATTTTACATATTGTTGGGTAGCTGCCAGTATTGTAGCTGTACTGGAACAGCTTGGCTAGGATTACATCAAGTTTTGAGTACAAGTCTTCAGTACTATTATCACACTGTTGTTAGGACCCATAACCTTTGCAGTATCCTGTGTCTCCAACTATCTCTTAAGTGAATTCTTGAATTAAGCAAAGAGGATTCAAATGGCTTAACACTGGCACCTGAGATGTTGGGGACATCCACTGGAGGCAGACAAGGATCATCCACTCAGCATTTCTGGCTGACAATTGTTGTGAATGCTTCAGCATTCTTTTGCACTGATGTGCATGGCTGTTCCATTATCGAGAATCACAATGTTAGTGGAGCGTTGTACATTCTTTAACTGTCTATCACTATTCATGACTAAATAGGACAGGACTGCAGAGCTTACTTCTGATCTATCTGAGGAATCATTTAGTCTATTTATGCTCTAAGGTATGCAATGAGTCCTCTTTTGTAATAAAATCAAATGTTCCCAGAACATTAGCCTAGACACAGAACATGGCACAGGCCGTTCGGTTGACCACGATGCTATTCCAAACTAATTCCATCTGCCTGGGCATGGTCCATACCCATTTCCTGCCTCTTCACATGTCCAAATGCCTCTTAAATTTTGCTACCGTATCTGCTTTTACCATCTCCCCAGCAACACACTCCAAGCACCTACCACTCTATGGGTAAAAATACTTGCCTCACACATCTCCTTTCAACTTTTCCCCTCTAACCTTAAATCTATACTCCCTAGTATTTGACATTTCCTGGAAAGATTGATTATCCACCCTATCAACACTTCTCATAATTTCATATACTTCTATCAGATCACCCCCTCAGCCTGATAATAAAAGTTCTGTAGATTTATTCACTGACATTTACTCATTTAATGGTCCATATTTTCTATGTAAAATTACTATACATTAGTGGTTATCCACCAAAATTTGAAAAACAGGATAACTTGTGAAGGTTTGGACATCAAGTCACAAGTCAGGGTCCTTAATAATGGCAAATTCATCAGCATTTTATCATTCATCCACATATAGCCTCATTCCAGCATCACATCTATACCAAAGTGCTTTCCCAGACAATAAACAATTAGTGTTGTATTACATTTCCATGTTTGCATTCATTAGAATTAACTTTCGCTAATAGTCCAAATATATGGTTTTAAAAGAAAAACTAAGATACTACTTCTGGGTATTTTAAAATGAGGATCAACTAAAATATCTTCCACAGAAGTGTACATCGAAAGGTGTGAATGATTATAGAGTTATACAGCATGGAAATAAATCCTTCAGTCCAAATAGTCCACTCCGACCATGTTTCCAAACCAAAGTAGCCCCAATTGCCTGCATACTCTTCCTATTCACGTACCATCCAAATGTCTTTTAAATGTTGTAACTATATCTACATGTACCACTTCCTGTGTAAAAGCATTACCACTCACTTTTTAAATCTTTTTCTTCTCACATTAAAAATATCCCCTGGTTGTAAACTCCCCCACCCCAGGGAGAAGACCCTTGCTTTTCACCTTATCTATGACCATCATGATTTTACAAACATCTATCAGGTCACCCTTAACCTCCTACATTCCAGTTAAAAACAGCCCAGTCTATCCAGCCTATATTTATCATTCAAACCTTCTATTCCCAGCAATGTTCTGATCAATCTATTCTGAGCCCTCAGCAATTTAATAATATCGTTCCTATATCCTGCACCCAATACTCCAGAAGAGGTCTCACCAATGTCCTGCACAACCTCAAAAGGTCTGAGCAATGAAGGCAAGCATGCTAAACACCTTATTAACCACCCTACATACATGTGACGCAAATTTCAAGGAATAATGTACCTGAACCCCTAAGTCTCTCTGTTCTACAACACTACCCAGGATCCTACCATTAATTGTATTAGTCGTGCCCTTGTTTGTTCACCCAGATTATTATATGCCAAAAGAAGAAATCTCCTTGCAAAAGAAGAAAGGTCTGAAATGCTACAGATAAGGAGTCCTCAACAGATTCAAGAAACCTTCATCACCATCAGTTGCTCAGGTGCTGCTTGGGAGCATTATCTCTGAGTACTGAAAAGGTAGCATGAAAAATTACTGAAAGGTCATTTTTGCTGGCAAGAACAATGCAAAAAGCAGTTGATAAGACTGACCAGGGCTCAGTGCACATGTCAAAACAGAAGAATGCGACACAGGAATGCAATGGAGGATTATTCTCTTACTTCTCAGGGTTTTAGTACAGAACATTTCTTGCAGTATTCACAAAACAGAAGAATTAGCAAGCTACATTTCAAATGACTACGATAAAGATCACTACCCATTAACCTATTTTTTTTTATGACAATAAACATTAACTAGGAAAGTTTAAAGTTTTAGTCTTGGTTCTGATTACCCTAAGGGGTTGAGCAAGAAAAGCAGTATGTTTATTAGACTGTCTCACAGCTGATACATAAGAGACATGCTGGATCATTTCTTGAAAACGGTTTGACACGAAAGAAAACAGATATCACTCCCAGCCTGCTTTTCTTCTGTGATTTATCCAGAATGAAAATGTGAGGAAGGTTGAGACAGGAGGTGAATCTTTTAACTGCATGCAAACAAAAATCTAAATGACATAGAAGGCTAAAGTCTCTAAAACAATGCTAATTCCAATGTCAAATGCAGTGTCCTTTCTGAGCTGATTCTGCACACACCACCTGGCACAGAGATGCCATTCCCAGCAGTAATTTCAATTTTCATAAGATGCTAACATAAGGTGCTCAAGAGGTCTACAGAGAATAAACAAAAAAATTCAGGGAATATCAGTCAAGAGGTGGCTCTTACCTAGATAAGCAATTGATTATGAGGAGACCTGCACACCAAATATGGAGAATGATTGTCATATGTAGGAAGCAACATATAAGGCCTCAGTGAGTGGCGAACTTGGTGACATAACATTATGCACTCTGAAAGGTGCACATTATTTCTATGGATAAAAGCTAAATAATATGATAAATTGAAGGCAGCCAAACAGTATCACAATGGAGCATTTTTTTCTTTATAAAAGTTAGTCTGGAACTTGGAAGATTTGATGGGACATTTTTTGTATTGTTTGCCCAATACACAGAAGATTGGACCTTTTCAACATGTTTGTCGAGGTTTCAAATTTAGCAGTTTAAATAATGATGGGGATCAGAGATTGATATTCTTTTACTCAGATCCAGAGATTTGAGAGCAGGCTGACAGAGAATTTGGGGAAGCAGCTTTTCTCGTTTGCTGGGAGTTTCAGGTAAGTGTTGGATTTTTAAAATTTGAAGTTTTTTTTCTCTTTTGCAGGCTTAAAATTAAAAACTGTGGTTGAGGGAAGAGTAGATGCATTTTTAAAAAGGTTGTTTTTAGAGCATCGTCTTTTAGGCTTTAGAAGATACACAGGATTCAAGAAAGATGTGGGTCTTTTTAGACCAAACTAAGTGAGCAAATTTTCATGGGCAATTATGGCAGTCAGTGGAGTGGTATGTTTCTCCTATTGGATGTGGGGGATGAGGGACCAGTTGACTGTCCCTGGAAATTGTTTGCAGGTGGCGTGTTTGGATCTGTAGGGTCATAGAGATGTGCAACCGCAGAAACAGACACTTCAGTCCAACTCGTCCATGCTGACCAGATGTCCCAACCTAATCAAGTCCCATTTGCCAGCACTTGGCCCATATCCCTCTAAACCCTTCCTATTCATATACCCATCCAAATCTGACCAGCCTCCACCACTTCCTCTGGCAGCACCAGGTGCACAATCCTCTGAATGAAAAATTGGCCGCGTAGGTCTCTTTTATATCTTTCCCCTCTCACCCTAAACCTATGCCCTCTAATTCTGGACTCCCCGACCCCAGGGAAAAGACTTTGTCTATTTATCCTATCCATGTCCCTCATGATTTTATAAACCTCTGTGAGGTCACCCCCTCAGCCTTTGACGCTTGAGGGAAAACAGCCCTAGTCTATTCAGCCTCACCCTATGACTCAAATCCTCCAACCCTGGCAACATCTTTCTAAATCTTTTCTGAACCCTTTCAAGTTTCACAAATCTTTCCGATAGGAAGGAGACCAGAATTGCACACAATATTCCAAAATAACCAATGTCCTGTACAGCCACAACCTAACCTCCCAACTCCTATACTCAATGCTCTGACCAATAAAGGAAAGCATATCAAATTCCTTCTTCAATATCCTATCTACCCGCAACTCCACTTTCAAGGAGCTATGGACCTGTGCTCCAAGGTCTCTTTGTTTAGCAACACTCCCTAGGACCTTACCATTAAGTGTATAAATCTGCTAAGATTTGATTAGATTAGATTAGATTAGATTAGATTACTTACAGTGTGGAAACAGGCCCTTCAGCCCAACAAGTCCACACCGACCCGCCGAAGCGCAACCCACCCCCACCCATACCCCTACATTTACCCCTTTAACCTAACACTACGGGCAATTTAGCATGGCCAATTCACCTGACCTGCACATCTTTGGACTGTGGGAGGAAACCGGAGCACCCGGAGGAAACCCACGCAGACACGGGGAGAATGTGCAAACTCCACACAGTCAGTCGTCTGAGTCGGGAATTGAACATGGGTGTCTGGCGCTGTGAGGAAGCAGTGCTAACCACTGTGCCACTGTGCCGCCCAAAATGCTTTCCCAAAATGCTGCGACTCTCATTTATCTGAATTAAACTCCATCTGCCACTCTTCAGCCCATTGGCCCATCTGCTCAAGATCCCGTTGTAATCTGAGATAACCTTCTTCGCTGTCCAGTACACTTCCAATTTTGGTGTCATCTGCAAATTTACTGACTATACCTCCTATGTTCATACCCAAATCATTAATATAAATGATGAAAAGTAGTGGACCCAACACCGATCCTTGTGGCACTCCACTGGTCACAGGCCTCCAGTCTGAAAAATAACCCTATACCATCACCCTCTGTCTTTTAACTTTCAGCCAGTTCTGTATCCAAATGGCTAGTTCTCCCGACATTCCATGAGATCTAACCTTGCTAACCAGTCTCCCATGGGGACTTTATCAAATACCTTACTGATGTCCATATAGATCACGTCTGCAACTCTGCCCTCATCAATCCTCTTTGTTACTTCTTCAAAAATCTCGATCAAGTTCGTGAGACATGATTTCCCACGCACAAAGCCATGTTGACTATCCCTAATCAGTCCTTACCTTTCCAAATATATGTAATTCCTGTCCCTCAGGATTCTCTCCAACAACTTGCCCACCACCAATGTTAGGTTCACCAGTCTATAGTTCCCTGGTTTGTCCTTACCACCTTTCTTTAATAACGGTACCACATTAGCCAATCTCCAGTTTTCAGGAACCTCACCTGTGACTATTGGTGTTACAAATATCTCAGCAAGGGATCCAGCAATCACTTCCTGGGGATCTATCCACCTTTATGCGTTTCAAGACATCCAGCACTTCCTCCTCTGTAATATGGACATTTTTCAAGATGTCACCACCTATTTCCCTACATTCTATATCTTCCATGTCCTTCTCCACAGTAAACACTGATGCAAAATACTCATTTAGTATCTCCCCCATCTCCTATGGCTCAACACAAAGGCTGCCTTGCTGATCTTTGAGGGGCTGTAATCGCTCACTAGTTACTCTTTTGTCCTTAATATATTTGTAAAAAGCCTTTTGATTCTCCTTAACTATTTGCCAAAGCTATCTCGTGTCCCCTTTTTGCCCTCCTGATTTCCCTCTTAAGTATACTCCTACTGCCTTTATACTCTAAGGATTCACTCGATCTATCCTGTCTATACCTGACATATGCTTCCTTCTTTTTCTTAACAAAACCCCCAGCATTCCCTACACCTACCAGCCTTTCCTTTCACCCTGACAGAAATATACTGCCTCTGGAATCTCATTATCTAATTTCTGAAGGCTTCCTATTTTCCACCCGTCCCTTTACCTGCGAACATTTGCCCCCAATCAGCTTTTAAAGGTTATTGCCTAATACCGTCAAAATTAGACTTCCTCCAATTTAGAACTTCAACTTTTAGATATGGACTATCCTTTTCCATTACTATTTTAAAACAAATAGAATTATGGTTGCTGACCCCAAAGTGCTCCCCCACTGACACCTCAGTTACCTGCTCTGCCTTATTTCCCAAGAGTAGGTTAGGTTTTGCACCTTTTAGATTAGTGGTGCTGGAAGAGCACAGCAGTTCAGGCAGCATCCGAGGAGCAGATTTTGCACCTTCTCTAGTAGGTACGTCCACATACTGACCCAAAGTTTTCTTGTACACTCTTTACAAATTCCTCTCCATCTAAACCCTCAATACTACGACAGTCCCAGTCTATGTTTGGAAAGCTAAAATTCCCTATCATAACCACCTCATTATTCTGACAGATAACTGAAACCTCCTTATAAATTTATTTCTCAATTTCCCTCTGACTATTAGGGGGTCTATAATACAATCCCAAGAAGGTGATCATCCCTTTTTTATTTCTCAGTTCCAACCAAATAACTACTCTGGATATATTTCCAGGAATATCCTCCCTCAGTACAGCTGTAATACTATTCCTTATCAAAAATGCCATACTTCCTCCTCTCATGCCGCCTTTTCTATCCTACCTATAAACATTTGTATCCTGGAACATTAAGCTGCCAGTCCTGTCCATTCCCGAGCCACATTTCTATAATTGCTGATATCCCAGTCCCTGATAGCCATGCCCTGAGTTCATCTGCCTTCTCCGATTGACCTCTTGCATTGAAATGAATGAATTCAACAGTCCCACCTTGTTCTCTGTTTTGCTCCTTCTTGCCCTGACTGTTTGACTCGTTCCTTTCTCAACTATACCAGCCTCAGATTGATCTCTTTCCTCACTATCCCCCAGGCTCTCCCCACCCCCCCACCCGACCCCACTGTACTAGTTTAAATCCTCTCGAGCAGTTCTACCAAACCTCCCTTCCCATTCAGGTGCAATCCATCCTTCTTGTGCAGGGCACTTCTACCCCAGAAGAGATTCCAATGATCCAAAAATGATGTGAATTCTTCTCCGATACACCAGCTCCTCAGCTACGCATTCATCTGTTCTATCCTCCTATTCCTACCCTCATTAGCTTGTAGCACCGGGAGTAATTCAGATATTACCACCCTCGAGGACGGCCTTTTTAAATCCCTGCCAAACTTTCTATATTGTCCCTTCAGAATATCATCCTTTTCCCTTCATATGTCGTTGGTACCAACGTGTACAATGACCTCCCCTTTGAGAACATTCTGCACCCTCTTTGAGACATCCTTGATCCTGGCACCAGAGAGGCAACACACCATTCTGATTTTTCGCTGCTGGCCACAGAAACGTCTGTCTATGCCTCTGACATAGAATGTTCCCTAACACAATCGATCATTTGGAACATAATGTAACATAAGACAGCCTGTCTTCATACCAAACCTTTGGCTGTTCGTGCTGCATTCGCCTCCAAGTCCATCACCCCCTACATTTTCCAAAACAGCATACTTGTTTGAAATGGAGATAGCCACAGAAGACTCCTTTACTACCTGCCTACCTCTCCTACCTTTCTCAGAGTTAACTCATTTACTTGCCTGTTTCTGCAGCTTTTCTCCCTTCCTATAACTGCCATCCATCACACTCCCTAGCTCTTATAATTTGTCTAACTGTCACTCCAACTGATCCATTTGATCTGACAGGATTCGCAACCAACAACATTTATTCCAGATATAATCCTCAGTGACCTGTAAACTCTCTCAAAACTCCCACATCCGACAATTATTATCAAATAAATACCAGGTAACATTCGATTTTCTTCACCCAGCATAACATGACTACAGGTTTGCCTCAAAAGCAGTACTGTTATTTTAAAAATTGCTGTGCTGTTGTACCACAGTTAGTCCAAACTTTACAAACACCATAGCTGTACACTCTGGTTTTGTTTATAATAAATTAAAATTTAGACTGAAAAGTTATTTGCCTGTTTCAGTGTGACAAAATTATCCAATACTCGCATATTACTTGATAATAATTGTGCGTACTTTGAAAAGGTAGCTGGTCAGGTAGGTTGCCAGACTGAGAAATTGTATTTTAATATTCCTCACTCTGCTTTAATTTGTAAGGTATCACAAATTCTCCACAACCATTCTGCTTGACTTGATTAGCATATCTGATTAAACCCTGGAACATTCAGCAACCATTCCCGCCCCTGTGAAATCCATGTCTCCATTAGAGATACAACATCCCTAATTAACTTCCTCATTTTTAATTTAGAACCATTCTCATCTGTCCCTTCTCACTACTATTTAGGATCCCCCACTACTATTCATGAGACAGGCAAAGAATGTTAAGGTGAAGGAGCTTGGATGACAAGAGCAGCTCCTAATCAAGAGGAAGAAGGAAGCTTACTTAAGGTTGAAGGAGCAAGGATCTGGCACAGCTTGGGAGGATTATAGGGTAGCTAGGAAAGAACTCAAAAATGGATTGAGCTAGGAGGGAGCATAAAAAAGCCTTAGTGGGAAGGATTAGGGAAAACCCAGAGGAGCTCTACACTTACGTAAGGAATAAGAGCATGATCAGAGCGAGGGTAGGGTTGATTAGGGATAGTGGAAGGAACCTGTGCCTGGAGTCTGAAGAGGTAGGGGAGCCCTAAATGAGTTTTTGCTTCAGTATTGAGTAGAGAGAGGGACCTTATTGATAGTGAGAATACCGTGGACCAGGTTATTGGGCTTGAACACATTGATATGAAGGAAGTGGATGTGTTAGAAATTTTGGGAAGCATCAAGATAGACAAGTCCTGAAGAAGGGCTTATGCTCGAAACGTCGATTCTCCTGTTCCCTGGATGCTGCCTGACCTGCTGAGCTTTTCCAGCAACACATTTTCAGCCCAGACTAGATATATTCAAGGTTACATATGGGAAGTGAGGAAAGAGTTGCTGCACCTCTGGCGATAATCTTTGCATCTCCATGCGAGTAGTACCGGATGATTAGAGGGAGGTGAATTCTGTTTCTCTGTTCAAGAAAGGGAATAGGGAATCCCTAGGAATTATAGACCAAGCCAGTCTTGCATCTGTGGTAAGCAAGGTACTGGAAAGGATTTTGAGAGATAGGATTTATGACTATTTGGAAAAACATAGTTTGATTAAAGATAGTCAGCATGGCTTTGAGAGGGACAGGTCATGCCTCACAAGCCTTATTGAGTTCTTTGAGGATGTGACGAGACAAGTTGATGAAGATTGAGCAGTGGATTTGGTGTATATGGATTTCAATAAGGCATTTGACAAGGTTTCCCACGGTAGGCTTATTCAGAAAGTTAGGATGTATGGAATACAGGGAAATTTGGCTGTCTGGATACAGAATTGGCAGGCTGAAAGAAGTTAGCGAGTGGTAGTGGATTGAAAGCATTCTGCCTGGAGGTTGATGACTAGTGGTGTCCCCCAGGGATCTGTTCTTGGGCCTCTACTCATGGTAGTTTTTATAAATGACTTGTATGAAGAAGTGGAAGGGTGGGTTAGTAAGTTTGCCAATGACACAAATGTCGGTGGTGTTGTAAACAGTGTCAAGGGCTGTTGTGGGCTGCAACAAGACATTGAGAGGATGCAGAGCTGAGCTGAGAAGTGGCAGATGCAGTTCAACCTGGATAAATGTGAAATGATTCATTTTGGAAGATCGAATTTGAATGCTGATTACAGGGATAAAAACAGGATTCTTGGCAATCATAGAGATGTACAGCATGTAAACAGACCCTTCGGTCCAACCCGTCCATGCCGACCAGATATCCCAACCCAATCTAATCCCACCTGCCAGCACCCGGCCCATATCCCTCCAAACCCTTCCTATTCATATACCCATCCAAATGCCTTTTAAATGCTGCAATTGTACCAGCCTCCACCATATCCTCTAGCAGCTCATTCCATACATGTACCACCCTCTGTGTGGAAAAGTTGCCCCTTAGGTCTCTTATGTCTTTTCCCTCTCACCTTAAACCTATGCCCTCTAGTTCTGGACTCCCCCACCCCAGGGAAAAGACTTTGCCTATTTACCCTATCCATGCACCTCATAATTTTGTAAACCGCTATAAGGTCACCTCTCAGCCTCCGACGCTCCAGGGAAAACAGCCTCAGCCTGTTCAGCCTATCCCTGTAGCTCAGATCCTCCCAATCCTGGCAACATCCTTGAAAGGGTTCACAAAAGATTTATAAGTTTCACACATCTTTCCGATAGGAAGGAGACCAGAATTGCATGCAATATTCCAACAGTGTCCGAACCAACAGTGTTCTCCACAGCCGCAACATGACCTCCCAACTCCTGTAACTCAATAGTCTGACTAATAAAGGAAAGAATACCAAACGCCTTCTTCACTATCCTATCTACCTGCGACTCCACTTTCAAGGAGCTATAAACCTGCACTCCAAGGTCTCTTTGTTCAGCAACACTCCCTAGGACCTTACTATTAAGTGTATAAGTCCTGCTAATATTTGCTTTTCCAAAATGCAGTACCTCGCATTTATCTGAATTAAACTCCATCTGCCACTTCTCAGCCCATTGGCCCATCTGGTCCAGATCCCATTGTAATCTGAGGTCACCCTCTTCGATGTCCACTACACCTCCAATTTTGGTGTCATCTGCAAACTTACTAACTGTACCTCTTATGCTCGCATCCAAATCTTTTACAGAAATGACGAAAAGAAGTGGACCCACCACCAATTCTTGAGCCACTCCACTAGTCACAGGCCTCCAGTCTGAAAAACAACCCTCCACCACCACCCTCTGTCTTCTACCTTTGAGGCAGTTCTGTATCCAAATGGCTAGTTCTCCCTGTATTCCATGAGATCTAATCTTGCTAATCAGTCTCCCATGGGGAACCTTGTTGAACGCCTTACTGAAGTCCATATAGATCATATCTAGTGCTCTGCCCTCATCAATCTTCTTTGTTACTTCAGGAACAGTAGGATCTTGAGGTCCACATTCATAGATTCCTCCAAGTTGCCACCCAAGTTGATTGGGTCATTAAGAAAACGTATGATGTTTTGGCTTTCATTAGTAGGGGGATAGAGTTTAAGAGCCACGAGGTTGTGTGCAACAGCTCTAGAAAACCCTGGTTAGACCACACTTGGAAAATTGTGTCCAGTTCTGGTTGCCTCATTATAGGAAGGATGTCGATGCTTTAGAGAGGGTGCAGAGGAGATTTACCAGGATGCTGCCTAGATTGGACAGCTTGTCTTATGAAGAGAGGTTGAGTGAACTAGAACTTTTCACACTGGACAGAAGGAAGACAGGTGACTTGTTACAGGTGTACAAGGTAATGAGAGGCATAGCGGAGGTAGCCAGAGACTTTTCCCCAGGACAGAATGGCTGTCACAAGGGGTCACAGAGGTAGGTTCTTTACGCAGAGAGTGGTGGGTGTATGGAATACACTGCCAGCGTTGGTAGTAGAGTCAGAGAAATTAGGGACATTTAAGCAACTGCTGGACAAGCACATGGACAGCAGTAAATTGGGTGTGTGTAAGTTAGGTTGATTTTAGATTAAGATAAATGCACGGCACAACATCTAGGGCTGAAGGGCATGTACTGTGCTGTACTGTTCTATGTTCTACCAAAAAACAAGCAAGAGCAAGTCAGAGAATGAGGCAACTCTGATTAATTAAACTGCACTTATTACAATGCAAGGGGCCTTACAGATAAGGCAGATGAACCTAGGACATGTATGGGAACATGGGACATCATAGCTATTACAGAAAAATGGCAGAGGAAGTGACAGGACTGGCAGCCCAATGTTCCAGGATTAAAGGAAGGATAGAAAAGGAGGTGAGAGAGGAGGGGGTTTAGCATTTTGATTAAGTACAACAGTAATATTTCCTTAAGAGAGGATATTTCTGATGGATTGTCCAGTGAAGCTATAAGAATGGCACTCAGAAATAAGAAGGGGATGATTGTCTTTATAGGAGTGCACTATAAGCCCCCTAATGGTAAGATGGAAATTGAGGAACAAGCATGTACAGAGATTTCAGATGTATGTAAGAATATTAGAGCTGTAATTGCAGAGGTTTTTAACCTTCCAAACATAGACTGGGAACTCCATGGTGTAAAGGGCTTGGATGGTGAAGAGTTTGTTAAATATCTTCAAGAAAATTCTCTTTATTAATACGTAGATGTACCTAAAATTTGACCTTCTGTTGGGAGGAAGAAAACGACAGTGCAAGTGACTGAAGTATTATGATCACCATTGGACCAGTGATCATAATTCTATTAGTTTTACAATAGTTAAGGAACAGGATAGGCCTTGCATAAAGGTTAAAGTTCTTAATTGGAGTGAGGAAAATTTTGATGATATGAAACAGGAACTTTCAAGAGTTGACTAGAGTAGATTGTTCGCAGTAACGAGATGATTGGCAAGTGGGAGGCTTTCAAAAGTGACATAACAAGAATTCAGAGGCATTATGTTCCTATTAGAGTGAAGGGTTAAGCTGGTCAGAGTAGGGACCAATGAATGAATAACAATATTGAGGCTCTGGTCAGGAACAATGAGTCATATATTAGGTATAGGCAACCGGTATCAAGTGAATCTCTTGAGGAGTACAAGGAGTGTGGACATTCTTAAGAAGGAAATGGAGGGCGAGGGGCAAGAAGGGGATATGAAATAGCCTTGGCAGATAAGGTTAAGGATAATCCAAAGAGATTCTACAAGTACATTAAGAGCAAAAGAGCATCTACAGAGAGAATTCGGTCCCTTAAAGATCAATGAGGTTGTGGAGATGGGTTTTGGGAGAGATACTAAACGAATATTTGGCGTCAGTCTTTACTGTGGAGAAAGAAATGGAGGCTAGGAAACTCAGGGAAATCAATATTAGTATCTTGAAAACAGTACACATTATAGAAGAGGAAGTGCTGGAGATCTTAAAAAAACATAAAAGTGGATAAATCTCCAGGACCTGATCAAGTTTATCCCAGGATGTTGTGGGAAGCTAGGTAAGAAATTGTAGGGCCCCGAGCAGAGCTATTTGTATCATCTACAGCCACAAGTGAGGTGTTGGAGGACTGGAGAGTGGCTAATGTTGTGCCTTTATTTAAGAAAAGCTGTAAGGAGAAGCCTGGGAACTATAGACTTATGAGTCTAACACGATTGGTGGATAAGTTATTGCAGGGGATTCTGAGAGATAGGATTTACATCCTTTAAGAGGCAAGGACTGATTAGGTCAAAGTGAGTACTGCAGATGCTGGAGATTAGAGCCAAAAGTGTGGTGCTGGAAAAGCACAGCAGGTCAGGCAGCATCCGAGGAGCAGGAAAATCGATGTTTCGGGCAAACGTCGGGCAAAATTCTTAATAAAGGGCTTTTGCCAGAAACATCGATTTTCCTGCTCCTCAAAGGAAAGACTAACTAGGGTCTGCATGGCTTGGTATATGGGAAATCACATCTCACAAAGTTGATTGGTTATATCCTCAAAAAAACTCAAAGGTTGAGGACAGCAGAGCTGTAGACATTGTCTACACGGATTTTAGTAAAGCCTTTGACAAGGTTCTGCATGGTAGACTAATTAGTAAAGTTAGACCACATGGGATTCATGGAGAGCTTGCCAAATGGATAAAAAATTGACTTGGCAGTCAGGGATAAATGGTGGTGGTGGAGGCGTCTTCTTAGACTGAAGGCCTGTAACCAGTGGTGTTCCGCAGGGATTGATGCTGAGTCCACTTTTGTTTGTCACTTATACAAATGATTTGGATGAGAATTTAGGAGGCATGGTTGGTAAGTTTGTGTATGACACCAAAATTGGTGATATAGTCAACAATGAAGTGAAAAATGTGGTGCTGGAAAAACACAGCAGGCCAGGCAGCATCCGAGGAGCAGGAGAATCGACGTTTCGGGCATAAGCCCTTCTTCAGGGCTCAGTCGATTCTCCTGCTCCTCGGATGCTGCCTGGCCTGCTGTGTTTTTCCAGCACCACATTTTTCAACTCTGGTACTCCAGCATCTGCAGGCCTCACTTTCTCCTCCTCAACAATGAAGAAGGTTACCTAAGATTATCTAAGGGATCTTGATCAATGAAGCCAATTGTCTAAAGCCAGGCAGATGGAGTTTATTTTGGATAAATCCAAGGTATTGAATTTTGATAAAACAAACAAGGGCAGTACTTATACAGTAAATGGTAGGGTCCTGGGTAATGCCGTCAAAACAGAGAGACCTAAGGATTCAGGTACATTGTTCTTTGAAAATTGTATCAGAGGTAGACAGAATTTAGTATGCTCGTCTTCATTGCTCAGACCACTGAATAAAGATTTACCAGGATGTTGTCAGGACTAGAGGGTTTGAGTTACAAGGATAGGCTGAATAGGTTGGAAGCACAGGAGGTTGAGGAATGACCTTATAGACGTTTGTAAAATCATGAAGGGAGTAGACAAGGTGAAAAGCAAGGGTCTTTTTCCTAGGGGGGAGGGGGGGAAAGAGTTCAAAACTAGAGGGCACATTTTTATGGTCAAAGGAGAAAGATTTAAAAGGGACCTGAGGAATGTGGAATGAACTACCAGAGAATGCAGGTACAATTACAACATTTAAAAGACATTTGGATAGGTTATTGAACATGAACATGAAAGGTTTGGAGAGAGATGGACCAAATGCAGGCAAGTGTAATTAGTTTAGTTTGGGAAACTTGGTCGGGCGAAGAGTGTTTCCACACTGTATGACTCTATGATTCACAGTAATATTAAAATTAATGATGCAGCTTGTATGAATTATAAACAGTTTAAAACTGTCTTTTAACAGTATTTTAAAATAAATTACCATAGCTACAAAAATACCAAAGCTTAATCATTAAATTCCTTTTAGACATAAAAACACAAATATGCCACTTGTTCAAATTAAAAAATAAATGATAATAAAATAATGTAAAATCACAGTCTGCATTACAGAGTCCACTTGGAACAAGAAAATTGAGTCCTATTGATTCAGGCTCTAAGAATCAGTTTGTATTACCTATTTACCATTGACTATAACCAAACACTATTGTAACACTTGAGTTAACACACGTTGAAACTTACTATTGAATAAATCATGCAGAAGTTTATGCAATAACAACTCTTTGTTGTGACAGTTACTGAATTGAAATACACTTTAAAAGGGTGCCATGAAGGTTGAGGGAAATTTGCTAGCAAGTAACTACTTGTCATAACTAATATAATTCAGATCATTCAATATGGGTTCCAAAGTCAAAACAATTTGTTATCGATGGTAAAATTTAACTGCACTTCCATTAACATTTCAACACTGACATTTTAAAACAAGTTCAACCTGGAACAAAGTTACAATGCTTTACTCAGTTGCCAACTTTTCACACATATAGTGACTTATTTGCGCCTTTTGAAGAACCATGTATTAAAATGTACTCTTAATTACAATGGCAATCTAAGAATTTAAAATGAATTTAAATCAATTGTTTTCCCAATTATAATTAGGCCTACATTAGTCTTATGCTAACCACCAGAGAATGACATCTAGTTCACATCTTTTTTAACGTTTTCTAATTCTTAACAGGGTCTGGAGTTATTCAACATTACCACTGACATATTTATGCAAATGAACAAGATGAACTAGGACATAGTAGTTTGTAAACCAATATTCCAGTAACTATTGCAAAATTAAATTTCAACAGGAATGATAAAAATACATTCCATATGCAAATATTACTTAATGTAGAAAATGTAACCTGCATTTTAATTTGGTAGTAAACTGCTGAACTAAAAGTAAACTTCAGAAGGAAATATGGAGAAGAAAGAACTGCTCAAATTTTATCATAATTCAGATTTATGATCAGCTATTATTTCAGACTAAATGATTAAAAATACTTGACTGACCTACGGCTGAGTTTCTTTTTCTCATCATCATCCTCTCTCAGCTGATGCTTAACATCTTCATTTGTATCTTTCTTCAATTTTTTAAGCATTTCTTCCCATTCTTCACTGTCAGATTCATCATCTTCCTCCTGGAAAAGTCAATATTTGACAGGTTTGTAAAATTACCATAAAATAGTTGGGGTTTCTAATCAAAATTTATATCAATCACATATTTAAACAATGATTTAAATAGACTAAGCCAGATGTATACTGTACTGAAACTATTATATAGATTGATACTTCTTGTCAGCAGATTTAATCAATATACTACGTTGTACTTTTGCACAAATAACTATCTTTAAACAAAAATCTGGTCATCTAAGTATCTATTACTTATGATTCAACTCACACTATGTTTTATTATGTGTTCCTTATGGGAGCTCTGCTAGCAGACAGGTTAAAGTTTCATATTTTGAACAGTCTCTGGAAAACCTGAACCTGACTTTTGAGTCCCAGGAATTTTTCACAAAGGTTTGAATATGGTTAGAGAAGTACAGTGTGGACTGAGAGGGAATATGGTAAGACCTAAACACATTGGAGGAGGAAGGGGAGGGGCAGATATTTGTATTAGTAAGTGGAATGAGTAAAGTTTCAGGGTCTGAGAATAGTGTGTAAGTGAAAGTTGTGGACTAAAAGCTATTAACATCTACCCTGCAAACTCTGCTTTTAAGCAAGCTGCAAAAACCTCAAACATGATGGATAATTGCATGGCTGAGACTCCTCAATTTTTACCTTTTGGGTCCCCATATCTACCAAACGCACTGTTATATCTTTCTATCCTTGACTATGGACCAAATCAGATTGCCCTACATTGCCTTTGTCCAGTATCTAGGTAACTATCCTCTTCCTCATGTATCACATTGACTGTAGCTCAATCCTGGCTTAATAATTTGAAGCTAAAGCTCCCCAAATGGCAGATTTACTGTAAAGAATGCTTTGCCTGCATCACACAGGTGATAATTAGATGTTTGGGTGTCGAATAGCTCTTTTAAACTGTCTTTGACACAAAGGGCCGAATACCCTCTTTTGATTTAGTTTACAGTCTTAGAAATATAAAGCATGAAAACAGACACTTCGGTCCAACTCGTCCATGCTGACCAGATATCCTAAATTAATCTAGTCCCATTTGCCAGCATTTGGCCCACAGCCCTCTAAACCCTTCCTATACAGGTACACATCCAGATGCTTTTTAAATGTTGCAATTGTATCAGCCTTCACCACATCCTCTGGCAGCTCATTCCTTACATGCATCTCCCTCTGCATGAAGAAAGTGCACCTCAAATCTCTTTTAAATTGCTCCCTCTCACCTTAAACCTATTCCCCCTAGTTTTGGACTCCCCCACCCTGGGGAATACACCTTGGCTATTTCTCATGATTTTATAAACCTCTATAAGGTCACCTCTCAGCCTCCAACTCTCCAGGGAAAATAGCCCCAGCCTATTCAGTCTTTCCCTATAGCTCAAACCCTTTAGCCCTGGCAACACCCTTGTAATTTTTTTCTGAACCCTTCAAAGTTTCACAACATCCTTCCTATATCAGGGAGACCAGAATTGAATGCAGTATTCCAAAGGTGGTCTAATCAATGTGCTGCATGATTCAATAATTATTTCTCTGCAAAGAATGTCCATTACTATACCTTGTCAGATTCCATTTTTGTCTTTGTTATTCCTGGCTCACTGGAGGTAAAACAATAAGGACAGAATATTAGATATACACTCAGTGATAAAATTACTCCATTTTCTGCACTTAACAATTTTCAGTGGCAATCATTTATAATTCTGTGAATAGATATAGTTGAGAGAGAGACTAAACTCTCATCTCCATTCAAAAATAAAGCTTATCTTACTTCAACAATATGGTTATATATAGCATAACTAAACAGTAGAGGGGAGGGTTCAGTTCCATATACAATTAGAAAATCAAATTTAAAGGATGAAGAGGGAGTGCAGCTTAACGATGAGACTGATTGTTACCAAAAAATAAAAGAGGGACAGAATGTGTGAACATCATATTGCACCAAGTAATCTTCAAGAGTAGAGAAATTTGATAACAGACCAACTTGAAGCTTTTGTATCTGAATACCTGAAGCATTCAGAATAAAATTAATATGTTAATGCTGCAAATTAAGACAAATGGGTATGGCTTGATGGCAATTTCTGAGCTGTGATTGTGTGGAGACAAGATTTAGGAACTGCATATCCAAGAATACTCTGTTTTGGAAGGATAAGCAGGAGGGAAAGGAGATGTATAGCTTTGTCAGTAAATGATACCGGCAGTGAAGATCAAAACATAGAATCAGTCTGGGTAGAAATAAGAAACAGCAAGGGAAATAAATCCCTGATGGGAGTAATCTATACGTCCCCAGTGGGAGTAATCTACACGTCCCCAAACAGCATTCCAGCAGTGTGGCGCAACATAAACCATGAAAAACTGATAGCTTGTAAGCAAGGAAGAGCAATAATCATGGGTGGCTTTATGTGCATATAGCCTGAATTAAACAAACTGGCAAAGGTGGACTTGAGGTACAAACATCAGTTCAGCACAAGAACAGGCGCTTTGCCCCACCAAGCCAATACTGACATGTGACACTTTCTCAACTAAAACTCCTTGCCTCTACAAGGTCAGTATCCTTCTTTTACCTGCTTATTCTCTTAAACACTGGTATTGTATCTACATCTACCTCCTCCTCTGACAAAATATTCCAGGCAATTACCCATTTTGTTTAAAAAAAACGTGTCTCTCACATCTCCTTTAAACTTTCCCTCTTTTATTTTAAATCTATGTTTCCCAACAAGTGATGTTTCTACTCTGGGAAAAAGACTCAGATTATCCATGCCACTCATGATTTTGTAAACGTCCTCAGCCTCCTACGCTTAAGTGAAAACAAACTGAGTTTTCACAATAGTTCCTCATAGCTTATTCCCTCCAAACCAGGCAACATCCAGGTAAATATTTTCCATACCCTCTCCAAAGCCTCCACATCTTGCTGGTAGAGTTTGTTGAATGTATTAGAGATTGTTTCTTGAAGTAATGTCTTGTGGAACCAACCAGAAAGAACTGGGCAAGATGACTAAAAGATAAACCAGTTGATGAGCAGTGGCAGATGTTTCAGGAGATACATGACCATCACCTTCTCTGGATACTTCCTGCCCCACAGGGAGATGGTGACTATGCAATATTGATTTCAGACCGATGAAATCTCATGGAAACAGGTCAAATATGGGTAAAGGAAACTGCCTGCTGATTACCATTTGCCGCCCATCCTCTGCAAATAACAGTGTGCCTTCACATTGAACACCATCTGGAAGAATCGATGAGAGTGTCGAGGGTGCAAAATGCCCTTCTATGTCCTCAACCAGCAGTGACTTGGCAGTAGCATTACTAATCAAGCTAGTCGAGTCCAAAAGAATCTGGTTGCTCGACTGAGACTGTGGAAAGTGGTGAAGGAACCAACAAGACACAAATTTATTTGTAACCATATCCTCACCAATCTGTCTACTGCAGATGCATCTGCAAGAGTGACCACCTTGTGGAGCCAAATCCCACTTTCACATAGAGAATACTTGACATCACGTTGTGTGATACTGTGACCATGCTGCAAACAGATCTAGCAACTCAAAATTGGGCATTCATGAGATGCCATGCAGTAGCATAATCATATTCAAGTATAATTTGTAACTTCATGGTTTACATATCCCCCACTATATCACTGACGTCAATCCAGGGGTTCAGCCCTGGTTCAATGAAGAGTGCAGAAGGGCATGACAGGAGCAGCACCAAGCAAAATGACATTAATTACAGTTGGAAGTGTTGAGTGGATGATCCATCTTGGGCTCCTTCAGGGATCCCCAACATCATGGATGCCAGTCTTCAGCCAATTCGATTCACTCAATGTGCAGTGGATGCTACAAAGTGTATGACCCTTGATAACATTTCAGTAAAAGTAATTAAGATTTGTGCCCCAAACCTTGCCACACCCAGAGAACATCTGTTTCAGTAAGCTACAACACTGGCATCTATCTGACAATGTGAAAAATTGCCCAAGTATATATAGAACATGAAACCCAGGACATATGCAACACAGCCAATTACTTAGGAGAAAGTGAGGACTGCAGATGCTGGAGGTAAGAGCTGAAAATGTGTTGCTGGAAAAGCGCAGCAGGTCAGGCAGCATCCAAGGAGCAGGAGAATCGACGTTTCGGGCATGAGCCCTTCTTCAGGAACTTCTAGAGTTTCCTGAAGAAGGGCTCATGCCCGAAACGTCGATTCTCCTGCTCCTTGGATGCTGCCTGACTTGCTGCGCTTTTCCAGCAACATATTTTCAGCCAATTACTTACCCCATCAGCCTTCTCAGACCATGAATACAGTGATAGAAAGTGCCATCAAGAGTGATATGAGTCAGTACATGTTTAGCAATAATATTAGAGATAGAAGTTTGATTAGTCTGGATCACAATGACGTAAGTAGGGAAGATGTGTTGGGTATGCTAGAGATTATTAAGGTGGACAAATCCACAGGACAGATGAGATCTATCCCAGGTTGCTGAGGGAGACGAGAGAGGAAATAGCTGGGGGCCTGACAGATATCTTTGTGGCACCCTTAAACACAGGTGAGGTGCCAGAGGACTGGAAGGTTGCTCATGTTGTACCCCTGTACAAGAAGGGTAGTAGGACTATTCCGAGTAACTACAGACTAGTGAGTCTGACGTCAGTGATGAGAAAGTTATTGGAGAAGGAACTAAGGGATAGGATCTGTTTATATTTAGAAAAGAATGGGCTTATCAATGATAGGCAACATGGTTTTGTGCAGCGGAGATCGTGCCTTACCAACTTAATAAAGTTCTTTGAGGAAATGATTAAGTTGATAGATGAAGGAAGGGCTGTTGATGTCATATACATGGACTTTAGTAAGGCATTTGATAAGGTTTCCCATGGTAAACTAATAGAGAAAGTGAAGTCACATGGTGTGCAGGGTGTTCTAGCTAGGTGGATAAAGAACTGGTTGAGCAACAGAAGACAGTAGTAGTTGAAGGGAGTTTCTCAAAATGGAGAAAGGTGACCAATGGTGCTCCACAGGGATCAGTGCTAGGGCCACTGTTGCTTGTGACATACATAAATGATCTGGAAGAGGGCCCTGTTGGTCTGATCAGCAAGTTTGCAGATGACACGAAGATTGGTGGAGTAGCAGAAAGCATAAGGGACCGTCAATAAATACAGGAGAATATAGATAGACTAGAGAGTTGGGCAGAGAAGTGGCAGATGGAGTTCAATCCAGACAAATGTGAGGTGATGCATTTAGGCAAGTCTAATTCTAGCGTGAATTATACAGTGAACAGAAGAGCCTTGGGAAAAGTTGATAAGCAGAGAGATCTGGGAGTGCTGGTCCATTGTACCTTGAAGGTTGCTGCACAGGTGGATAGAGTGGTCAAGAAGGCATATGGTATGCTTGCCTTCACTGGATGGGGTATTAGGTATAAGAGCTGGCAGGTCATGTTAAAATTGTACAAGACATTGGTTCGGCCACACTTAGAATACTGTGTACAGTTCTGGTCGCCACATTACCAAAAGGATATGGACGCTTTGGAGAGGGTGCAGAGAAGGTTTACGAGGATGTTGCCTGGTATGGAAGGTGCTAGCTATGGAGAGAGATTGAGTAGGTTAGGTTTGTTTTCATTAGAAAAAAAGGAGATTGAGGGGGGACCTGACTGAGGTTTACAAATTCATGAAGGGTAGAGACAGGGTAAATAGAGATAAGCTTTTTCCGCGGGGTGAGCGATTCAATAACGAGAGGTCAGGCTTTCAAGGCGAGAGGTGAAAAGCTTAAGGGGGAATACACGCGGCAAGTACTTTACGCAGAGGGTGGTGGGTGTCTGGAGCGCGTTGCCAGCAGAGGTATGCGTCTGGACAAATGCATGAGTAGGTGGGGAGCAGAGGGATACAGATGCTTAGGAATTGGGCGACAGGTTTAGACAGTAGATTTGGATCGGCTCAGGCTTGGAGGGCCATAGGGCCTGTTCCTGGGCTGTAAATTTTCTTTGTTCTTTATAACCTGCTCACTCACAACCATTTGGGTTCTACCAGGGACATTAAGATCCTGACCTCTTTAAAACCTTGGTTCAAACAAAGACATATGAGTTGCATTCCAGGGATAAGGTATGAGCGACTGCCCTTGATAACAAGGCTGCACTTGACCAAGTGTAGTATCAAGGAGGTTAAGCAAACCTGAAGTCAATAGAAATCAGGCGAAAACTCTGCTGGTTGGAGTTGGAGCGAGGTTATGGTCCAGTGGTATTATCTGCAGAGACCCAAATAACGTTTTGAGGGCCTGGGTTCAAATCCTGCTATGTGTGACAATGCTGCTCCTTTAACAATGTTAGGTTTCCTTGGCATTTTCCCCAAGGGGTCACAAATGCTCAGATTCCAAAGTGTCTGATTTGAGTGGGTTTTAGGGCAAATTTGATTATAGCTAACAGATACTGCCTCAAATCAAAGGCTGTCAAATTTTAAAAAGAAAACACTTGGACAATGACAGGGGAGTGGACCCGTTCTCCCAGCTCAGCTTTTCACTGGTTTGGGTTTAGCAAGCTGTTTTGTTTGCAGCTGCTGGTCAAAGAAACAACTCCATGCTGATTCTCTCTCTCTGACATCTCTCCTGTAAGAACCTGTGTTTGATTTTACCTTATTTTGCCAATGGGGTGTTTATGGGGATACTGCAAGTATTTGGAACAGCATCATTAAGTTGTGATAGGGTTTTCAAATACTTACATTATTCTAAATTTGGTTTTCTTTTGTTCATGTGTAAAATAAATTCTGTTTTGTTTGAAACTGAATGGTTGGGCCAGCTGCATCATTCCTGGAATATCCACTTTACATCTGCTTAAAACAACTAGAAAAGTTAGAGTCTGGGCTACTTTTTTGCAATGTTTTGAGGGGGTCTGGCCTGGTCCATAACAGATTGGGGGTTCTTTGTGGGATTTATTCAATGGTTCCAATTTGGGATTAGGGTTGTTGGACTCAAAGGCAGTGAGTGGGAGGTGTTTGTGCCTTTTGTGTCAGATGAATTCGGTTGGTTTAAACAGCGCTTTGTGTAGTAAAGGCTCTTTAAGTCACTAAGAGTTTTCTGGGGGTGTAAGAAGTGACTTTGTTGGCTTTACAAAAGGTGAACAAGAAAAAGCTGCTGGAATTGGCAGTGAAGCTGGAGTTGGAGTTACCTTTGTCCATAAGGAAAGGAGTGATAATTATGGCAGTAGCTCAGCATTTAAATTTGCTGGAAACGCAATCAGAAACTTTGGAGGTTGCTAAAATTCAATTGAGAATAAAACAGCTTGAGTTAGAGCGAAAAGAAAAGGAAAGGGCAAAAGAATTGAAGCTGTTTGAATTGCAAATAAAAGCAGAGGAAAGAGAAACAGTCACTTTAGCAGAACAAAAAGAGAGAGAAGAAAGGGAAAAGGAGAGAGAGGAAAGGAGGATAGACAGGGAGTTTGAACTTCAAAGATTGGCACTTGATAGGAAAGACAGCTTAAAAGGATGGAGATGAAGGCTGAAGGTAAGCTTAGTGAAGAATAGAGTGAGAGTGAGCAAACCCATGGTAGCCAAGGGCCTGGTGAGGATCTGTTCAAATTATATCTAAGTAGTGCCTAAATATAAGGAGAAGGATGTAGAAACCTTTTTCATCTAATTTGAGAAGGTAGCTAAACAAATGAATTGGGTGACCATGTAGGCTTTGTTAATCCAAACAATACTTGTAGGTAGAGTTAGTGAGGTATTCACATCACAATCAGAGGAGGAACCTTGGTGGTAAGAGGTGGTGAAGAAAGCCATTTGAAGTGTATATGAGCTTGTATCAGAAGCCTACAGACAGCATTTGAGGAATCTAAGGAGGGACCCTGGTCAAACCGACATTGAGTTTGAAAGGATCAAACAAAGTTATTTTGAAAGGTGGATAAGGGCATTAAAAAAATAGATCAAACTTATGACGGCTCTTAGAGTGATGATTATTTTGGAGGAATTCACAAATTCACTTCCTGAGGTAATAAGAACTCATGTGGAAGAGCAGAGAGTTAAAACAGCAAGATTAGCAGCTGAATTGGCTAATGATTATGAGTTGGTCCATAAATCAAAGTTTGGCTTCCAAAATCAATTTCAATCCATGAGGGATACAAATTGGGGGGGGGGGGCAGAGAAATCCTCACAAGGTAAGGGAAAGTTAGGTCTTGGTGAAGATCACAAGGATAATGTACCACAGGGTAAAAAGGAAATCCTTGAAGGGGAAAAACAAGTTAAGAAGTGTTTTTACTACTATAAAGGAGGCAATGTGAAATCGTGGTTTGGGGTGAGAGGGAAAAGATATAAAAGGGACCTAAGAGGGTGGTATGCATATGGAATGAGCTGCCAAAGATAGTGGTGGAGGTTGGTACAATTGCAACATTTAAAGGCCATCTGGATGGGTATTTGAATAGGATGGGTTTGGAGGGACATGGACCGGGTGCAGGCAGGTGGAACTACATCAGGTTAGGCTATCTGGTCGGCATGGATGAGTTGGACCGAAGGGTCGGTTTCCGTGCTGTACGTCACGATGACTCGATGATATGTTAAAAAGCACTAGGAAGCCAGATGTAAGAAAGCAGGATAAGTCAGTGAATTTTGTTGGAGTGCTAACAAAAAGCACAGTGGAGGCTAAAAGGCTGCATCCGAATGTACCACCTGGTTGGAGAGATCTTCTTAAACCTGTGAAAATAAAGTTTACTCACATAGGCCAGGAGCAGCAGGTGAAGAGGTTACAATATTAAGAAATACAGGATCCTCTTGATCTTTGATGCTGAAAGCTGAGGAGATATGTACCTCTGAAAGACTACTACCAGAAAAAGTGCTAGTAATGGGAATTCACAAGAAGTGCTCAATTATATAGAGTGAGGTTAGAGTATCCAGTGAAAAGTGGAGAAGTCGTGGCAGGCGTATTGGACAAACTCTCAGCTCAAGGAATACAATTTGTCGTTGCTATCAATACAGATGGTTCACAGGTAGGAGTGCTGCCTACTGTGGTTGAAAAGCCAGTGGAAACTCAGACAACTGAACTATTAAAAATACATATCCTGGGAGTGTGTGGTGATGTAGTCACAAAGTCACCAGTTGAAACAGGAGAGATCAAAGAGTACAGATAAGAAAGTTAAAGTAGAATTAGACTCTGTTTGATCAAATGGTGGAGACAGAACAGGAGCAAATAGATGACAAAGCAGATATATTTAATTCAGAGAAATTAACTGAGTTACAGCAGAAAGATGAGGAACTAAACCAATTGTATCAAAAAGCATACATGGGAGAAGAATCTAGATGTATCCCGGTGTACTACTATCTTAAAAATAATGTCTTAATGAGGAAATGGAGACAATCATATATTCAGGTAGATGAGAAATGAACAGATGTTCATCAAGTTGTAATGCCAATGGGTTACAGAAAGGAGGTATTGTGGGAATTCCTGATGAAGGGCTTATGCCTGAAACGTCGACTCTCCTGCATCTCGGATGCTGCCTGACCGGCTATGATTTTCCAGCACTACACTCTTGACTCTGATCTCCAGCATCTGCAGTCCTCACTTTCTCCTAGCAATAATGGATGTGTCCACTAGATTTCCAGAGGCTATTCATTAGACAATATCACAGCTAAAAGGATTATAGAGAAGTTCCTCAAATATTTCACTAGATACGAACTACCCATAAATACAGCCAGATCAAAGGTCAAGGGTAAAATTTTACATCAAAATTATTCAAGGAAGTTATGAACAGCTTAGGAATAAAATTCAAATCTACTGCACATCTTCCAGAGTCACAGGGGGCACTAGAAATGCAGCATCAGACATTAAAGACATTCATATTGAGATAAGACTATCCAGATGATTGGGATAAAGGAATTCTATTTGTACTTTTTGCCATCAGAGATGCACCAAATGAATGGACCAAATTCAGTCCATTTGAATTAGTTTTTGAGAAACCACTAAAATTGATTAAGGAGACATTGATAAGTCATAATTCAGACACCACATATTTGGACTATGTGTCAGATTTTAGGGAATGATTAAATAGAGCAGGGGAGTTGGCCAGACAGCATTTAAAAGTACCACAGCATACAATGAAACAGGAAGATAGGAAATCAAAAATTCACAATTTTGATATCAGAGACACGGTGTTAGTTTTACTTCCAGTGATAGGTGAACCTTTAATGGACTTTATTAAGTCAAAAGGCAATTGAGTGAAGTGAACTATTTGATAAGGACTCCAGGCAGAAAGAAATTTCACAATGTATCACATGAATACGCTCAGAAGGTATTTTGACAGGGGAGGAAAGCAAAAGGAGAATACGTTATTGGTTACGACACAGAGTGAAGAACTAAGTTCAGAGGATTCTGATTGGACATTCCTTAAACTAAGTTGGACAATAGGGAAGTTATCAAAGATTGAAATAAATTGAGTTACCTTCCAGAAGAAAATTGAATTGACCTGGAAGAGTTATTGCCATCACATGGGGAGATTTGTGGAAATAAGATGGTAAGTTTGTAGATATAGGAAATGCTGTTGCTTAAATAACATCCTTATCGGCATAACCCGCTAAAGTTGGCACAGGTTCAAAAGGAGATTAAACGCATGCTCCAAGATGATATAATCAAAGTGAGTTACATTAACTGGAGCTCACCCATAGTAATGGTGCCCAATGGTTATGTGTGGACTATCACAATGTCAATACAGTTACAAAGGTTGATGCCTATCCAATTCCACGTTTGGAAGACTGTATTGAAAAGGTGGGAGAAGCAACTTATATTTTGAAGTTGGACTTGCTCAGAGGATACTGGCAGGTATCTTTGTCTGAAAGAACGAAGACAATTTCAGCTTTCATAACGCTGAATGGACTGTATCAGTTTAAAGTGATGCTGTTTGGTATGAAAAATGGACCAGCCACATTTCAAAGGCTAACCATATGGGTAATTTCCAGATTACCCAACTGTGTGGTGTACATATCGATGACCTGGTCATTTTTAGTCACACATGGAAACACAAGTAATATCCCAAAATTCAAGAGTGAGGGGGCAGAGCTGAGTATGGTGCCCTTCACCAAGGGGAAGGTGCTCAAAAAACTGAATGTCCTGAAGGTAGATATACCACCTGGACCAGATGGACTATACTCCAGAGTTCTAAGGGAGATAGCTGAAGAGAAAGTGGAGGCGTTAGTGGTGATCTTTCAGGAATTGCTAGAATCACGGAGGGTCACAGAGGACTGAAAAATCGTTAACGTGACACCTTTGTTTAAAAAGGGAGTAAGGCAAAAGATGGAAAATTACAGAATGATTAGCCTAACCTCAGTCAGGGTAAGAATCTGGAATCCAATGTACTGGATGAGATTTCGGAATATTTGAAAGTGTATGGTGAAATAGGGCAAAGTCAGTATGGTTTCACAAGGGGAGGTCATGCCTGACAGATCTACTAAAATTCTTTGAGGAAGTAACGGAGAGGTTAGACCAAGGAGAGCCAATGGATGTTATGTACCTGGACTTCAGGAAAGCCTTTAACAAGGTTCTGCACAGGAGGCTACTGAGTAAGATAAGGGCCCATAGTGTCAGAGGCAAGGTGTTAGCGTGGATAGAAGCTTGGCTGTCTATCAGAGAGTGGGAATAAAAGAGGCCTTCTCAGGATGGCAGCCAGTGACAAGTGGTGTTCTGCAAGGTTCAGTATTAGGACCACAACTTTTCACTTTACACATTAACAATCTAGATGAAGGAACTGGGGCATTCTGGCCAAATTTGCAGACGATAGAAAGATAGGTAGAGGGACAAGTAGCATTGAGGAGGAAGGGAGGCTACAGAAGGATTTGGGCAGGTTAGGACAGTGGACAAAGAAGTGGCTGATGGAGTACAATGTGGGAAAGTGTGGGGTCATGCATTTTGGTAGGAAGAATAGAGGCATGGACTATTTTCTAAATGGGGAGAAAATTCAGAAGTCTAAAGTGCAAAGAGACTTGCGAGTTCTGGTCCAGGATTCTTGCAAGGTAAACCTGCAGGATGAGTCAGTAGTTAACTCTAATCTTGACTCTGACCGCTAGCATCTGCAGAGTGGTGCTGGAAAAGCACAGCATGCCAGGCAGCATCCGAGGAGCTGGAAAAATCAACATTTCGGGTAGGAGCAGTCCTCACTTTTGCCGCATTGCTGAATGGTGGTTAGACCAAACTGAACCTGCCAGTGTAATGATTCAGGTCCACTATGCCCCCGGCTTCAATGAATCCGTCAGGCATAGGTGGGAGTCCACAGGATACAGCCACAAAATGTACTAGGGCTGCTTCCAACCCCCATGCAACCTCCCTCGCACTCCCCCACCCTAGTCCCTACCAATTCCACAGGACAGGGTGCTCCCGGGGAAACCATCTGCCTAGAGAACAAACTACCGGGGGTTGGGAGGCAAGACCAGTACATGTACCCACTGTGTTTCACCCCATTTGGCCAATATCCCAACTTCAAAAACCTCCTCCGCAACAAGCGAATTCTCAACAAAACAGCTGCAGCCAACCAAACTAAAACTGATAAGCAGCATCCCACATTTTTGGTTTATTTGTCTGAGACTCAAACTACCCACTTGAGGACTTATAATGGTACCTATTTCATTTGTGGCCATGGGCCTACCCTTGGTTGCCGCTTTCCTGAATGGGCAGCTACTATTTATGGTACGTGGTTCAGTTCCTTTATCAGTCCCATTCCTCTGTTTAGTCTGTCCCAAACTCGCACCAAGCGAGCCCGTATGGGATTTGAGTGACTAGCAGCTTTCTTTTCCCTGCCTTTGGAACTGCTCAACTAGAAACCTTGCAGACAATCCTGTGCTCGGTTCAATTCACTGTTGTGGCCCTCCTCTCCGGCGCTCTCGCAGATGCTCTGAGTCCCCTTCACCAACGAACTCCCCCGAGGACGAGTACCATTCCCTGCAGCCGTCCGCCCCCTTTATGTCTCAGCCTGAGGGCCAATCCCTGGAGCCTTCTGCCCCTTTCATGCCTGAGCCAGGCAGTTACCTAACTGATTCCGAACCTCCATCCCCGACAACCCTTCCGGCTCTGGTTATGTTCCCCTTTTGCTGACACTCCCAATCTGCTTCTTTGATCTTATGATCAAAAAGGAGGGAATGTGGAAGAAAACTTGCCACAAGACTTGGCACAAATTTGTGTGAAAGCCATTTTGTCACAAAGCAATCTTCGCAGCAAAACGTAGACTGGTGACCCAATGCTTTTAGAATAAGCTAAGGAATTTGTTTTTGCAAGTAATGACCTTGTAGTTACAAGTGCATTCTCAACACCCCCAACTTCTAACTAGTTCTGCTATGAATTGTTTGTTGTATTAATTATCGGTTTCTGCCTAATGTGAACCTGCAGTAGAAGCTAACATTAATTTACAGATTTGAGAAATGTAGGCTTATGGTATGTATGTAGCAGCTACTCGAACTGACCACTGCCCTTATGTAACCTTATGACTGCCCCTAGGTTGCGTAACCAACGGATAGTGCGATATGATATACTATATAAACTGTGGCAATCTGTATTTCAATGGACTACACCGGACTTCTGAGGGAAGATGTACTCCCCATGGCCACGAATAAAGCTTGTTAATACTCAAGGACTCGACTCCCGACGATTTTGTTTTAAATGATCCAGCAAAAGATTTATTCCCTAACACTATCAATGTGAGTGATGTGGGTATTGGTACTGTGCTCTTACAGGAAGACGATGAAAAGATAGAAAGACCGATCGGGTATTTCTCCAGGAGACTGAACATTCATCAGCAGAAATATTCATGAGTTGAGAAGGAGCTTTTGAGCTTGGTGTTGGCGTAACAACATTTCAACGTTTATATTACCAGTAATGTGTCTGAGACAATCATATAGACTGATCATAACCCATTGAAGTTTCTGGAGAAATTTAAGGACAAAAATTCCAGACTGTTTAAGTGGAGCTTGTTGTTTCAGCCATTCAACTTGAAAATTGTGCACGCGGCAGAACAGGAAAACAAGATTGCTGACACATTGGTGAGACTTGGATGAGAAACTGAAACATTCGCTGGCAGGAGTAAACACACTGAAACAGAATATAGTAGTACGATGTTTATCATCAATGTAATGTATTTGTGTGTTGCAACATACTAACAATGTAAAATTAAGTGGTTTTAAAATGAAGCCTCCTTTGGATATTGATGGTTCTTTTTGTTTTAAAAAGGGGGATAGTGAAGGTGAGACAATGCTATTCCTTTAGCAAGTTTAGGTTGTCCTTGGCTTTTTTTTCCAGAATAATTGTAAATGCTTAGATTCTGATGTGTCTGGTTTATGTGGATTTTAGGGCCAAATTGATTATAGCTAACAGATACAGTTTTAAATAGAAAACACTTGGACAATGAAAGGGGAGCGGCCAGTTCTCCCAGCTCAGCTCTTCTCTGGTTTGGTTTAGGTTTAGCAAGCTGTTTTGTTTGCAGCTGCTGGTCAAAGGAACAGCTCCATGCTGATCCTCTCTCTCTGACATCTCTCCTGTAAGAACCTGTGTTTGATTTTACCTTTCTTTTTTGAAAAGGGGTGTTTATGGGGATGTTGCAAATATTTGGAACAGCATCATTAAGTGGTGATAGAGTTAATTGGGTTCTCAAATAGTTACCTTATTCTAAATTCGGATTTCTCTTACTCATGCGTAAAATAAATTCTGTTTGTTTGAAACTGAGTGGTTGGGCCAGCTGCATCACTCCTGGAATATCCACCATACACGTTTTAAACAACTAGAAAAGTTAGGCTACCCTCTTGAAATGTTTTGAGGAGGGTCTGGCCTGGTCTATAACACACATTAGATGGTCTAATTTGTATTCAACTAAAAGAAAATCTGAAATTAAGAGTCTAATGATGACTGTATATCCATTCTTGATTGTCAGAAAAGTCTATCTGGTCAACTAGTGCCCTTCACAGGAGGAAGCTACCATCCTTACCTCGTCTGGTTTACATGTGACTCCAGGTGCACAACAACTCTTAACTGCCCTCTGGGTAATTAGGGATGGGTAATAAATGCTCGTCTAGCCAGCAAAGCCCTGTTCCCATGAACAAACTTTTAAAAAGTCATCTATGGCACAAACAAATACATTTGAAATTGTTGGAGGTCAGTCATCAAGGTCCAGTGCATCTCTGCAGGAGTTCCTCAGAGTAGCATCCTAGGCCCAAATACCTTTCTGCTGCTTTATTAATGATCTTCCCTCAAACACAATAACAGAAGTAGAGATGTTTGATGACGAACACACAATATGTTCATGACTCCTCAGATACTTAAGCAGTCAATGTCCAAATGTAGCAAGGCCTGAACAATATGGAGGCTTGAGCTGATAAGTAGCTCGTGACATTCATGTTGCAATCAATGCCAGGCTCGTAACATTCATGTTGCCATCATCCCTGTATATTCTATGGAATTACTATCAGAGAGTCCTTCACTATCAAGATCATAGAGACCAGAAAATGAACTGGACAGCCATAAAAGTTGCGAAGAGAACAGGTCAGAGAGTAGGGCGTCTTGCAATGAGTAATTTGTCTTCTGACTCCCACATCTACAAGTCACATGGAAGGCAAGTTATGATCTGAATGACAAAATTGGTAAAGGGAGAGGTGCATTAAGGCTTGGGTTTCCTTGTACTCCTGTCACTGAAGATAAGTATGCAGATGCAGCAGCCAGCAAAGAAGGCAAAAGGTATATTGGGATTCATAGTGAGAAGTTTCGAGTATAGAAGCAGGGACGTCTTGGTGCGATTGTACGTGGCCTTGGCCAGACCATACCTGGAACACTGTGTAAGCTGCCTTCTTGAATTGCTGCAGTCCATATGCTGTAAGTGGTCTCACTATGCCAGTACAGATGCCGTTCCAGGATTTCATCCTAACAACACTAAAGGAAACATGATACATAGCCCAGTAAGGATGGTAAGTGGCTTTGAGGAGGACCTGCAGGGGTGGTATTTCTATATATCTGCTACCCTTGTCCTTGAAGATTGAAATGGTTGTCAATTTTGAAGATATTAACAAGCCTTGGTGAATTTCTTCAGTCCATTTTGTAGGTGGTAGCTACTGCTGATGGCAGTGGGAAAAAAGGTGTTTATGATGCGGTGCCAATCAAGCGGGCTGTTTTGCCCTGAATGGTGTCAGGCTTCTTTTAACGTTGTTAGAGCTGTACTTCAGGCAATTGGGGAGAAGACCATCACATTCCTGACTTAAGCTAGAAACACATAATTGGAGTAGCTGTGGGTTCCTATGATCATGGTAGATCATCCAACTTGGTTCCTTGATCCCATTTTCTCCCTATACCCTTTGATCTCTTTAGCCGTAAGAACTAAATCTAATTCTTTGTTAAAAACAATTCAAAGTTTTGGCCTCAATTGTTTGCGGAGCATAGAATTTCACAGGTCCACAACTCTGGATGAAGACATGTCTCCTCATTTCAAGCCTAAATGGCCTACCCTGTATCATTAGAGTCGTTCTGGACTCCTTGGTTATGGGAACATCTTTTCTGAATTTTGTTTGTCTGTCTAAAATTTTGTATGTTTCAACAAGATTCTCCCTCACTGGTCTAAACTCCAGTAAGTATAATTCTAACCAGTTCAATCTCTCTTTATACAGCAGTCCTGCCATCCCAGGAATCAGTCTATCTTCATTGCACTTCCTCCATAGACAGAACATTCTTCCTTTGATAAGGAGACCAAAATGTAAGCTTACCCTTCTCAATGGCAGCTAGGATGTACAAGAAATGCTAGCCCAGCCAGCAATGCCCTCATCCCACGAATGAATAAAATAAAACTTTAAAAATGTTTGGAGACTGGTCCACAAAGCAAAACCCCGATTAACATTCAATATCCCCAGTGTGCAACTAAGCAAATGCTTAGTTGAAAAGAGGACAAATAAGTGGTCAGATGATTTAAAAACAGCATGTTTGATAATTTGGATGGTAAAGAAGCAATGTGATTAAAAGGGTGGGTACTTGTATGCAAAGAGGTGGTTGCAAAATGGTGAAAGGGGAGTCAGAGGAAGATATTCAATCCCTTCTGACAGATAAAACTTCTTGATCTAGTATCATTCACATAAACGTTTTCTGCAAGTTTCAAATACCTCTACATTCATTCTACAATATATAAAACAAAACTGATCATTCACTCAAAGTGTGATCTAACCAAGATTTTAAACAAGTTTACCATAACTTGACTTTATTTTCAGTTCATTTCCTCTAGTAACTATCCCCAAAGCTCTCAGTCTGGATTAGAGTGGTGCTGGTAAAGCACAGCAGGTCAGGCAGCATCCGAGGAGCAGAAAAATTGACATTTCGGGCAAAAGCCCTTCATCAGGAATGAAAAGCTTTGTCTGCCAAGTCTGTGTCATTGGGTCAAATCTTCCATTAATAGAGTTCACTCTGAAGACAAATACCACCTTAAAATATCCATATTTCTGTATCTGATTATATCTAAGAAAGTATTAAAAGCTCTACTGTTTAATTTTGTAATTGAACATAAATGCAACATTCTAGACAACATAATCTTTCAAGCAGTCCTAACCAGACATGGTTCTTGGAATGTCACAGGGTTAAACTACAATTTAATTTACTAAAAACTTCATACATTTTGTGAACTTCTGGTAAGTAAGACATAACCTGCATAGCTTGTCAGGCCGGAAAGCTTTTGGAGCAGGGGTAGACCATTCAGCCTTTCAATCATGCTCCAAAATTCAGTAACACCTTGGCTGATCTGTGGTCTCAACTTCACTTTCCTGTCTGTTCCCTATAATCCAATATCCTGGGGGGTAGGTTTGCTAGCACTCTTCGGGGGGGGTTTAAACTAATTTGGCAGGGGGATGGGATCCGGACTTGTAGTCCAGCAAGTAGGCTAGCTGCTTGTCAGGATGTCCAAGAATGTAGGGAGGCTGTGAAGAAGGTAGCACAGACAGGAAATACTTGCGGACACAGATGGGTTCAAGTGCGTATACTTCAATGCAAGGAGTATCAGAAATAAGGTGGGTGAACTTAAGGCATGGATCGGTACCTGGGACTACGATGTTGTGGCCATCACGGAAACGTGGATAGAAGAGGGACGGGAATGGTTGTTGGAGGTTCCTGGTTACAGATGTTTCAGTAAGATTAGGGAGGGTGGTAAAAAAAGGAGGAGGGGTGGCATTGCTAATTAGAAATGGTATAACGGCTGCAGAAAGGCAGTTCAAGGGGAACTGCCTTTGGAGGTAGTATGGGCTGAAGTCAGAAATAGGAAAGGTGCAGTCACCTTGTTGGGTGTTTACTATAGACCCCCCAATAGTAGCAGAGATGTGGAGAAACAGATTGGGAAACAGATTTTGGAAAGGTGCAGAAGCCACAGGGTAGTAATCATGGGCGATTTCAACTTCCCAAATATTGACTGGAAGCTCTTTAGATCAAGTAGATTGGATGGGGCGGTGTTTGCGCAGTGTGTCCAGGAAGCTTTTCTAACTCAGTATGTAGATTGTCCGACCAGAGGGGAGGCCATATTGGATTTGGTATTCGGTAATGAACCGAGACAAGTGATGGGCTTGTTAGTGGGTGAACATTTTGGTGATGGTGACCACAATTCTGTGACTTTCACCTTGGTTATGGAGAGAGATAGGTGCGTGCAACAGGGTAGGTTTTACATTGGGGGAAGGGTAATTACAATGCTGTAAGACAGGATCCGAGGAACATAACTTGGGAGCATAGGCTGTCAGGGAAGGATGTCGTGGAAATGTGGAACTTTTTCAAGGAACAGATACGACGTGTCCTTGATATGTACGTACCTGTCAGGCAGGAAAGAAGTGGTCGTGTGAGGGAACCTTGGTTGACGAGGGAGGTTGAATGTCTTGTAAAGAGGAAGTTGATATGTACGTACCTGTCAGGCAGGAAAGAAATGGTCGTGTGAGGGAACCTTGGTTGACGAGGGAGGTTGAATGTCTTGTAAAGAGGAAGAAGGAGGCTTACATAAGGTTGAGGAAACAGGGTTCAGACAGAGCAGTGGAGGGATACAGGATAGCCAGAAGGGACCTGAAGAAAGGGATTAGGAGAGCCAAGAGAGGGCATGAAAAATCTCTGGCGGATAGGATCAAGGATAACCCAAAGGAATTTTATGCGTATGTGAGAAACATGAGAATGACGAGAACGAGAGTAGGTCC